>NW_005871206.1:239440-347884 GCF_000147115.1 Myotis lucifugus
CCCCTTGATGGGCCCTGCTCTGTGCGTGACAGGGGCGAGCTCTCCCAACCCCCCTGATGGGCCCTGCTCTGTGAGTGACAGGGGGTGGCGCTGCAACCTCCCCATCGATCCTGCCTTGAGTGTGACAGGGGGCGGTGCCCCAACCCCCCAATCGGCCCTACCCTGAACGTGACTGAGGGTGGCATCCCAACCTCCCAATCCGCCCTGCTCTGAGCCTGACCAGGGGCTGCACCTAGGGATTGGGCCTGCCCTCTGCCACCCAGGAGCAGGCCTAAGCCAGCAGGTCGTTATCTCCTGAGGGGTCCCAGACTGCGAGAGGGCACAGGCCGGGCTGGGGAAACCCCCCCCCCCAGTGCACAAATTTTTGTGCACTGGGCCTCTAGTATTTTATAAAATCTTCTGGATTTATGGTTGCTTTTATACCCTTTGGTGAATGAACAGGTGTTCTTAATTTTCATGTAATTAAATTTACCAGTCTTCCCCTCATGTGTCTTTTTAGACGTCCTTCCAATCCCAAAGATATAAAAATCTTTCTTTATATTTGCCTCTAAAAGTTTTGAAGTTTGACCCTTCTCTCTTTGGTTTTATGGCATTGTAAGAGGTTGGGATCCATTTTATTCTTTCCTCTAAATGAATAACCAACTATGCCAGCACCATTTACTCAAAAGCCTCTTCTTTCCTAATTGACCTACAACATCAGCTCTGTCATATATAAAGATTTTGCGTGTGTGGATCTTTTGGAGGGTTCTCTATTCTCTTTTATTGGTCTTTTTCTATATTCCTGTGCAAATAATACACTGTGTTTATTACTAGATCTTTTACAGTAAATCTTGATATCTACTCACCCTTCCTAGTTGTTGTTTTTTTAAGTGTGTTGGCTACATGACCCTTTGATCTTTTATGTGTAGGCCCAATTTATAAATGCTACCCAAAAAAATTAGCCTTTTTACTGAAAATGCATTAAGTATGTAGAGTAATTTGGGAATAATGTACATAGTTATGACTGAGTCACAGAAAGGTTAATTGCATTGTGGCCAGAGAATCTAGCCTGAAGAATAACAACACAAAGTGTTGATGGTTGTCTTAGGACTTACTATATGGGCAGTGTTTACAAATGTTCAAAGAAAGCTTGAAAAACATTCTGCAGTTGTTTGATGTAGTTGTTTTATTTTAGACCAGTAGATCAGAGTCATTAATTGTGGAGTTCAATTGTCCTCTAGTCATATTCATTTTTCAGGGAAGTGTGTGAAAATCACACACACAGGAGCTTGTGATTAATGTTCTCTGTATATTTTGATGTAATGCTTTTAGTTACATACAAGGTTGAAATTATGTTATCATCTTTTAATGAAAATGTTGTGATTCTTTAATCTAGTAATCTTCTCTTCCCCTTAGTGCTTGTTTTTGATTGATGTTAAAATAGTTACATCGACTTTCTTTTGATTAGTGTTTACCTATGTATTTTTTCCATCCTTTTACTTTCAACTTATCAATGTCCCTGTATTTTAATTGTGTCTGTGGTAAATAACATGTAGCTGAATCCCTCCCCCACGTTTTAATAATTTTTTACCTTTAATTGGAAATATTGTTTCAATTACACTCTTTTATTTGGTAATGCACTTGGCTTCATTTCCACTCTCTTAATTTGTGCATTTTAATTGTCTCGTGTTCTCTTCTTGTTTTTCATTTGTAGTCTTCTTATCCCCCTCCCCTTTCCCTCTCTCTTTCCTTCTTCCTCCTCCCTTTTTTTTTTTTTTTTTTTTGAATTGGTTCAGATTTCTCCTGTGTTCTCCAACTCCTATTCCATGTTTCCATCTGCTGGTTCACAAGATATATACTCTTTTTCTAATTTTTAATGATTAGTTAAGAAATTTTAACATTCTATTTTAACTTAAATTATATACAACTAATCACTAGCTTTCCCCTTCTTCTAAAAGTACTTTAGAACAAATTCAATCACCTCTTCCTACTTCATTTCTATTTTTGTCACTATTTTAGTTCTTTTTTGACTTTTAACACCATAACTTAAACATGACTGCAATGTATTTTGTGCAGTCAACCTTTGTTTAGGTAGACCGCCATGCTTACCATTTTCTATGTGCAACAGTCTTTCTTTCTTCTCAGACCTTCTTGCTAGAATTATTTTCTTTCTTTCTGAAGTGCAGCTTTTAGAAATTTGTCCAGTGAGGATTTATTGGTAATAAACTCTCTCCATTTTTGTTTGCCTGGAAACAGCTTTATTGAACTCTTGTTCTTGAAATACATTTTTGTTACATTTAGAATTGTGTTGCATTTAGCACTTACTTTTTTCAGTGTTTTTACTCCATGGTTACAGTAATCATTAACCAGTCATCTGTTTGAAATCTATTGTTTCTTTGTAGATGATTTTAAGATCTCTTTATCGTCAGTGTTCAGCAGTTTGACTTTGAAGAGTCATGTGTTGACTTAATTATTTAGATTCATTGAGCTTCCTGAAGAAAAATGCCCTTTGCCATTTTTTTTAAACCATAAAGTGTTATCCTCAGCTATTTTTCTTTCATTCTTTTTGGTCTTCCTTATGTAATTCAGATTGGATGTATGCAAGATCTTTTCTCCTTACCTTTTTCTTTTATGTTTTTTATTTTTATCTTTCTGCTTCATTATAAGGACCTTCTTTACCTCTGTCTTCCAGCTTACCCATTCTCTTCTCAACTGTGTCTAATTGGATAGTAAACCCATAAATTGAGATTCTAATTTAATTATGATTACATTTTTATTTTTTAAGATTGATTTTTTATATCATTGAATCTATTTTGATAGTTTCTTAATCCTTTATTTTGCTTTCAATTCTTTCTTAAGTTTTAAAACATAATAAGTATTACTTTACATTCTATATCTATCTGATCACTCCAGTGTCTGTGGTCTTTATAGGACTTACCTTGTAATTTGTTTTCTTCAATGAACTTTTCATTTATGGTAGCTTATTTCTGAGATCAGGTTCTTTTGGATACAATGTATGTGAGAATTACTTAAGATTTCAGTGTAGAAAATACCCCTGCAGAGAAGTTTTGTGTTTTCTTCTACCGGCTTGGGACCAATTTAAACTAAATTTTCAGCTTATGAATTTACAGATTACACACGCAGTATAAATTCTGACCTTAAGCCTGCTTGTGGTTAGCACTTATTCAGGGGATACTTTTTAAAATCTGCTCCCCAGAGCCAAAGTCAAAACTCTCTTCACCTTGAGTTTGTTTCTTCCTAGTTCACCCATTAGAGTTCTCCCAGCTGCCATATGTGCCTGATGAAACCCCAAGCTGTAGGCTACCAGAGCTCAGCATGTGCCCTCCGAGCACATGACGCTGCAGTCACTCTTACTCCAGCGTTCACTCAGCACTGCTGCTGCTTGTCCGCATGGAACGCCTGCCCTGCCCACGGAATCCCTGACCTCCCTGCCAGCTCAGCTTCATATTGGATTGTGTAATATTAAACATAGGCGTATATCTTCAGGATTTTTAGTTTTGCCACACTGGTAGGGTTTTCTGTCAGCATCTGGTAAGCCATGTTGCAAAACAAAACAAAACAACACTGTAAACTAATTTAAATGTAATTCATTATAGGAAGTAATAAAGTTATATGAAGCTTATCTCATCAAATTTGCAGCACCCGTGTGCAGTTTAACTGTTAAATGGGCCATTGTTTTTAAGTGCTGCCCCAAATCGGCAGGCCTACATAATAAAGAGAAAATAAATGATACGGCAGTGTCGGGTGCTCGTCCACACAAGCTAAGGCAGGCGCCTCTCCTGTGGAATGGAAGAAGGGCGTAAGACGGCCTTTTCTGCTCTCTCCACCCAGGGAAGTGTTCAGGAGTTAAGAAAGAGAATCACGGTGCTTGACTGCCAATTGCGAAAATCGGAAGTGGCTCGAAAAACTTTCGAGGCATCCACTGAAAAGCTGCTTCATTTTGTAGAGGTAAATTTTCCTACTACGTTACTTTATGTCCATTTTTAAGAAATGGAGAGGCAGCTAAGCTCTATAGATAAATATCAGTGTTCTGTGGCTGGTGAAACAGTGTCTGTGGTCAAAACAGCAATACTAACTTAGAGTCAGATTTAAATTGCCTAGATAATGAAAAGACCAGCTAACATACAGGTTGTTAAGAGACATTATTAAGACAGGGTACCATGATCCCAAATGCATTCTGTGTGTTAATGAATACTTTCCTAAGAAAACTCTTGATATTCTATAAACATTATTTGATAAATATTTACTAGTTATAAAGAAATGTTTGATGGTTGTATTTCTGAGTAGAATTACATGTTATTGTAATTGATCCCCTCCACCACCACCACAAAACAGAAATACCTTTTAAAAAAATATATTTTTTTTATTGATTTCAGAGAGGAAGGGAGAGGAAGAGAGAGATAGAAACATCAAGTGATGACAGAGAACCGTTGATCAGCTGCCTTCTGCTCACCCCCTATTGGGGATCGAGCCCGAAACCCGGACATGTGCCCTTGTTCAGAATCAAACCCGGGACCCTTCAGTCCACAGGCCGGTGTTCTATCCACTGAGCCATACCAGCTAGGGCAGAAGTACCCTTTTAATCGACTGAGGCGGGGGGAGCATGAAGGAAGAGGTGATAAATATTAATTAAGCAAGAAAAGACATTTTTTAAAACGATCAAACAGATCTTCACTATTTTGTTTGTTGACAGGCTATTCAAGAAGTATTTTCTGATAATTGTGCTCCTTTATCAACTTTAAGGTAAGAATAGTTGAGTGCCTCCTACAGGTATGGCCCCTGATTACGTTTTCATCTGGTAATTGGGACTAAAATACAAGTCTCTTAGGTTTAAGATGCTATATAACTCCTATCCGATACTGTTCTTTAATGTCTTGTGGAAATAGACACAAGGATATGTCATTGTTGACCTCATCTCTGTGAAAGAAATTCCTGGAGATATTTAGCAAATCATTGTAACCTCATACTCTAAAATTGAATTCTGTAAAGAAATTAAGCATCCTGTGTATGAATAAAACTCACTACCCTAGTCACTGCTAAAGGTAACTCTCTGTCTAGCATATTAGTTGTTATGACAAACAGAAGTTTATCAGACATGCCCATGCTATCCATTTCTTGCATTTTCAGCATTCAATAGACATAAATTAAAAATACATATTTGGAGAATACACCTTGATTTTGTTATTATTCATAGTTGGTTTCTGATATAAAGTTTCTTACTAGGAGCTACAATCATACTAATAACATTTATTTTTTTCAAACTGCAAGTTTATGGTCATTTAGATACATGATACAAAAGAAAGATTTCTGTGCATTTTCTAAGCAATTTTTTTCTCTCATCTTTTAGTAGCTGACACTAACATTCAACTTCTAGCAATGTATGCTTACAGAAACTTAGGCAAATTCTACCTTATGCTATGAAAAAAGCAGTTTATTAAGTGAAGATAATTCACTGTATTCTTATTATATTTTAGGTTTCCACAGCATTTTTTTGAATTTAGAAGAAATCCAATAGTAGTACACTTTTAAACTCATTTTATTGTAATGTTTTATTTCTTCTAATGAAGGAATTTGACATTTTTCATTGTTATCCTTGCTGCTTATGATGTAAGATAATTATGTGAATTCCATGATAATTATTTTTAGTAAGGATGTTAAAATACTCAGCAATCAGATTCCCCTTGTCGGTGTGCCCCCTACCCGCACCCCCAAGGTCTCATTGTGACCGTGAATAATAATTCAGTTTGCCCTTGCCTTAATCTAGTTCATGAAAAAAAGATAAATTTTAAAAGTGACATTAAACAAAGTTTCACCATGTCTTGGAAAGTTAAACACTAGCAAAATTTGGTTCAGTCTTTTTTTTTTTTTCCTTAGGGGAACTTTAAGGGGAGGATCTCAATAGAATATTCATCAGCTTTTTGTTTTTAAGGAATTTTAAAAATTAATTTTAGAGAAGGATAGAGATAGAGAGAGAGAGAGAGAGAGAGAGATCAGAGAGAGAGAGAGAGAAACATCAATGATGAAAGAGAATCATTGATCAGCTGCCTCCTGCATGCCCCCTACTGGGGATTGAGCCCACAACCCAGGCATGTGCCCTGACTGGGAATTGAACCATTACTTCCTGGTTCATAGGTCATTGCTCAACCACGGAGCCACACCAGCTGGGTCAGTCTTTTTAATATACTGTATCTTCGTAGTGGATATTTGTCTTGGTCATTCAACACAAAATAATGGTTATTTATTTGAATTTAATAATTGATGCTTTAATTTTTCCTTGTTAATTGATCCCATTATGCTTAAGAATTATGTATAGCATAATGACTTTTTGCAGTAAACAAACCCTTGCATTTTTAATTATATCTAAATGCATTTATTTCAGGTGACATTTGCATTTTTTAAAGTAACAGAAGTGCTCTAGGCTGTTAGGTTTAGGAGAAACAAATGGAAGTGCTTAAGAGATAATTTCACTAATAAATATACATATTGAAGTTATAGTTAATATTACAAGAAGTAATAGTAGATGCATGTTTAATAAATTTATGTTTATGAGCTTAACTTGAACTTTTACAAAATGAAATAAAAGGCTACATCATGTTAGCATAAGATATGCACTCACTAAAAAAGCCAAACAAATGATTTAGGAGGTGGGACATCCTTCTATTCCTTTTTATAAAATATGCCTATTTATTACACAGTCAAGAACTGAAAACAGAAGTAATGTTTCCTGTGAATTACTTCATTTATGGCTATAAGAAGACAGTGTTCCCAGATGTAGAAATATTTCTGTACAAATTTATAACTAATACGAATTCAGATTTAGCAAAGATAGATGTTATTTATTGTGTGATGACTTCAACTTCTGTTTTATTGCCCTCACAGTGAAAGAAGAGCCCTGTTAGCCTCTCAGACTTCCCTGACATCGCTGGGAAGGAATGGCCGGAGCATCCCAGCATTGCTGGCCCTGGAGTCTAAGGAACTCGTTAAATCCGTTCGTGCCATACTTGATATGGACTGTAAGTTTTCAGAGTTTTTACACTTTTTAAAAATAATTGATTTAACAAAACAAAAGAAAATTTCAAATTTGACAGTTTGACTCTGTTAGTTTGGCTACAGTAAAATTGATAGCTAAGTGATAAAAATCTTAATGCACTGATTGTAGGGGGAGAATATTTGTTTTATTTAAACTGCCCAGAATGGCTTGCAAAAGAAGGTAGCTGATTAAGATGTATCTTTACTTCCATCCAAAGTCTCTTTGATATGGAAGAATAAGCATAAAAATAAGTCCTCAACAACACTGGAAGCCTGGAAGGGTGGAGTCAACATGGAGGAATTTTTTAACAATATCAATAGATGGACCCCTGGCTGGTGTTGCTCAGTTGGTTGGAGTACCATTTTGTACACCAAAAGGTCGTGGGTTCTTTTTCCAGTCAGGGCATGTGCCTCTCCCTTTATCCTGGGCCAAAAATAAATAAATAAAAATTAATTAATTAATTAATTTAAAAATATATGTAGACATCAGATGGAGTAAGATGGAAGGTACAGCCCAGCTGAGTCTAAGACCCCAAAACACAATCAATGTCGCCTTGACTGGTTTGGCTCAGTGGATAGAGCGTCGGCCTGCGGACTGAAGGGTCCCAGGTTCGATTCCGGTCAGGGGCATGTGCCTTGGTTGTGGGCACATTCCCAGGAGGGGGTTGTGCAGGAGGCAGCTGATCAATGTTTCTCTCTCATCGATGTTTCTGACTCTCTATCCCTCTCCCTTCCTCTCTGTAAAAAATCAATGAAATATATTTAAAAAAACAAACAAACCCCACAATCAATGTGAAAGACAAGATGCTGTAACAGTGAGTTCAGCAGAACCGCGGGGAAATCCCCAGGATCACAGGCAGGGAAAACTAGGCCGTGGGGCAGCCAGCAAGGTAATTAATTAAAGGGCTGAGGAAGAGCTGAACCAGTTCCCTGCTCTTCAGGGCTGCTTGCTCAGGCATTTACTCCTCAGCGAGGCCAGAACACCTCTCTAGGAAATGCATGATCTGCCAGGGCCTGAGGCACCTCTGAGCTGGAAAGAGAAGCGGGCAAGGCTCAAAGTAACTTCCAGCATCTCACAGGACAGGCGGTCCTGGGGGGAAAGCTGGAATGACTGGACCGTTCCATCCTTTCCTCCTGCCATCTCCAGGCACTTCTGCCTCTTCATGCATGCGGACTCCCTTCTTAGGTTTGTTTTCCTGTCTCTTCCCTTGAAGTCAATCAGCCTGCTGATTGCTTTAGTGCTGGCCACTAACATTTCACTATTTCTCTAGTTTGCCACTCTTCATTTTTCTGTGCTGTGGACCAGATATAATATATATATAGATAAAAGTATATGGAGATATAGATAAAATTCTATGTTGAATAAGTATTAAAATAATAAGTTTTGAGTTATGTCCTAGGTAATAGATGGCTTGACTTGGTGGAGAGCAATGTTCAAAGTTCTTTGAGGTAACTTTTTCCTTCAATACTTTGTTATAGAGGTCTGGAAATGGTGGCTCTAATAGTAGCTGCTTAGTTTATGCAGTAGGCCTTTTTAAAATTTTGTATAACCTTTCAAAAAAAAGAAAATTACATCTCAAAAAACCTGTAAGAACTCTTTATGAAAAGAAATCCTGTAGGTTTTTAAAGGGGGCATAAAAAATAACCACTCCTAATATATATGCGTAAGCTCACAATTTTATATATCAGACATTTTTAAGTTAGAGTGGGAACAGGGTGGGGAAGCACCTTCACAGACATAGCCCGGTGGACACTGCCATCATTCATTTTAATTACCTTCCTAACATTAACCTTTATATTCATCAAACATAATTATTCAAAGAAAATGTCTGAAATCCAGCAGAACTTCTTTGAAGAAAAGTGAGAAATTCCCTCTGCACCTTTCATCCATTGCAAGGTTATACATACTTTGTTGTTTAAGACTAGCAAATAGTTTCTATGTTTTCTTTTTATTTAGAAATGTAGTTGCCAATGCTGGCATATTTTCCCAATACTTTTATATGATATATCTTTTTAAGTTTAGTAATTTAGATCAGCCCATTTTTCTTTCTCTTTACACAGTAGCATTTTTTACATGTGCAATGAAAAACAGAAACTTACTACCATGAAGTAAATAATTCAGCTTCAGCCTTCACCTCATTTTTGTGGCCATGGCTGTCTGGTTATTTCAAGTTATAATCTGAAATTTGCTCTTGGGTAATTGCCTCCACTTTCTTCTTAATAGAAGGTCACTCTAAGATGTAATACTGTGGGATTTCCTCGGAAATGAGAATAAGATTTCTTGGGTCCAAGAGCTTAAGAACAATCTTCCAAAGAATGTGTATAAGACAATTGTGAACCTTTTTTGGATCATGGGATACACTAAAATCTGGAGAAAGTCCTCCTCCCAGAATTGCGCAATTATATCGTTTCTGCATTCATTTTCAGGTGTTTATGAACCCCACCTTAAGAACCTGGATGTAGACTAACAGAGATGGCCCTCTGCCCTCAGCAGAATACTTTGAGCAGTGGAGAAGTTTGTGAATCACAGAGGCAGCCTGGGGTAGCAGTTCAAATCCATAATGCTCCTCAGAACCTGAGTTGCCCTAGAGATAGATGCTCCAGAGAGCATCCCAATTAGTTCCCCGGCTGTCTTGGGCACATTATTTAACCTCTGGGCCTGTTTCCTCACATAAAAAGTGGAGATCATGTCGGAAGTGGCAGGATTGGAGGATTCAATGAGATACATGTAAAATAGCTAACAGAGCACCTGGTAATATAAGAGGCTTCATAAATAGACATTACCATAGCTGCTAAGCTGTACCACATTATCATTATTATTTAAAGTAATTAACTTACTGCAACTTTTCTCTGTGCAGAATACTAAATAATTATTGCCTAAAGCTTCTTTCAATTTGGATACTTTTAAAAATATGGAAGATGAGCGGTTTTCTTAATATAGAACATTTAATGTTATTATGGATTTTGAGTTAGAATATTGTCATCGCAGGAAACTGTGGCTAAATGTCTGAGTCAGCATCTTTCAGTTGCTTATTGCTAACTGTAAGAAAACGTTGGCCTCTTCTGTTACATTACTTAAATTGAAACAGTATTAGACAGCATAGGCATTTTTAATCACTTTTTGAATCCTTGGAGGTGCTTATATTGTTCTCCATCAATATTTACATGGTCAATATTGGAATGCTTTCCTGTAACCTTTATTTCAAATAACTACTTGCTTTGAACTATAATCTTTTTTGATTGACATCTAGATGGACAACCTAACTCTGTAACAAAAGCAGGAAGAGGCAGTTCTAGTTTAAAAATGCATAATAAAAGAATCTAGCTAGATAATCCCTGAGGTGGTTTTTAATAAAGAGGACTTACTGACTTCCTGAGTAATTGGTAGCATAAACACAGGCATTACCTTCCTTCAAGATTCCCATGGAAATGATTAATGCAATATCCAAATAGGGTAAAATCTTCAAAAGCAACAGCAGTTACAGGCAGAGCCCCCAGGCTTTTCAGTAGAGGGCAGGTAGCACCTCAAAGAAGGAAAACACAAAGGCCACCTTGTTCCTCCTCTTGCTGGAACAACAGTAGCAATGATGAGGAGCCCTGGCAGGAAGGCACTCTATTCTGCATTCGCATTTGCAGGGGCAATAAATAAAGTCAGAGACTGCCTGAGGGGTAGACAGACTCTTTTTTCTCTTTTATCTTTGTGAGTTGATGGCATTTTTAAAAAATATTTTTTTATTGAGGAAAGGAGAGGGAGAGAGAGACAAAAACATCAGTGATGAGAGAGAATCATTGATTGGCTGCTTCCTGCATGCCCCCCACTGGGGATCGAGCCGGCAACCCAGGCACGTGCCCTGACTGGGAATCAAACCGTAACCTCCTGGTTCATAAGTTGACACTCAACCACTGAGCCACACTAGCCGGGCTCAATGGCATTTTTTTAAATTCTCGGGGTTCACACACATTCTGTGTCAAGCAGAAGGCCTACCAGGGCTTGGTCCTTCAGGCAGCCTAGGCACACTTTGGATCTGACATGCCCTGGGCATCCAGAAAGCTTTAAATGCAAAGGGAGTTGACACAGCGGCTTCTGCACCTAGTGCCACAGTGCTCTGCACACCACCTCTGGCCTTGGCTTGCTCCTCACATCCCTCCGACCTCTGCATCATCCTTGTACACACCATGTACTAGTAAATGCATATTGGCCGCCCCTAGTGGTGAATGTCAGGGCAACCAGGGTCCACACATCCTGTCAGAAGTCAAAAACCAATTCTGAGGACAGAGCTCTCTGCATTCAAGCTTTTATAAGGAGAAATGCATCACACGTGTACACACACACACACACACACACACACACACACACACTTCATCCAAGCTCTTCTAAACAAATATATACATAAATATACCAATGTGCGATGGTGGAAAAAGTCCATGGTACTAAAGCTAGAAAATAGAGCTGTTGGGATTCAGAATAGACTCTGGGAACAAGATGGTAGTGATCTCAGGCCAAAACCTCCCCATTCTGCTCTTATACTTAGAAATGACATTTAAAATTGCATTCGTGTGTTTGAAAGATTGAAACCAAGAAAGGAACCTCTCCCTGCACCAAAACGGAGGGTGAAACTCTAATGACAGGTGGGCTCTTAAGCTTCAGAGGCTCACGGAATTTAGATGAGCAGCTGGAGCAAAGGTTTCTACCCCTACGAGGGCCCAGACGACGCCTGAGCAAGGAAGCAAGGAAGCAAGGAGTCCATAGAGCAGCGGTTCTCAACCTGTGGGTCGAGACCCCTTTGGCGGTCGAAGGACCCTTTCACAGGGGTCGCCTAAGACCATCCTGCATATCAGATATTTACATTACGATTCATAACAGTAGCAACATTACAGTTATGAAGTAGCAACGAAAATAATTTTATGGTTGGGTCACAACATAAGGAACTGTATTTAAAGGGCCAGAAGGTTGAGAACCACTGCCATAGAGAATGCACTGTCTTTTCTTAAGTTACTCCTATGTTACATACTAAAGAAACAAAAAATCCCCACAATTTAGAGCCATCCAGTCCTGGCCCCTTATTAAATTTGAAAGTGAATATTCTCATCCACTACAGGTGGGAATATAACTGGGCACAACATTCTTGAGAATCAGTTTTACAGTGCATATCAGGAGCTTGTGAAATGTCTATTTGAAAAGTTTCTGTGAAAGTTAAAGAAAAAGTTTTAATGGTCATATATTTTAACCTAGTAAGTTAAAAAAAATTAATGGTCATATATTTTAACTTAATAATTACACTTACTGGTATTTTTTGCAAAGAAAATAATGAGAGATGTGCATAAAAGCGCATACCTAAGTATTTTTATCACATCATTTCTTAGAATAGAAATATGGATGTTCAACTGTTACAAATTGGTTGCATAATTATGTAATTCTTATTCAGCCATTGAAAATAAGGATGAACTTTTCTCCTACCAAGCAGTGACCATCTGATTACATATGTTTGCCTATGCGAGCCTCTTGCATCAATCAATTCAGGTGTTCCTGGCTGAAATTAGCAATATTTTAACTTTTAAATTTAGAAGGTCTGTAGTAGCTTATTAGAAGTGATTTAGGCAGATGGGGAAAGGTTTTAGGAGAAAATGGGGAAATGCATTTGAAGGCCTTCATAAGTTTTCTTTTAGATCCAAAACTCAGACTAGATATAGCACCTTCTCATTGTACTTATTCCGGGTCTCAAAGTATCATTATTGCTTTTCTTATTTCCCCCACAGCTTATTTTTATTAACATGAATTGATCAAAGGGAGAGTCAGATATCTTTGGTGAAAGTCAGCTGCCCTGTTTAGAATGGGCATTATGGAATTTACTTCTCCGTAAAGTAATCATGAATGCTTATGTATCTTCCTTCTCCTGGAATTGAGGAGAATGTTCCAAGCATCAGGGAATCGCTTATATGATTCTGATGCCATTAGAGAGACAAGTCTACCTGTTTTTATAAGGCAGACCTGTTCCCTGGAGACTTGATTATCCAGACCCAAATAATAGCCACTGTAAATGTTGGTGGAAAATGCTAAGCTCATATATTAATCTGTATTGTTGCAAATTAAAAGTAGGTCACTGCTGTAATGTTCCATTAAGAAAGTATATCAGATTCAATCTTGGGTGATTTCTGGGAAAGAAACTATGCTTAGATTATTTAATTTTGTTTTAAATGGGAAAATTATTATTAGCTTCAAGAAAAATCAGTAATTTCTTTCCTGGTACAACTTTATTTCCAGAAAACTGTATCACTTAAGAAAATGTAATCATTTCGATTCATTTCTTTATTCTTTCATGAACTATTCCTTGAGTATCCACAGTGGGCCAGAGCCTGATCTAGGCACTGGAATAACAGCATGAACAAAGTCCTAGGCACTGGATTGCTTAAGGGCAGAGATGACCAACAAGTTAGCACATAAGTGAATGACAATTCCAGACAGTGATGACTGGTACAAATATAATAAAACCAGCTGATGTGTAAGTGAGGATGTTACTCCTCTTTAAAGGGGTGATATTTGAGCCAAGATCCCGCCTGGAGAAAATCTATGAGAAGAGCTTTTCAGGCCAAGTACAAAAGCCCTGAGGTAGGAGCAACCTTAACATAGTTACAGGACAGACAAAAACCCGGATATCTGATACCTCGGAGCAAGTAGGAGAGTGACAAGAGAGGGTGGAGGTGGAAGAAGGAGCCAGGTCACACAGGGCTCTCGCCACCATCCTCAGGAGTTCGGATTTTCTTTCGTGTCATAGGAGCCATTGATGTTTTTAAGCAGGAGGAGTAATATGACCTGATCTGCATTTTAAAAAATCATTGAGGCATTTCTTTGAAACTGGACTGTAAGAGCCGCAAGAGTAAAGAAAGCAGGAAGGCTACTTGGCTGTTGCAGTGGTCAATAAGGGAGATGGTAGCGTGGGCTCGGTTTGGAGTAGCAAGGAGCAAATGTTCCTTTTTAAAAAAGAGATTAGTATTGCATCTACTAATGTGAGTGGATAACATTTGGAACACCTGAAATTCAATACTGATGGTCAGACTTGATATCCCTGTGCATATAGGGCCCGCGACTCCAGATGCACAAAGCAATGCTGTGTTGTCATCACAGATGTTAGCCAACCTCATGTTTCCCTATTGCTCCTTCGACACAATAATTAACTATTGGGTATGTGCCTTTTTCATGGAACAAACTCCTGAGAACTGAAGTGGTAAAATTGTTTAATAATACCACATCTGTAGTAAACTTAATACAGTTTATTATAAAGCCACCATATTTCCTGTATTTAGTGCACACACACAGATTTCTAGTGAGTAGGGATCCCAGAGCTACTACACGGTATGCATTTTCACGGAAGATCATTACCAGGAAAGTATTTCAGATACAGACTTTAATCACATAGACTGCCAGCAGCCGTAATATAGGGAGGCTTGGCTAGACGAGCAGTACTTAATTCCTCCCACAGGACAGGAGTATGGTTGTCAAGGGGATTGCAGGATGGACAGCGTCTAAGATTTAATCTAGTAAAAGCTTATACACCTTAGGACTAACATGATGAACAGATCGTAACATAAAATGATTTCTAACGCAAAAGCAGAAAAAATAATACAAGGGCTGCTTCAAAAACTACAGAAGGGCATTGATGGTAAAGTCTATTAAATCATCTGCCTTCCAAAAAATGGAACTGCAGTTTCTTTCAGGATTAGAACTGACTATAATAACAGGATGTCTAAAGTGTAGTTCATGCTGCAGTCCTGTAACTACCTGGACAACCAAAATGTAAATGATGCCAGAAAGAAATGTCTTTCCTTCAAGGACTGAGGATGTCCTCATCCAAACAGAGTAAATTTGGGGGGGGGGGGTGAGTGGGATGGGTGTTCTTCAGAGGTCAAATGAGGATGAAGTAGCAACAGCTCATCTCAGAAAAGACAGCAGCGGGAGCCGTTGTGTGCAGTAACAGCTCGAGCAATAACTTAATGTGATAAACGAGTTCAATTTCGATCCAGAACTTTCTGCCTTCAACAACAGAATACGACTATTACTAGGACAGATAATATATTTTGAAATCGTAATATCATAGAGATAAAAGGTGTTTAAATTTTATCAGTTTTACATAAGGTTTAAAAGTACTATTTTACATCAGTATGTCTGCACATCAATAAATCCTGTGAGATAGGCATTATCATTTCTAATTTAAAAGCTAGAAAGAGATCAAGGCTCAGAGAACTTAAGTGATGTACTTAAGTCACAGGCTCAGAGGACAACCCCAGAACCCTAACACAGACCTTCTGATGAGTCCCATGGGTCTCTAGGGAATATAGTTTGTCCTTACATCACAATTGAATTGGGATTTTTTTTTCTCTTTGGAGGATATAACATGGTAGGAAGCGGGGGGGCTTATACTCAACAGTATCTTAGGTTTGAGAAAATACGGTGACTTCTTAGTTACCTAAGTTTCTGGAGTGGGAATACAATCTTCACGACATTGTTTCGAGCACAAAGGGAACTATATTAAAGTGCTTTATAACATGTAAAGCACTATGTAAATAGATTATGTTTAGAGTTCCTTTTTTTTTGTTTAATTAGAATCATTGACCAAAATTTACCTCATCTTAACTAATTTTCCTGACCTACATCTTCAGAATAAAGCACCAGCTTTCATTGGTTCAAAACACTTTCCCAATTTTCCATCAGGTATAGAGGATACCTCATTTTGATGCGTTAGTTTTCCAGGAAGTCAGATTGGCAGAGTATCTGTTTTTTGTGTGTGTTTTTTTTAATAAGAAACTTCTCTTTGAATATTCTTTTTAGCGGGAGCACTTGTTACTTCTGAAATTTAAACCATCTTTTAAAAGTTAAAAAAAAAGTTAAGCATCATGGAAACCTCACAGTAAGAAATAAAAACTCCCTTTGGAATCATTTACAGGACAGTGCATAAAAAGGGAATAATAGATGCGCCTAGGTTAAAGACCTTCAAACCGAAGATACAGAATCAAGAACTGAATCTTTAATAATCTTTTTCAAAAACGTGTGACCTTATGAACTTATCCAACCAACATTTCCAATTAGATTAAGATGATTAGGTCTTGGGACTGCACAATGCTGTTGGTGTTTCTCATTTCTTCTCCCAAATGCTAATGAAAGTTAAAGTCAACGTAAATTCACTCGCAGAGTAAATTGGGAGTGAGAGAACCTGCTTCTTGCACGAGATCTTTTATATCTGGAGGTAATTCCTCAACCTCACTTTTGCTCCATTTATAAAATGGAAAGAATGAGCATCTGGGCTCATTATATTACGGGCTAAAATGGAGTAACATTTGTGAAGTTGTCTGTAGTTTTTACATAAAAATCAGTTCTATGTACCCTATGTATCCAAACAATAGGCTCTGCCGTAGCCGGTTTGGCTCAGTGGATAGAGCGTCGGCCTGCGGACTGAAGGGTCCCAGGTTCGATTCCGGTCAAGGGCATGTACCTTGGTTGCGGGCACATCCCCAGTGGGGGGTGTGCAGGAGGCAGCTGATCGATGTTTCTAACTCTCTATCTCTCTCCCTTCCTCTCTGTAAAAAATCAATAAAATATATTTAAAAAAACACACAAAAAACACACAATAGGCTCATTTTTAAAATTTATCTTATAAATTAAGTATTGTTGAAAGTATTACAGATGTACCCTCTGTCCTCCCTTCATCCCACTCCCACCCACCCACCCACCCCCAGGCCTTCACTACACTATTGTCTGTGTTCATTGGTTATGCATATAAGTTATTTGGTTAAACTCATTTTTTACTTGTAGAGAGGCAGAATAGTATAGGTTCAAATACAGCTCTACTACCCAATAGATTTGTGTTTTAGGGTTTCTCTAAGCTCTCTGAGTCTCTTTCTTCATCTGTGAACATGGAGATATCACCAACTCATAGAGTTATTGCAAGAATTAAATATAATACATCTGAAGTAGCAAGCTTATTTAAGATAATGTTTATAAAGTGATTCACATCTGGTAGGTACTCAGTATATATCATCATTATAATTTCATCATTCATCGTCCTTATGTAAAAGTAGTAGTTTGCCCTTGCAGTCTAGTCCGAGGGTAAACTATTCTCTTCTTCCCTGCTCTTTGTTGGAGGAGTAGGGGGAGAGCTGGAAACCTTGGTAGGTGGTGAAAGGTTTCTACTAATGTAGATTTGCATCATCTATCATTACTAAATCACTCCACTGAAAACACATAGGAAACCATGTGCTGAAACCTTGAAAACAATTGCAAACCAACATTTCACTCTGTAAGTAGCAGTAACATTTGCATAGGAAACCCAGCTTCAACTCCTATTTATTTCGTGATTATGAAGTTTAAAATAATAGAGAAGTTTAAGTCTAACTGGCAGCCTCAAGGGCTCCCATATTGCAGTCTTGTATATGGAGAGGGAGGTCTTGCTGAACTCATATAGAAGGTAGAAATGCCCAGGAATGGGTATGAGTAGCCACCGGTTCGTTGCAAACCTTTAAGCTACCCTTTCACAGGCATTCCTCCCCTAAGAGGAAGGAGTAAGCCATGGAGATACCTCGTAGAAGAATGTCCCAGCAGCAAGTGCAAAGGCCCCGAGCAGAAGAGTGCCGGTTTGTTTATGAGAAACAAACTGACATTTGCCTGTATTTTCCCAGTTGAGAAAATGACCCTGAGTGGCGAGGCTAGAATGTTTCCCCGGGTGAAAAAAGTTCCCTCTGTTAGAGTAAGAGACACAAATCGCCTTCTTAGAGCTTTGATGAGCTTTGTGAAGCAACATCACGCTCTGCTGAGATGACTCCCTTCTGTCTTGTCCATCTCTTTGACTCCTTTCTATCCAATCAGAGGAAGTTTGGGGGAAACGTCTTAGATAAGATTATGTTAGAAATGCTGTGGGTGAATCTTCCTGAGAGAAGCCGCGGTCCCTCCTCACCACGTGACATTGTCTCATTCAGTTTAGCATTCCCAATGCCTATCACAGCGCTGGACACACAGCTGATGTGACTGTTTGATGGGTGAATTTGTCGTTGAGTTACCTCCCCCATAAATTCAGTAAGAAAGAAGGAAAGACACCCTTCCCTACGGTGGTGTTTTCCCTTCTTAGATTTCTGGGAACAAAAAGACAAGCATGACCTTTATTTGTTCATAGGGAAGCACATGAATGAATCCTGAGGACACAGAGATGAGTGTATTATATCTTGTAAATAGAAGGAACCTTACCAACCTAATATGAATGCTGGTTATTTCATAATTCTCTTGTTTTCTTCTTAATCTACAGAGCTCTGTTTAGTTTGATAAGAGACATGCTCAGTGTTGGCAGATGCTAAAAGCTTAATTGTCTGATTCCAAATGATATTGACAGAATGGACTCATTTGTTATGTCTCCATTTTCTACACATCACATAAGAGCGCAAACCTTTTATAACCTGACAATAATTGAAATGCCTTTATCTTTTATTCATTTTATTTTCAACTTCTTTCTCTGTAGACCCCTAGTGGAAACAGTCTTAACATTATTCATTCCTGTTTGGTGCATTGAATGCCTGGTACTTTGTACCTCATTACTAGCAATTTGTGAATCCTTTATAAATGCTTTTGCTAATTAATTCCTAATTGCCTTGTTGGACATACTGATGACAAAATGCCCAAAAGATTTGGTTTCATTTACATAACATATAAGTAGGAAATGGGCAAAAATATATGCTCTGTTGCTTTTACTGTTCATTTCAGAAACATGGTATTATTTTAATCTAAACTAAGCAAATGAAAGCATTTCCGCTCATAATGTCATTATTTGTGAATTAGGAAATTATATACCTGTTGAATTGAAACCTTCATTTCTAAAAAGTGAATTGATAAAAAGTGTAGGGATGCTCAATGGCCATGTGCATTACTTCTCCCCTACGTCTATTCTCTGTGGCCTTTAATACATTAACGAGACCACATCACTCCTCAAGTCCAAACTCTCCATCTGCTTCCCATCACACTGAGAATAAGATTCGAACTCTTGACTGTGGCATAGGAGGTCCTCGTTCCTGGCCCTGACAAGCAGTCTGATCTCACTGTCTGCCACTCTTCCCGCTCACACTCCCCCAGCCACATCGGTCTTTCTGTGGCTGTTGACATGCCAAGCTCATCCCCACCTCCTTGCCTCTGTACTTGCCCTCCACCTCCTGGAATGGCCTTCCTCAGACCTTCGTAAGACTCACTCTTTCACTTATTCATGACCTGTGTTCTCACGTCATCTTCTCAAAGAGGCTTTTCCCAGCCACTCTAAACTACTAGCCCCCCTCATCAGTAAGTATCTCTCATGATTCCTCTACTCTAATTTGTTTTTTCTAATAGCACAGATTGCTACCTGAAACTGTATTTTACATTCTGTCCCACTAGAAAGTAAAATACAGGAAGGCAAGCTTCTCACATGTCTTCTCACCACTATAGCTCCAGAATCCATTACCTCAGTGATTCAACACGTGTTAATTGAGCAACTAAATGAATAAGATTCTGGAGGTAGATTGTATAGGACTGAACAACAGTTGAAGAAAGTAACAAAGAGGAGAGATCAAAACAACACTGAATTTTTGAGCCTGGATAACTGAAGGGTGGTAGAACCATCCAAATTCACAAGTAACCCAGAAAGAAAGACAGATTTGGGAGAAAAGACAAGTTCTGAAGAAATGCTCATAGATATTCAGAGGGAGATTGAGAGCGAGGTCAGGATTGGAGATGGTTAGGGGATGATTCATGTAGTTCTGATAATTGAAGCCCAAATATTGTAGAGAAAGGATGTATCAGGAAGAGAAGGAGAAGTCCTTTGGGGACAGCTCAGAGGATGAGGGCCCAGATGGAGAGCAGTCAGGATGCTAGGAGTAGAAATGAAGGTAGATTATTGGGAGGTTAAAAAATGAAGCCCAAGGAGAAGAGAATTGCACGGAGAGGGTGGTAAGCAGTGCTAAATGCCGGTAACAAGAGGACAACACATGAGACACAAATTGGCTGTGATTGTGAGCTTTTGTGGCCTTTGAGAGATGCTTCCATAGATTGGTGAGAGCAGACATACATTTTACCAGCGCCACCTTGAATGCTAGTTTAATGTTTCTTCCGTGATTCCTAAGGCATTTCAGTATCTCTTAGACCTTCTGGTCATTTTGGAAATGTCAGTTATGTAACTCTAGTTTAAAAGGTGTAGGATTAAGGAAAAAGGTCTAGGAAGCTGAGCTGCATCTACACTGATCCTATAACATATGGTAGAAGTTACTTAACTTGAACAAATTCCCGCCTCTGCCCAGATTTCTGTGACTCTCGTGAGGGATGCAAGGTGCTCTGATAACTCTCAACAACGTGTCATTTAAGTGTGTGCACAGTTTTTTCTAAATTGAGAAGTGCTGA
Organism: Myotis lucifugus; assembly: GCF_000147115.1. Taxonomy (NCBI): domain Eukaryota; kingdom Metazoa; phylum Chordata; class Mammalia; order Chiroptera; family Vespertilionidae; genus Myotis; species Myotis lucifugus. The sequence continues at coordinate 259,869 of NW_005871206.1, forward strand.
GATGGAAGGGAAAATGTTACTTAGGCCAATATACAGGGTTTCCCCCCCAAAATGTATACACACTGTCACATCTGATAGCTCAATTTTGAAAATGAAGCGTACTTTAATAAACACTGTTTATAATTATTCAAAGTGTGTGTATACATTTGAGTGGACACCTTATATTTATTTTATTGTCTGCTGACATAAAAATGTGTTAAACTTTATTTTTGTTAATTTTGAAAAGATCTGAAAAGTGAATAAGCAGGAAAAATTGCTTGTAATTCACCACTAAGGGACAATCATTGTTTACATTTTGACTTAATTTTTTTCAATACTTTATTTCATTTTTTTTAAACTTTTGTGTTATTTCTATATAACGGGAGGAGTATAGTGGCCCACAGTATAGGCTCAAGACTCAGTTTTCCTGGGTTCAAATCCCACCTCTGCCTCTTGTAAGCAACATGAACTTGAGTTTCATAACCTCTGTGCCTCAGCCTTGTCACCTGTAAAATGTAGGAACAACTAATTCTTGTGTAAGCTTATTTGCCCTAATAGCTGGTCTACAAAGCAGTTCATCCCAGACTCTCCCCACCTTTTCAGTCTTGCCTGTTCTATATTCCCCCTGCGCTGGCACCTACGTGGAAGACTTCGCACTCCTTGCGTTATTTTATCTATCATCCTCCTCATGTTCTGTACCTTTTTCATTCGTCTGGATATGCAAATACTGTTTACAGATGTCATCTAGGTTGGGAGCCACCTCCATTCCTGGAGACTGGGCTAACACGAGCCACTGAGGAGCCCAGTTAAGGATTATACTTGTCCACAATGGCCCTAAAGTTGCATGGCACTGTGCCCCCACATCATAGTCAAATATGACCTGGATCTGTTCTGAGAAAAAAGGATCATAAACTAACTAAAGCACTTGGTTGTCTGTATCAGCGTTATTATCCTAAAAAGCCATTAACCATGCAATGATAATCAAATCACTGGATGGGCTGTTAACAGTAATATGCCCCTTAGGGTAATTGCAACCCTGTGTGCAGTGTGCAGACTGTTGTGACAAAAACGGTGCTGAGATGAGGCTAAATGGGAACTACTTAAGTAATAGAGGACCCAAGGGAAAACAGTCTTCTGTTGTTTCCTTCAGGAAATGGATAGCATTTCTTTTTAGTGTCCTTAACGAAAAGGGAGATTAAGAAAGATAGCCTTGTTGGCCTCTTGGTTAAAATAATTGTTCCAGTAGCATCAAGGCAGAAAGAACCTGGTCATAAAAGATGCAACTCTTCTCCTTGGATCCATTATTGAAAACAAAACTAAGCTCTCAGTTCTCCCCCGTGGACCCAATGAGCCCCTGGAGTGTGACAGTCATAATTCTCCTATTTCCCAGAGCCACCCTTGACTTTGAGTGTTTTGGCACCCTCTTAATTACTCTCCACATTTGGGGCTCAGAAAAAAAAATAGGTGAAGTCTCTATAATATTTGTTCTTTGTAAGCAAGGTTTTTGTCCACCTTAGCCTTTACTGAAAACACCCTTGCTGTGTCCTGGTGCTGCAATATAGGTTGTCATCCAAAGGTGGTACTGACAAGGTTCTGTAAGTACAGCGCTATGCTTTGGGTTGGGGAGTTTTTCTAAACATGAAAATGCTATTGTTTTATGGTTTGAGTAGGCGGTGAGGTGACATTAACTTAAGGAAACAGACTCTGCGAGGTTTTCAGAGTACCTTGCAGTAAATCAGCCTTCAGAGACTTCCTTAGGAAACACATTGGCCCTTTTTAAAAATATAAATGCAATTCACTGGACATAGTTAAATCATCTGGCTCTCTTTTCTAATCCAAGATAAGGGAGACGTGTCAGTATGTAATACGACTTCCTAGAGATTTGAACGAGAGTTGGGATGCTCTTCATCCCGCGGAGCTGCCAGGCTCGGGGTTCTCTGTATGTTCTCACTTCTTAGGAGTAATTTAGGAGGAAGGTCGCATTTGTGTGGCATCTTGACCCAGCTCATCATCCTGAAGTTTTCTTTTAAAGAATGACTGATTATGTACTGCTTCACACGTAGAATTGAACATTTTGTTTGTGTATTTTCTGAAGTTTTGACTACCCCCTCTTTTTCTTTGGAGTAGAAACCACTGTTTGTTTTCTCTTTAGTAAAATGCAATGACACGATTATATTAAAACTAGAGGCCGGTGCATGAAAATTCGTGCACTTGGGGGGTCCCTCAGCCCAGCCTGTGCCCTCTTGCAGTCCGGGACCCTTTGGGGGATGTCCGCCTGCTGGCTTAGGCCCACTTCCCACGGGGAGCGGGCCTAAACCAGCAGTCAGACATCCCTCTTACAGTCCAGGAGCCCTTGCTCCTTACCGCCTGCCTGCTCGCTGCACCTTAGCGCTAGACTTGCTGCTCCTTAGCGCTGCCTCAGAGGCGGGAGAGGCTCCTGCCACCGCTGCTGCACTTGCCTGGCTTCTGACTCAGTGGCGCTCCTGCTGTGGGAGCGTCCTGACCACCAGGGGCAGCTCCTGCATTGAGCATCTGCCTCCTGGTGGTCAGTGCATGTCATAGCGACCAGTGGTTCTGTTGTTCAGTCGATTTGCGTATTACCCTTTTATTATATAGGATAAGCTGTTCAGTAGAATATTTGACTCTCTACTCCAATCACAGTTTTTAAAAAAATATTTATTTGTTGCCCTAGCCCCGTGGGCGGCAAACTGCGGCTCTCGAGCCACATGCGGCTCTTTGGCCCCTTGAGTCTGGCTCTTCCACAAAATACCACGTGCGGGCGCACGTACAGTACAATTGAAACTTCGTGGCCCATGCACAGAAGTTGGTTTTCGGCCTGGGCGCGTCTGTTTTGAAGAAGTACTGTTGATATTTGGTTCTGTTGACTATTGAGTTTGCCGATCACTGCCCTAGCCTGTTTGTCTCAGTAGAGAGAGCCGGCCTGTGGACTGAAGGGTCTTAGGTTAGATTCTGGTCAAACATGCCCGGGTTTCGGGCTCCATCCCCAGTGTTGGGTGGTGGAGGGGTGCAGGAGGCAGCCGATCAAATGATTCTCTCTCATCATTGATGTTTCTATTTCTCTCTCCCTCTCCCTTCCTCTCTGAAATCAATAAAAATATATTTTAAAAAGACAAATTCAGGAAATAATGCCTTGTTTGACTATTTATATTTAAGTTAAAACTTCGGAGCTACTTTCTTACGTCTCAAGGACTAAAAGTTTCATGAAACATACACATTTATGAACATAATTTTTTAAATGCTCAAAGGAAATATTACCATTTTCCAAAGACCTGATAAATGTTCCCAAAACATTGCTGGGGAGTATATTTGTATTTGAGAACATAGCTTAAATATTTTATTGACAAAGTATTTCATTGTGTTTGTGTTATTTCCAAAGACCATCAGTGCCTAGATCAGTGGTCGGCAAACTCATTGGTCAACAGAGCCAAATATCAACAGTACAACGATTGAAATTTCTTTTGAGAGCCAAATTTTTTAAACTTAAACTATATAGGTAGGTACATTGTTATTAACTTAATTAGGGTACTCCTAAGGCTTAGGAAGAGCCACACTCAAGGGGCCAAAGAGCCGCAGTTTGCCAACCACTGGCCTAGATCATAGCATACACATATATGTTTACCATAGACACATTCAAAGGATAAAGGCATAAAAATCTTGTTGACTTGGCATGTGACATGTCAAATTTCCCCATCTCAACTACAATGCCTAAGATGCTTCAGAAACTTAATTGGTGTTTAAAACAGTTTTGAGATTTCCAGATAAAAGGTTTCACACAAGCCCGCATTTTATTATCTGGCTTTCTGTCTAGTGGTTGCTCTTAGCACACACTGCATATAAACTTGCTTGAATATGAAGGTAGCACATTAAGACTGTGAAGAGGTCAAGAAGTATAGAAGTATAATTATGGTTACAACTAATTATAATGTACATTAACCAAGTATAATTACAAAGCAGTTAATTGTTAACTGTTTTTTAAACATTTGAGTAGAAGACAAACAAACATTGGGCTTCTGTGCTCTTCTAACTGTGCTGTATTATGTGACCTAGATTTCAAGACTCTAGTATTTCCTGCACAAAACAAGTGTATTCCTTCTCTGCACCCTTACCACTAATCATAAAATATGAGTCAGCTACATAGAGGCACTAACTGTGTACAGTTTTTAATCAAAACCTTTTATTAATGAAAAACAAGTACATGGTGCTATTATAATGCAGATGAGCTAATAAGCTATCTATAATTAAGAATCTAGAGGGAAATTTCTCAGTAGATAAATATTTAAAGACTCTTAAGTTGTTTTTTAATAATATGCTTTTTTGTATACATACAGAAATTTATTTCTATGTCTGGTATAATCTTAGAATTCTTGGTAGGCAGATACTGTAACTCTCTAATTTGTTATTTTACTAAACAAATATTTTCACTCTATTCTCTTCAAAGAATCTACTATTATAATCTCACTCTTTAAAAAAAAAAATATTTACTCTGGGAAGCAAACAATTATCCAGTTCTGTCACTGATAAATGATATGGCAGATTCAGCCATACTATAGCCTTTTCTCTTGGCTTAACCCTTAGTATAAGAAAAACTAGTTATAAAATTTTCCTGTATAGCCCATCTATAGTTTGATAGTGACCAGAGGTCTTAAGGTGACAATTATGCTATAACATCACCGTCAGGAAACTGGACAGAGTTCAGGTTCTTTACTGAACATACATCACAGGGTCAAGGCTTCCCAGGCAACACTCTGGCCTTGACGAAAAGCACAGCACTCATTTAAGAATAATGTGTTTCTTAAAGAAACAGGTCTATCCAAATTGGCTGTATAATAATCAGAAAATAAAATGATCCTTTCAACTCTATCTAAATGGCATACAACATCTGTCTTACAAGTGAAATACTGACTCATCTACTAAACTTGGTGTTCCCAAAAGTACAGATGTTTGCATTATGTGGCAAAACAGCTGAGTGATTGAATGTATTTGAATTGTTAATCTAATCTCCGAGTACTGTGAATCATTCTTTTTTAGGGTCTGTTTTCTTTCTTAATCATACTGTCACATCTCTCCTGTTGCCTCCCTTCCTTTCTTCAGCAAATACTGATTAGTACCAAGGATGTGTCAGACACTGGGTATTGATTGGGGGAGTAAACAGGCATGGCCTTTCAGAGGGTACACTTGGTGAGGGAGCAATTGGACTTCTTAAAAAGTTTAATCATATACTTATAAATTATGGTGAGTGTCCTAAAGAACAAGAATAAAGTGATATGTATTTATTCAGCAAACAATCTTGAGAGCCTACTGTATGTCAGACATTTTGCTAGGTTCATAGTAGGCAGGGATGAATGAGACATGATTCTGTTCTCAAAGAGCTTACGGTTTAGTTGGAAAAACAATAAACAGGAAAATCAATAGATGAGTGATTTCTAGCTTAGCAAGTGCAGTGGCTGATGGTGATCGTGCACATGCTCTGACAGAAACGGAGGGCGGTCAGGATTGCCTGTCTGCTTGTTAAGCTGCAAGACTTCAGGGGTGACTAGGAGCCAGCCACGTGGCGCAAGAAGATAGCATTCCAGGCAGAGGCCAAAGGCTGCCTGCCCCAAGGCGTTGAAAGGAGCCAGAATAGATGCATTTGGTGAGATGAGGAAGATTTCAGGGAGGATAAGCTTTGGAGAAATAAAACAATTTTGCGGAAAATTAAGTATAATTTGCCTGTGAAACATCTAAGTGGAGATGCTATTGGGAAGTTGCTTATATTAGTCTGGAGTCAGAAAAAAGGACTTGGCTGGCCAAATTTGAGAGTCATAGCATATATAGGGTTTCTTAAGCTCTGAAAGTCATGGCGCTCCCTGGATACAAATATATGTAGGGAAATGAGGGGACCCAAGACTGTACCCTAGGAACATTGAGAGGCCCATAGAGAAAGAAGAAATCAGGCTTAAAGGAACTGGTCAGAAAGATGGATGGAAAGAGAAACTGAATGGTTTTGAAAGCATGCTTCTGAAGATGTAAGTAATTGTCATAGTAGATAGTAAATTTTTAAAAAATGATTCTCAATAATTGCAGAAGACTCCATATCTTTTTTATATTTTAGAACCACTTTCTCCAAAAAGTAGAAACTATCTCAACCAGGTTAACTAACTCATTCCATTCTCCCTGTAAAGCAAACTGCTGTGCATGGGTGATGTCTGCTCCCAGCAGCCTCTCTCTGGTACTGCCATGCACTTAACTGCCACCGGTTAAAGTTTATTATCAGAGTTGGTTGCATTCGTTTGCAAAGTGATTCATGCCAGTTGCACTTGCCAGTATAAAGTAATTGTATAATCTGTAAGTTGATGAAATGTGAGTGCGGAAAGAAAAAGGTGTTTTTACAAAAAATAAGTTGAATACTTTAGAGAGATTTCATAAAGGTGAGCTAATCATGCTACTGATCAGATGTGAGGGAATCATGTGTAAACGATTCTGGGGAAATTATAAAACTCTATAAGAATTCGGCTCTTGGATAACTGTTCTTAATTCTCAGTCCACTTTAAAGAAACCGAAACTGGAAATGGCATCTCATGCATTCTGAGTGTGGTTTCTGCAAAAAAAAGCACACCTATACAGAATCCTAATCAGAGGGCTAATCAACCAAGGAAAGACTTTGACCTAGTAAAGATTGACAACTGAATATATCTTTATGTTTTGGTTTGAAGTAAAGTAGATAAATACAAATATATGAAATAAAAATATATCCACTACCTTATACCCACTATATATATGCTACCTTAACTCATGGTTGATCTTCTGTCACCAAGTATCTTTCTATCCAGTTCTAGCATATATCAATTGATACAAAGATGAACTTTAACTCAGCCTATGTTCATCCCTAAACTATATTAATAAGTTACTGAATAAATGGAATCTTACAAGTATATTCCTCTTCTTTCATGGTTCGGATATCTAAGTACTGCAAACAAGGGAAAGGAGTCTTTCCATGGTTTGAATTTTCTAAGCACATGCACCTAGCCTTTGTATTTTTTGCTTTAATCATACTGATAACTTTTAAGAATGTATTTGAGTACTCATTAAATCAAACCAACCTGATATTTCACTTTTATTCTTAACACATAACCACAGTTAAGGTTACTAAAGCATACCTCTCAAGGAGAAATGACTGCAAATGAAAAGGGTTTCCCTCCTTATTTTGTGAAGTCCTCTTTTCAATTAATTTCAGACCTTTCCCAAGATACCTAGAGGACATGAGAAAGAAAACTTTGTAATACTGTTACATTTTAAATATCAGCCCTTACTGTTCCATACATTTATCTACAAGCATTTAATTTTTAATCAATAATGATATTTTCAAATCTAAATTCCACATGTAATAGAGTCAGTAGTCATTGTGAGATGGCAAGTGATTAAAGTGGGTAGGTCATAAAATAGAGTGTAATAGAAGACTGGGATCCAGTGGGGGGGACAATAGAAATGAAGTTTAAAATTCCCAGGGTTTATAAATTATATTCTTAAAGATAATTTGATTTATTGGATTTTAAATACATATGTAGGATGTCCCCCAAAATGTATACACACTTTGAATGATTATAAAGTCAGTGTTTATTAACATACAGTTCATTTTCAAAACTTAAAAGGATCTACAGAAATAAATAATGTTTTTGGTCAATGCCAGTTTTCAAACTGATGACCATTCTGGTCCAGGCACTGCTGATAACACAAAGCAGTGGAATTCCAAACATCAAGAATCATTTCATTTGGTATTTGTGTGCCCTTAATTACTCAACTATTGCTGGTTTTGTACTGTAACCTTTATCTTTTATGTATTACCATTAAAAAAAAAACCTAGTGGCACTTCAGGATAAATTTTCTTTGTTCAAAGCTTAGTCTGGCTTCACCCATTATTTCAAATCAGTTAAACTTGAAAAGAAGTCCAAATTAAGTGAGTTATCAGCTGTTAGAGTGTGTATACATTTTTGGGGACACCCTATATTTGCATGTACACACAAATGTCTGATAACCAAATACACGTTCATGGTCCCTGCCTATAAATAGTTACATGCCATTCCATTACTTGTGTGTTGCTTACAAGGCAGCTTCTATGCCAGTACAGTGCTTTAAGGCATGATTATTACACACAGAATCAGAAGTTAAGTCTTTGGGCCATCATATAGAAACAACAGGAAGACATATTTTGGCTCAGTTATGAGCAAGAACCTTAGACCAGTGGTTGGCAAACGAGCCACAGTTTGCCGACCACTGCCTTAGACAATTAGGCCTATTCAAAAACGTGAAGTCCTGTATTTGCCATCACTACAGAGCTTGGACAAATCCTAAAAGAGTTATAGATATATTGGATGAAACTAGAACTTCCAAGCCCTGGCTAGGGTTGAGGGTTCGATTCCCAGTCCAGGGTATATACTTGGGTTACAGGTTTGATCCCCACCTTGCAGGGGCACATGCAGGAGGTAACCAATTAATGTAGCTCCCTCACATTGCTGTTTCTCTGTTCTCTCTCTCTCTCTCTCTCTCTCTCTCTCTCTCTCTCTTCTTCTCCCCATCTTCCTCTTATTTCTACTTTCTTTAAATCAATGGAAAAAGTATCCTCGGGTCAGGATTAACAAAGGAAAAACCATGGAACTTCTGAAATCCCTTCTATATGGAGGTTGCAAAGCATTTTGCACAGAAAGCAAAGGTCCTGGGGATCTATGGGGCTGAAATACAACCCAAATGCATGCTCCAATCCAGGCCCATGTTTCCTAGAGTAAGGAGTGCCTTTTTCATATTTTGTAGGACCACTAGCCTGGTAAGCTCCAAGCCCTCAGAGTTCCATCAGTTCAGGGGAGGCAGTATTTTTCTAGCGCTTGCACACTGAGGGAATGCCATTCTCAACCCAGAATGAAAACTTTTGATCTAGTTTTTGCCATCATCACAGGCAAGCAGTGGCTTAGTTTTTCTTCTCTTTCCTCGTTTTCCCTTCTACTTCCTTTCTTCCAACACTAAGTCTGAGTAAGCAAATGAAAAGACATGAATTAAATATTCAATTCAGAAAATGCTATTTTTTCCCTGGCTTGGTTAGGTTAAGTGTCGTCCCAGGCACTGAAAGGTTGCCGGTTCCATTCTCGGTCAGGGCACATGCCCAAGCTGTGGGTTCGATCTTCAGTGGAGGTGCATGCGGGAGGCAGATAATCGATGTTTCTCTCTCACATCAATGTTTCTCTCTCTCATTCCCTCTCCCTTCCTCTCTCTAAAAATCAATAAAAACATTATTTTAAAAAATGAATAAAAGAAAATGCTATTTTGGATCCAACTTTGTCTGAGGAAGACTCAGTACCCTCAAGGAGTTAGCAGTCTTCGGAAAGAGGGGATAAAATAATTGTGCAAATTATCACAAAGTGAAGTGGAAGATATTACATATTGTATGAATGGTACTAACAGAGGGAAAATGTTTTAAAATCAGGAAAGTGTTTATAGAGAACATAGCATTTAAGATTTGGCTATGAGAAGTTTTAAATGGCAGTAATGGAACCAAAAGGAAGTTGGGGTGCATGGGAAAAAAAGGTAGACTGTCATAATTTTACTAGTAGAAACACTCAAAGAACTATGAGATGCAAGATTGAAACAGACATCTCATTATCCAGCTGTAAGCAGCCATAGTCTTGAGGAAATATCTCAACATGAATTATTAACTCTATCTCCATTTGCACTGATGCCCTAGGGTCCTCAAGATCTCAGACACACTCATCCTAACAAGCCTGGTACCTTAATAACTTAATTAACCTATCGCCCTATCGTCCGTCTGACTGTTTATGGCATCTATGGCAGACTCAGTGTTTGCCCTGCCACGTCTGTCACATTCGAAACTGTGAAGTCAGACATTTGCTTTTTCCGCCTCCATTCCTGGTCAATGAGATGTGAAGGACAGTCTGCTTAGGAACTTCTTTTCTTTTTAAATTTATCTTTTGTTGAAAGTATTACAGGTGTGCCCCCTTTCTCCCCCATTGACCCCTCTACCTCACATCCGCCCCTCCCAGGCCTTCACCACACTATTGTCTGTGCCCATGGACTATGCATATATGCATATAAATTCCCCAGTTAATCTCTCACCATCCCAGCCCCACCTTCACTCTGAGATTCATCAGTCTGTTCCATGCTTCTATGTCTCTGGACCTATTTTGTTTATCAGTTTATTTTGCAAGTTTTTAAGTAATAGATAAGAACACTTGGAGCTGAGATCGCCTCATTTGCCTCCTCCCTGCCTTCAGTATGATATGATGTCTGTAGCCCTGGAGGCATTTCTGCAAATGGAGGGTGGCGGTAAGGGTGCTAGGGTAGAAAGATCGAAGGAACCTGGGCCTTGCTGTTATTATTGAGCAAGCTCCAGGCTCCTTAACTATAAACTCGTGTCCGTTCACCGCCCAGCTGGGTAGTCTGTCACTATCACCTGAAAGCAGTCCTAATATGCCACATTTTCTCTGATTTTCTCCAAGCAATATTGCTTTTTAAAAAATCTGTAGCTGGGTCTTACTTCTTGGATTGTGAATACTCAACAAACCATTGTTGAACATTTATTATGCACCAAAGACCATATTGTGTACCAGAAAATGATACAGAGATAAGATATAGTCATCGCCCTCAAGGAACTCATGTTTTACATGAAGGAGTGATAAGGGCTGTGATAGAAACTGGTACAAACCACGGAAGTACCACCGGGCAGGGGAAGATGAGGTCTGCCAGGGAAGCTGGGGGAGGCTGCACAGAGGGAGCACCATTTCTGCTGGTGTAAGGTGTTTTTATTAAGTCTTCTTTGAAAATACATCTAATAAATCGGCTTAAAGACAAATATCCAAAATAAGTTTTATTTTTATGATTTTTTCAAATTTTACTGTAAGTAATGCGAGATCCTTAATAGATTTTCAGATAACCACACTTAAAAAAAAATTTAAGACAAGAATATTAACAGCAAAATGCTACATGATTAGGAACTAGTGATATTTAAAGTTGCATTACTTATGCTGAGGGTAGGAAACATAAATAATCTTGATTTTATTTCATCTGGTCTGTGACGGCATTTCTAAAGTTGAATGTCTGTTGGTTGTCCACTACCCTGTTGTCAAAATCCACAAATAACAGTTGTACAAATATTTGTAAGAAAATTCCCCTGGTGAGTACAAAGGTCTTACTTATAACAAGAACATTTCAAATATGTGCAGGATCCACTGAGCCATCAGCCTTCATGGGAGGCAAATTTCTATAGTCAGTCAACAACTATTTCTTGTGTGCCCAGTGTGCATGGGTGAGGCCCTGTTCTGGACCTGCTCACCCTTCCATGTGTGAGGCCTAGGAAAGTAGGCACTCAACCAGTGTGAGCAGAAAAAGTGTTGAGTAGACTTTCTGACCGATCCAGGGTCTAGGCAGGCATGGATCCAAAGGCACTGACGAGAAAGATGACAGGCTGGCCAAGTGTGAGGGAGATTTTGACCAGCTCTATCAGGGGTAGGCTTGAGTGAGAGTCCAAATCAGATTGAGAGATGGGATCTGGAGATTGGAGTCCACCGTCTCCAAACCACGTTACCTGCCCAACTTCACTGTGCCCAAATTTAACTTGCCATAATCCTTTTTATGTGTTCTCTCTCTTCTTTTGTATTAATGTGATCTATATTTATACACACAACTGTAAGATCTAGTTAAGAGCAGTAAGCATTTTTCTCTCTCTCCTCCTCCTCCTCCTTCCCTCCCTTCCACTCTCTCTAGGAATCAATGAGAAAAAAATAGCCTCTATCCTTAGGTGAGGATTAGAAATAATAATAACAAATAAAAGGAGTAACTGTTCTCTTCATGACTATGAGTAATGGTCTCCTTTTGTATATCATTGTATAGTGATATATTATCTAATAAGAGTCTGGTGGTAACCCTATAAGCTAGGCAAGATAGATGAGAAAGTTGTGACTCCACAAGGTTACTTACCCATGTTATTCAACTTGTAATTGTGGAACATTACGTATAGAATTAGATGTTCTGACTGCAAATAAAGTGAAAATTACACTGTGTGATGAATTTCATATTCTTTAGAACACTGATTATTAAACTCTCTAACTTGATGATTTCAATACTCTAAAGAATATTGAAATTATTCTTTAATAAGAATAACCCCCCCTCCTTTCTTCCACTCAAAATGTCAAATGCCAGAAGTTAAATGTATTTGAGTTTTTATAACAGTTACACTAGCAGATGCTTTTAAAATAAATTTGACTCTGTTTGAGCTCTGTCTGCAATTGATGGTATTGTCTTTCTGTATTTTATTCTTAGACTTTCCATTCTCCAGATTTCTCCCCATCCCAACATCTGCCATCAATCATGTGAACCTTTACTTTTTCATTCTTTTTGTCCAGTGACCTTTTTTCCCCCCATTTTCAATAACCATGAACCTTGGCATTAACAGAAAGGGTTCAAACTCCTAAATCTCCCACTCAAACCTCCCATTTGTCCAGCTCACTACAGGTTTATTGTCCTCAGTAAGATCTCCTGTTGTCCTCCAATGTTGTTTTTACTTGTCTTCTCATTTGACCTCAAGTCCAGGGTCCATTGTTCCAGTCCTTCTTACAGGTTCCCTCCATTCACATGGCCCTCCCTCCTTCCATCACAGCATTTAATAAGACTTCGGGCCTCCACAAGTTCAGTCCCCCACCTCCTACATAATACACAAGTAGTGAGCATTGCTACAGCTATACAGCCATAGTTCGCTAAGTTGTACTAGGTCTTTTAATGTCTAATTTTAATTATTTTTAGAGTTTATTATCTTACTAGAGACCTGGTTCGCAAAAATTTGTGCACTCGGGGGAGTCCCTCAGCCCTGCCTGTGCCCTCTCATAGTCTGGGACCCCTTGGGGGATGTCCACCTGCTGGCTTAGGCCCGCTCCTTGGGGGACCGGGCCTAAGCTGGCAGTCAGACATCCCTCTGGCAGCCCGGGAGCCCTCGGGGGATGTCCACTTGCCAGCGGGGAGCAGGCCTAAGCTGCAGTTGGACATCCTTAGCGCTGCTGAGGAGGTGGGAGAGGCTTCCGCCACCACCGCTGTGCTGGCAGCCATCAGCCTGGCTTGTGGCTGAGCAGAGCTCCCCATGTGGGAGTGCACTGACCACCAGGGGGCAGCTCCTGCATTGAGTGTCTGCCCCCTGGTGGTCAGTGTGTGTCATAGTGACCAGTCATTCCCAGTGGTTCAGCTGTTAGGGTCAATTTGCATATTACCCTTTTATTATATAGGATATGTCACTGGATCTGGTTCTGTTGATGGTTTTATCTTTTGACAATAGATTTTTTTCCTCATTTCTCTGTTCCTCATAATTTTGATTGAATGTAAGACATTGAAGGTACCAAACTATAGAGACTGAAACAGATATTATTAAACCCAGAAATGGGCCTGCCTCTTTTCTGTCAGGCCATTAGTGTGTGGGAATTTTTCAGCCTCATTTGTAGGCAGGCTGGGATTGCGTTTTGTTTCTAGAGTTCACCACAGATTTCAGATTCCTCCAATGTTGGTCTGCTACTCTTCTTGTGCTTATGTGAGGCCTGGAGTGCTGGAGCATTTTTCTCAGTATTCCTGCACCATCCTCAGCTGGCAGGAGGCCCTACATGCCTGCGTCTGTGGACATTTAATGTCTGCTCTCTTGCCCTCCCCTAGAGGTAGCCAGTTGTTGCTTTTTACATGGTGCAGGGTGACTGGTGAACATGAGACTGGAGGCTGGGGGAGAGGCTCTTGGTTTTTCCACTCCAGTCTCTGATTTAGGCAAACCCTGTGCTCCAGGGGCGACAAACAACCCCACCTCCTACTAGTGCCCAAGCAGGTTTCCTGCCCCTCTCCTTGTGAATGGCAAAGTCTGCTTTGTACCAGGGCAGGATTCTAGATTTGGAAGGTTTCCTGCTTTCACCCTGCAGTGACTTAGTGTCAGTGCATGGTGAATACATCAGGTTTTCCACCCCCCACCTCAGGACAAAGGAGGTTTTCCTGCAGGCATGGCAAGGACTGGCGATGTGACGATTTCTTGCCCCTCTCCCAAGAACAGGTGACTTTTGCCTCATATCTCTCAGAGTCCTGTCCAGGGTGTGGGGGTCTCCTGCTTCTCTCCCCCAGCAGCAGCCAGCTATTACTTTATCTCAGAGGAGGGTCCAGGGCATCTGCAGGTGTATCCCTGTCCTCCCCTCCACCCCCATAGCAGTTGATCATCACCTATGCTCATGCAGGGCCCAGCCTGTGGATGGTATGCCTGCTCCACCCTGGAACTTCTGCAGGTCCTGCTCCTGCGTGAGCTTGCGCCACCCAGGGGCTCTCAGGTCTCCTGCCCACCCCCAGTCTTTCTTGTGACCAGAGAGCTGTTTAGGTCTTTGTAGGAGTTCTTTATGTATTAGGGAGTTGTGCCTTTGTCTGTGCTGTGAGTTAGTCTTTCATAGTAGTCAATACTTTTTCTTCATGATACTAATTCCTGTTTTTCATGATTTCTTTATTTATGATTATTTTTTAAAGCTCCATCAGATCGAGGCCCATGTTTATTTGTTTTTCATTGTATATTGAGCACCAAGTAAAATGCTGAACACATAGTAAATGATCAATAAATATTTAATGCATGGGCCAAACGTGATGAAGAGCATTTTGGTACATAAGTAAACTGGGAACTTGGAAGGGAACAATTTTGTATGAAAATGTGATGAGTTTGTTTTTGGATATGTGACATTTAGGTGACAACCAATATTCTAAGTTGAATACATACTATGCTCTTATTTGGCAAGATACTCGCGAAGATATCGGAGTCATCACCATGAAGTGTTTGATTGGAAACAGATCTCTGATGAAGAGACTGTTATGTGAGGGTTCTCAAACACTTCCAATCAAAAACTATTTCAAGTGATTATAGTTGTTACAACAACTTTCAAACAAATATGAAAAGAAAAGAAAACTAGAAGCATTATATATTTGTAAGTATAATGATATCAGGAATGTAGAAAAATGTTAATGCCTTGGAACAATAATTATTAATGCAAAGTATTTAGCTAATATGTTATAATTATGCCCCAGTTACTTATTGTGAAGAAAAGAAAACTTTACTAATGGAAAGCTGAGTTCATTATACTCATATAAGTGTGTGGAAATCAAAAGCGCTTTTATTATATAATGTAGGCTATTTGGATTATCAGTGTATTCTGTTTTTCAGTTTAAATTGGACATTGATTGTGTTTTCTATACTGAAATACCACTGAGAGATAGTTACTATCAATTTAGTCTCCAAGTCTATATATTAACTGCACGAAAAAAAAGAACCCATTCAGTCTTCTAAAAAGAAATGCTTATTTTTTTCAGAACAGAGACTTTATCCTAAAATAAACTATATATATAATTTAATACACAGGAATATCTTGATGGCTACAGTCATTGAATAACTATTTGACTTAAATATATATGAATTGGTCCCTTTAATAAATCTGTTGTGAAGTTATAGTCCCTGTTCAATAATTATAAGAAAATAACTTGGGCAGGAATTTGATTTTGATGGCTAGCAGATGTGGCATCTCAGTGTCAATCTTGATTTTCAGATGAGCCTGTGGATTAAAAAAATACTATCTTTGAAGTATACATTTTTCTCCTTTTCATTAAAATCTATGAGTTGAGAAATGAGGAGTATGTATATAATTGTGCTGGACAGACAAATAAATCATTTAGACAAAAGTTCTGGTTGTGTTAGGATGTCTTTCGGCTGGACATTTAGCTATCTTTGCCTTATTGATCAGAAATCCTGGTATTTCGGGCATTTTTGTTATGAAAAGATGGTTTTTATGTATAATCATCAGATCCTTCGTTGCAGATAAGGGCTTGTCACTGATGAAGGAAGTGATCTGTAGCAAAGACACAGAAAATGTGGAGAAAATACATCTACTTAAACAGGCGCGGCAGCAGCAGCTTATCACAGCCTGGCTGGCTGAGCACCAGCTGGTAGTGGGCACTGAAGGAGGCATATAGTGTCACTTAGGAGATTTCAAGAAGCCAGCAGCCCGGCCAGTGTTGCTCAGTGATTGAAAATCGACCTAGGAACCAGGAGGTCACAGTTCAATTCCCCTTCAGAGCACATGCCTGGGTTGCAGACTCGATCCCCAATAAGGGGCCTTCAGGAGGCAGCTGATCAAGGATTCTCTCTATTGTTAATATTTCTATCGCTCTCTCTCTCTCTCCCTTTCTCTCTGAAATCAATAAAGATACATTTCTTTAAAAAATAAAAATTAATTAATTAAATAAAAAAGAAGCCATTCAACTGCTTATGCTGAATTCCCAGAAGTGCTCATTTTCTACTTAAAATAGGAACATTTATTCCTTGAGAGAGAAAAGAAACTCCTAGGGGGCCTGTGTTTATCTAGGAAGGAAATAGTTATGAATTTTTGGACAGGGTCTTATTCTATACAACTTGTGTTAAAAGACTGGAGATAAAGATGAAATAAAGCTTGTTTTGTTTTCCTTCATTATGAAAATAACCTTCTGAGAGCTGTTCTCAAAGAACATCCTCTACAAAGCAGTGGTGACAGAGTAAGGTTTTATTTCATCAGATGGTCATGGTTCCTGCATTTTTGCTCTGCCTCCTGCTGAGACTTGGGTAAATGGAAGTTAATGGTTTGTGGCTAAAGCCCAGTTACTTTCCTGCACATGGAGTCCGTTCTGTAGTGCGTTAATCTATCTTATACCCATCGAAGGAGCCATGAGAAGCCAGTATCAAGGACTGATCTGAAAGGTCAATTAATCTTCTTAGCAATACCCAAGGATGGAGTAGAGGGATGGAAACCATTCTGTTCTAGAGGGTTCTAATCCTATATAATAAAAGAGGAACATGCAAATTAACCGTCCCTCCACTATGCTCAAGCCATGCACACAAGCCAATCAGGAGCAAGTATGCAAATTAACCCAACTAAGATGGCGGCAGCCATGGAGCTGGAGCAAGCAGGAGGCTTGGGTTGCCCCCTGCGATGGAGGAAGCCAAGCTTCCCGCCTGCCCTGGCTGGCCCTGGGCTCCGCTCAAGGCTACAAAGTTTCAATTATAGAAGATAAATAAATCCCAGAAAGAAAAAAAAAGAAAGAAAAAAAGGAGAGGCTGGGAGCTTGGGTCGCCGGGGGGCATGGCCAGCCTGAAAACATCCATCAACCCCTCACCCAGGCTGGCCAGGCACCCCAGCGGGACCCCCCTACCCTGAAGGGTCTGTGGTCAGCCTGCAAACAGCCATCAGCCCCTCACCCAGGCTGGCCAGGCACCCCAGTAGGGACCTCCACCCTGAAGGGGGTGTGGCCAGCCTGCAAACAGCCCTCAGCCCCTCACCCAGGCTGGCCACATCCCCATGGGGTGAGGGTCCCCACTGGGGGGCTTGACCAGCCTGCAAACAGCCATCAGCCCCTCCGGCTGGCCAGGCACCCCAGTGGGACCCCCACCCTGATCTGGGACACCCTTCAGGGCAAACCAGCTGGCCCCCACATATGCACGAGGCCTCTATCCTATATAATAAAAGGGTAATATGCAAATTGACCCTAACAGAAGACCAACTGGGAATGACTGGTCACTATGACACACACTGACCACCAGGGGGCAGACGCTCAATGCAGGAGCTGCCCCCTAGTAGTCAGTGCGCTCTCACAGGGGGAGCTCTGCTCAGCCACAAGCCAGGCTGACGGCTGCCAGCACAGCGGTGGTGGTGGGAGCCTCTCCCGCCTCCTCAGCAGCGCTAAGGATGTCCGCCTGCAGCTTAGGCCTGCTCCCTGCTGGCAAGTGGACATCCCCCGAGGGCTCCCGGGCTGCCAGAGGGATGTCTGACTGCCATCTTAGGCCCAATCCCCTGGGAGAGCAGGCCTAAGCCAGCAGGTGGACATCCCCCTAGAGGTCCCAGACTGTGAGAGGGCACAGGCTAGTCTGAGGGATCCCCCCAACCGAGTGCACAAATTTTTGTGCACTGGGCCTCTAGTTGTAATACAAGAGAATGTGACTCCCTCAATGTGTGCCTGTTCTCTTGGTGTGATGAGGACAAAAACATACTCTTGACAGAAACGTGGCCAAATAACTGCTTGCTTGCTTCAGTCTCCAGTCTCTTTTTTAAAATATATTTTTATTGATTTCAGAGAGGAGGGGAGAGGGAGAGAGAAACATCAGTGATGAGAATCATCGAAATGGCAACCTCCTGGTTTATAGGTCGATGCTCAACCACTGAGCCACACCAGTCGGGCAGTCTGTATCTCTTTATAGCTAACTATTCTCAATCCCATGACAGAAGTGGAAGTTATGTTTATGTTAGTGCATAAAATTCTTAATTAACAAAATATAATCCATTGTAAATCACTTTGCTAAGCTTTTAAACTTCATAAGGATTCTGTCTTGTCCAAAAGCTGCTTTCAAACTGTGCTGATCCGGCATGCATGCGCCATTCCCTGTGGAGCTGAGTGCAAGGATGCAAAGGGAGCCAATTAAAGAAACTTAGAGCCAGAAGAGTCGAGCAGAGGCCATCTTGTCCATCCTTCTGCCTCCAGGCAAAACCCGTCCCCTGCACCCAACATTTGTACTTGAATCCGGCTGACAAACATGCTCACCACAAGTAAATGACAAGCAGCTTATCTGTTCAGGACTTACGTATGATGTTCTAAACATGCTGAGCAGGAAAGCTTGTCCGAATTGTTTTAATTCCTCCTTTCTAGGAAGTTATTTTGTTCAAGAAATGGTCTCAATCATTGTAAAGATGTGGGAGTCTGTGTCTGCACCACGAAGTTATCTTTGTCATCGTATTGAGTGTATTTCTGGCTTCCTTTCACTCTAGGTCTACCTTATGGGTGGGAGGAAGCTTACACAGCAGATGGAATCAAGTACTTCATCAAGTAAGTACAAGCGTCTCCTCCAAGTAAGCAAGTTTTTCACATCTGGCGGGAACCTGGGAGTTGCAGACTAATCAGCAAAACCAAGACACCCTCTTGGAGGTTACAGAAATTAGAAACAAGAAATGAAGGCTCACCATTTTCACTTCATGTGATTTAAGTGCTAATATCAGATATCATTTGGGGAACAAAATTTAAAAAAAAACAGCCTAATAATAATTTCAAGGGGAACATCAAAAAATTGGAACAAGGTCATCATTGGAACTTAAATAGTGACCGCTTGGATTCACTTCTGGCTTAAGGTATTAATATTTGTGAAAAGTTAATCTAATGAAAACCCCACTTAAAATTCTCAATAATAGTGCTTAAAATGAACATTCTTAATGCTTTCCAGTCTGCACAGTTCATTTACCTGCAGATACTTTTTTGAACATTTGCCATGTGCCAGGCAGTGGTTCATGCCTTGCAAATTCCATAGTGAAATATACAGAGTAGATCCCTGATATCATGGAGTTTACATAATAGTGAGGAAAGTCAGGAAATAAGTAATTGAAGAGACAAATGAGATGGTATATGAGCCACCTTTATCTTAGTGGATCCTCAGAACACCCTTTTATGTGTTCCTTATTCTCCCTGTTTGATAGATGAAGACAGTAAGAGCCTAGAGTGGTTGCCAAAAAATCCACAGCCACGAAGTTACCAACCCAGAGTAGAATCCATCTTCTGACTCCAGGATTCTCCCTAATAGACTAGACTCACCAAAAGAGACCTGTCTTTGAAAGGAATACATGTTCCAGCTGCTGACCTGGTTAGCTTTACCCTGGACAAAGCAGTCTGGCATACTTCCACTGTGTTTGGGACAATTCTTTTCATGTCAGATTTGGGTTATGAGGTCAAAAGGGGGGACTCCTGACAGACTCCTAAGATCCCAAGAGACGCCCTGAGTTGTCCTTTTTAACTAATACTTGCTGTGCATTTGGGGAGGAAGAGGGAGGTGTTCTTGCTGTCCTTTCAGATGTGCAGGTATTTTCCAAAGCAATATCCAGATTTTGTATTCTCAAGCTCTGTGACTTGACCAGGTTCTACATCTCTCTTCACCCCAGTTTTCTCATCATAAAATCAGGGAAATATTACCTACTTTATAAAGTTGTTCAATGCTAATTAAGTATTTAGCATAGAACTTTGAACATAGTAGGTGCCCAATAAGTACTCAGAAATGTACAATATGGAAAAATCGTCTTGGTGGGGGGGAAAACATGAAAAATAGTGTAACCATTAACAACATTGAGAATTCAAAAGCTTCATATTTGAAAATATTTAAGGAAAAATTAGGGGTAAACTTGTCAAAGTATTGTCATGATATATTTTTTCTTGTGGTCTCCAGCAAAAGGTAATTCATACAGCAAAGGTGTGATTTGTAACCTGCAGAGGGGAAGGGGACTGGTGGAGCAGAGAACCCAGGAATTCCATGCATAGATCACGTTTAGCCCCTTACTATTCACTTCCAGAATCCTAGCTTTTCTGGAAGGGAAGCTTCACTCTGATATGTTGGGTTAACTATGGTTAGTTCTTGGACAATTGAATCACTGGGCTTTCGGGATGGCAGGAAAATGAAAAACCGTCTTCAAATCTGCTTTGGTTTCTTTCTCATAATAACTTTGTAATGAATAAGGGAAAAGATATGGGGGTGGTGAAGGAAATAAGCATTTATTGGGCATTAGCTGGTGTTGAATAGCCAGGCATATGTTAGGTTTATTTTTCTATGCGTCATGTCATTAAATCCTCCTAACAATGTGGAAAGTGGGCACCACTCGGCTCTTACTAGGATGGTATTCTGACGGTGGTTAGCTGCCTCCTGCCCTCAGCCATGCCTGTCTTCTAGAAGGTCCCCAAAGAAATGCCTGATCAAAGAAAGGCAAACTAGTATTCTTATTCACTGGGTTCTGAATTCAAAGGTATTTGGACAGTGGCAGTGAATGAGTGTGGACCCTGTGGGGACTCCTCGCTAAACTTAGCCTTAGCCGTCTGTCAGTGTATTCCTACCAAAAGGTGAAGTCAGAGCCTAACTAGTGTCAATGGAGGAAAGGATACGAAAGGGATAATCGCCAACTACCAAGGAAAAGGAGGGAGCAGGAGAGGGCCAGCAGAGAGCGAGTGTGCCCCAGGGCCTGTTACCCAGCTGTCTAAGCTGCGGTCCTTTGCAGAGGGAACACTAGCCTGGGTTGGGCTCCCTCCTACCCGAGGGAGAATAGCACCGGAGCAGAGGAGAGAAGAGAAGGAATACACAAGGCCTTCGACTGCCCTGAGATCTAACTCACAGTTCCTGTGGAAGGAATGGAAAGGGACACTACATTTATATAGTGGACTCCGGTCTAGGAAATATAGCCCTTAGAGTGTGCTTTGGAAGGTCACCAGTTGTTTTCTTCGACCTCAATATTGACTCATAAGGAAAGCAGGAAAGAGGCAATAAGACAGATTTGTTCCCAGAGGACAATGGCGGGTTTCATTGTCTCACCATTACAGTCTGAGAAACTGTGTGGAAAGGAGACTAAACCTGTCAAGGTTACACAGCAGTAAAATCACACAGACCCAGGGCTGTCTGCCCCATAGCCACCCCTGCCCCACCACGCACACGCACACGCACACGCACATGCACACACTGCACCTCCCCCATCTCCTTATTTTAATATAGTATGTTTACATGTGACGAAGAAGACATTTTAAACAGATCTTCATTTAGGAAGAACTCTACACTTTATTCATTTTAAAACAGCAGATTGGAAACGTAGTTCTAAGAATGAGTACTTATCTCCTGGAGATCAGAAAGGTCAAATAATAGAGATAAGGAAAATCTAACACTACACCAGTGCTTCCTTTACGGGCCTCAGGGAGGAACAGGGTGCATACCAGGAACTGGGTTTGGGGGGAGGGGGTTTGGTAGAAATTAACCCTATTCAAGCACCTACCCTTATTTTACCTTTATTCTTTATGAAAGTCTTACTTAATAGGTGTTAATACTTCCCTACCTTCTTTCAGGGCACTGAACAAGCACAAGTTATTGTGAATGTCAATCTTATACATAATACAGTGAGTTCTGCAGGGGGATATTAGGCTGTATAAGCTAGAATACAGATACAGCGGTCACGTCTCTGCTCTCAACATGCCTGTCCATCCCCTCTCCCTACTCTTCATTTTTATCGTCTACACACCTCACCCTCTTCCCCAGGAGTTTATTTGAAGAGGACAGGACACCAGATAATCAGACTAAGTTCAATTGCTTGTCAGTAGTCCTTGAGGTGTGTCTGCAGGGGTTTGTGTGTGAGTCAGGTACATTTGATGGGCTTACTTCTTGGCTCTTAGCTGCGTTCAGATAGATGATGCCACCAGAGAAGTAGTGTCTGCATAAACAATCATCTACTCTGTGTCTTTCTTGGAACTTCGTCTTGTTTTTTTGCTTTTCGTTTTTTTGTTTGTTTGTTTGTTTTTAATCTTCATCCTCTCACTGCCTGGATAGCCTGTGTTGGTTTTTGAGTAGGAGTGGTTCATTTACCAGGTTAATGTACTTTGGAGACAAGGAATAACGAGTAATTAATTCAGGTTATTCCCTCTCTCACCTTTACTTGTGATTGCAATCATCCTCCGGAACACCAGAGGAGGTGATGGTCTGTGTACATACAGTCTTTCCCTGAGATTGACATCTGTCACTGGCGTCCCAGAAATTGAATTGTTACCTCTGATGGAAGCCACGCCTCAGGCAGAGGAGTAACTGTCAGTGCTGTCCCAAGAATGCCCAGGCACATATTGTCCTCACTCAACATCCCATCCATCCACGTGTCCATTGCACAACTATGAATACTTCGTGGTTGTCCACTTAGGTTCTGACTCAGGGGAAGGAAGCATTGCACGTGGTATAAACAAATTTATGCAAAGTGTTGGTGTTATGGAAAGAGCCGAGAAAACCTCAGCATATTGTTTGTGGATTCCAAAGAAATAACCCCCGAGGACTGGCCGTGAAAGACACGGGTCTACTAGGGCTTACCTGTGCGCCGGTGTCGGCTGGCCCGTGAAGTTTTCCATCATACAGGAGAGTGGGGGAGTGTATTCTGCCACCCACACTTTCCAAGTACTGTGTTATATAGGGTACAGACAGCAGAGCGCACAGCACCTACTGGTGGCTGTGCGACATCAAAATGCAGGCTGTTTCTCTGCAGCTGCTTACTGTCCGCGCTCACTTCACAAGCAGTTTCTCTCCGGCCCAGCAGCTGACCAGGCTCCCGAGGTCTGACAGTCCCCTTACAGATGGCCTTCACCACATTCCCACAGGGCGGGAGCTTGGGGAGGGCCCCATGTTCTCACATACCACACACTTGGCCTTGCTAGAGAGTTTCAGAGAACTAAGAGCATGTGTATCTCCTATATGTGTATGTGTATACCAATATGTGTGTGCACATATGTGTATCGGCAGGGCTTGCTCACTTGATAAATATGCGAGCATTCAAGGGAAAATGTTCTTAACTTTTCCTTAGAGAGTTGCAGATTTCTTAAATTTCATGACAAGTGTCAGTTGCTTGATGGTGCTATAATGAAGTTATTTGATTAACTTGACCATTTTCCTACTTACCTTCTTCTCTTCCCTTTGAAGTTGTATACTATTCCAGTTCTATAGTGGTCTTTGGTACGACTCCACTTTACAAGTTCATGTACTTTATCTGTATGTTACATAATTTTACAAAACCATTATGAGAGTTATGTTTGATAGTGAAAGTGAATTTAAATATTATAAATTAGACAGCTGCTGCATTGCTCTCATTGTATTCTTATTTTTTATTGAAAGATTCGGACTTACAATGATCAGTGATCATGATTGTACTAATTCTCTATTGCTGCATAATAAAATTCCCCCAACTTTTGCAGCTTCAAACAGTAAATATTTTCTCACTGAGTTTCAGAAAGTGGGCCATCCAGGTGTGGTTTTGCCGGGTCAGCGTGGCGCTCTCTGGGTTTCTCCGGAAAGTGCAGTCAGGCTGCTGGCGGGGGTGGGAATTGCAGAGTGGCTTAGGGGGACCAGCGCATCTGTGCCAAGCTCACATGGGACTGCTGGCGGGGGGTCTCATTTCCTTGCCACGATGTGGATCTTGCTCCATAGGGCCACAGGGCTGCTCACAGCATGATGCTCGCTTCCCCCCAGCAAGGGGCGAGAAAAAGTGAGAGCAAGAGGAACATCAGGACCAACACAACCTTCTGTAGCAAGTGCCTTCTATGACCAGTCTCAGAAGTGATGACACGCCATCACTCTGCCATACGCCCTTGGTCACACAGACCCACCCTGGTACAATGTAGGCAGCAGCTACCCAGGTGTGAGTGAGGTCACTGGGATCTATCTTAGAGGATGCCCACCACAGTGCCATTTCACAGTGCAATGCATATGCAACGTATCACGTTTATATGTCATCTATACAGCTGTATAAACAATACAAATCCTCCATATCAGATACTTGCTTCAAACATAAAATTATTATGCTTTGGTGATTTTTCAAGTAGGTATAATCATTTCTCTTTAAAAATTACTTACACTTGGTTTATACCTCTCCCTCCACTCATGTGTGCTGACATGCCTTTCTGTCGGATCCTAAAGTCTGAGGCGTTGCTGCTCACGCTATAAATCCTATTCTCCATTCCAGAGGAAGCGTTGTACTTACAGTGTCAGTGGAATCTGGGGAGTCTGCGATTTCTCCATAAAACAAGTTTCTGTCTAGAGCAGAGAAAGCCAGTGGGTTTCAGCTCACTCTCTCAAGGGTAGTTGTTACAAATTCTGAGGCCACATTCACCTTCACTGCTGTGGGCCTTGATCCACGAGGGATGTCTGCTGTGCAGTGGAGGGGAGTGAACAGGCATGTAAGACATGTGCCATAACTGTGCAGTCATTGGTCTTCTAGAGCATGTAGCTAACACAGGAACTCTGCCAGGATGGATAGCAATAATGCAAATAGTAGGCTGGAGTAACAAACAATGGCAGCACCCCTACCCCCCAAAGTTCTTATGAGATAGTATTTAAGTGCTTTGCTTTTATGACCCTAAAAGGATTTCCACTAGGCATAGTTCTTCTCATTTATCAAAAGTAAGAGTCCATTAATGACTCTTTAAAAAATATATAATTTTATTGATTTCAGAGAGGAAGGGAGGGAGAGATAGAAACATCTGTGATGAGAGAGAATCTTTGATTGGCTGCCTCCTGCACACCCCCCACTGGGGATCAGGTCCATAACCCGGGCATGTGCCCTGACTGGGAATCGAACCATGACCTCCTGGTTCATAGGTCAACGCTCAACCACTGAGCCATGCCAGCAGGGCTATTAATGACTCTTAAATCATGGTCTGAACTGGGTTGGGCTATCCTATTAGGTTGTTCCCAGGTAGGAAAGAATGTGGATCATAACCTGAATATGAGTAAAATTGTCATTGTCAGCCTGCCATGCTAATTAAAGGGTTAAGTTACAGCGTGTTATCTCATTTTTAAAAAAATAGAAAACACAAAGGAGATAAATTGGAAGTTATATTACCCCCTGACCTTATTTTGTAAGTAGAGTCTACCTTCGGTAATTCTAATGTGATTAGAAAATAAGGATCTGTGAGAAGGGAGAATGGAGAGGAAGGGACAGTTTCCGGGTTGGAAATAAAAAGCTACTATTTTTCACTTCTAAATTCGTGGCAGATTACTGTAACTCCACTTTAGTGGACACTGTCAGGAGCCCTCCTGCTGAAAACCTCATTAATTCGGCTGCTTTGATTTTTGAGGAGTTAAGAGATACCCACTGGCAACCCGCTAAAGTCTGAGGCTCACTTGATGGGGCGTCAGGGCAATTTCTATGCACCTAACCTGAGCCTAGATGAGGAGAAGGCGTGTAGGTTCCTCACTATCTTTTGCATGTATGAGACCCTGAGCATTTTAGTAACAAGACTATAATGAAGGAAGAAATATGGACCTCTTTAAATATTTTGTCCCCAAATACTTCTTAGCTATGAATAACGTTGTAAGGTATCAAAATCACTAGTTTGGATGTAACCATTGGTGTGGCAACTGGCTTAGAATATCCAGTAACTAGTTCAGTGCCTGGTATGTATAGGGACTGAATAAATATTCACTAATGAATGAATGCTGTCATTGGCAATTGGTGAGAAAAAAATATATATGGGCTTTAGTATCAGACCAACTGGATTCTGTTGTTTTTGCCACCATTTTTTGAGTGTGACCCTGGTATAATTGGTATTATTTCAACTGTCTGTTCTTCCCCTTCTCATCCAAAAGCAAAAATAGTGGTTTCTATCTCAGGATTGTTTTGAGAATTGAGTAAAACAAGGGATGTAAAACCCTGACAAAATATCTGGCTCATGCAGAGTGATGAACAGATGTTAGTTCCTCTCCCTTCCGTACTTTATACTATAGCCACTTGCCAATGAAGGAGTGTTAAACGACAACCTTGGCGCAGCTGCAGATAGAAACCAGTGGCCACAGCCTCCACTTATGCCGCTTTCCAGCCAGTGAGAAGCCCTGTGACAGGAGCAGAGAGGGCGCGTGGCTCAGGAGCCTGAGACAGCTTGCGCTGGCTTTTCTATAAATATCTAGTAGGGGTAGCAACATGAAGCGCTGTGTGAGCAACTGTCACTTAAACGAAAGGCCAGCCAGCTGGCTGGGGTGACTGGGAATGGCAAAGCCCACTGAAATGAATAAAACATCCAATCCAGACAGCGGCATCAAACTCTCTCCCCACCTAACCGGTGACAGGTGGAACTGAGGCCGGAAGTATGTTTGTCACATCCCATTGGGATAATAGAAGCCAGTCTGGGAATGCGTAATGTTCTTTGGAAACTCGTCACCTTTCTGGGGTTACACTTTTATTTAGCCAGATGCGGAATTCTCTCTGCCCCCAGGATCTTTTATTTAAATTTACCAGCAAATACGAAGCTTTGTCAAACACTTTCCCTTAAAAATTTGGTTGCTGTATTTGTCGGCTGGGGCTGCCATAACAAAGTAGCCCAGACTGGGTGGCTTCCACCACGGAAGTCTATTTTCGCACAGTTCTGACGGCCAGATGGCCACCATCAAGGTGCCGTCAGGACTGGTTTCTGGTGAGGCATGTCTCCCTGGGGTGTAGGCAGCTGCCTTCTCACTGTGCCCGCACACGGGCTCTTCTCTGAGAACCTACGGAGCGAGAGAGATCTCTGGTGTCCTCTTCCTCCAAGGACAGTAGTCCCCTTGCACCGGGGCCTCACCTCCATGTCACCGGAGGTCCTATCTCCATATGTAACCACATTAGGGTTAGGGCTTTGACATATGAATCGAAGAGGGTGGGGCACAATTCAGTCCACAACAGTTTCTTCCCATAAGATCTCTAGCACCTTCCTTTTCTTCCTCCAATAATCTCCATAACAATGCAGCATATAGTCTTTATTCCTATACATTTACACGTTTTCAGCAAATTGCAAGAATTAATTCAAACCCAGGCCTTTACCCTTGGGCTCTAGTCTTTAGTGGAAGAAACAGCTGAAGGGACGGGGAGCGTGGCAAACAGAATAATGGCTCTCCAGTGATGTCCACATGCTAATCCCTAGAACCTTTAGATGCATGAGGTTACATGGTAAAGGGGCATCAAGGTTGCAGGTGGAATTAAGGTTGCGAATCGGCTGACCTTAAACTAGGGAGCGTCTCCTAGATTATCCCGGTGGGTCCAATCTAATTACTTGCTTCCTTTAAGAGTGGAAGAGGGAGGCAGAGGAGAGAGTCGGAGAAAGAGATGGGACGGTGAGAGCAGAGTCAAAGATATGCTATGTTGCTGGCTTTGAAGATGGAGCCATAAGCCATGGAGTGTGGGTGGTCTTGAAAAGCTGGAAAAGTATGGAAATGTTGTGGACCCCTCTCCCCCAGACAAGAATGTATCCTGGCCAGTACCTTCATTTTAACCTGGCTCAGACCATTACTGGACTTCTGAGCTACAGAACTGTAAGCCAGTAAATTTGTGTTGTTTTAACCAAGTTTTTGATAGTTTGTTGCTACACCAATAGAAAACTAATACAGGGAGTTAGAGGTGGAGGGGAGAGAGTGATGGTGAACCGAGAATGCGTGAGGCATGGAACTGGGGGATTTATATATGTTGTCTCTTCACACACTATTGAAGCAGGTATTCTATGTTTTCTAGATTAGGAAACCGAGACTCAGAGTTCCAGTAGCTTTTCCAGAGACACGCCCATAACCAAGTTAGTAGGTACATGGGCCACCTGGGACTTCAAACCAGGTCTGCAATAATCCTGCTTTGAGGCGTCTTAAAGCTCACATACCAGTCAGTGCAGGGATTCCTGCTTGAAGGAGAGCTTCTTTTTTCTTTGGATGGTGCTTTTGAAGGCTCAGCACCTTCTAGCTCAGTGGTTCTCAACCTTCCTAATGCTGCGACCCTTTAATACAGTTCCTCATGTTGTGACCCAACCATAAAATTATTTTCATTGCTACTTCATTACTATAATTTTGCTACTGTTATGAATCGTAATGTAAATATCTGATATGCAGGATGTATTTTCATTGTTACAAATTGAACATAATTAAAGCATAGTGATTAATCACAAAAACAATATGTAATTATATATGTGTTTTCCGATGGTCTTAGGCGACCCCTGTGAAGGGGTCACAACCCACAGGTTGGCGACCCACAGGTTGAGAACCGCTGTTCTAGCTAATGGCTCTACCATTCCCTAGCGTCTCAGTGTCCTCTGCATTCAGTTTGTAACCCCTGGCCCGGAGACAAACATCAATTCTCTTACCTTGCATTGGTGGGAAATAGTCACATGCTTACATGAGGCTGTAGTGGGAGCTGGGAAATGTAGTCTCTGCCTGGGCAGCTGCGTCCAGGTTACAGCTCTACAGTACATAACAAATACACCAACTACAAAAGTCTGTATAATGTGTTTATTAGTGTATAATAGTCCAGTGTGTAGGTATCAGTGTCACTAGGACATGTTCTTTGAGTTCTTCTGTATTTTTTGTCCTAACGTGATTGAAAACAGTAGCAATTTTTAAGAGTTACCAGAACTGTAATCTGTGACTATAGTGCACTTCCTTTCTTTGAAAAATTAATTGCATCAGCTTTGGACCTGGCATGTTTTGCTTCTGTACAAAATTGCCAACGATTTAAGCCTCTGTATATATTTGAAAAATATAATTTATATTTCCATATTTTTTAGGAATTTTCATTGTTCTAATTTTGCAAGTCTAATAAGATAGCAATTGTTTTACATTATTTTACATAAGTAGTATTTTACTGTACTTTTAGATTCTTATAATATAATTTGATATCCGAGACCTAAAGATTTTAAGTTAAGGTCACGTGCAGCATAACAAAGTTCAGGTCAGTGCCGCACCACGTGTATGACGTGATCCCTTAAGCCTATAATGGAGCCAAAAATTCCTCTCACCTAGCGATGTAGCTGTTGCAGTGTCGTAGCACAAAACATTACTCCCAGGTCTGCTGTGATGCTGGTGTAAAAAATGTTACTTGTTTGTGTACTCACTATACTTTTAATCATTATTCTTATCCTTTCTACTTCCAAAAAAAGTAAGTTTGCTATGTTACTGTGGTAGCAGCCTCCTATGTCTCTTGCTTACCATGTCTCCTGATTACACCATTTTCTCTGTGCTTGATTTAATCTCGTGTTGTTCTGTACAGTAACCTGCTGTACAGGCTTGTAGCCTAGGGGCAGTGCGCTATCCCATACAGCCTAGGTGTGTAGTAGGCTGTGCTGTCCAGGTTTGTGTACATGTACTCTGTGATGTTCGTGTAGCGACAAAACTTCTAATGACGCGGTTCTCTGAACATATTCCCAGTTAGGCAGTGCATGACTGTAATTGGATTTTTGAATTTTCAAAAGATATGTATTTTTTTATAGAAAGTGCCATAAATATATAATAAAAATAAAATTTGTTTTCAAAACTTTGAAGATTTGGATGGGGTCCTGCTAATACTTGATTAGAGCCTCGCTGGATTTTCAAATTCCTAAGTACATAATGCTCAGCGTGTTCTGAGAAATATCATTTTGATTTTAACGGTATATTTTCAAAATTGTGTAAGAGGGAAGTCTATATATCAGTGGAAATAAACCGCCTGTAATTTTCTCTTACACATGTTTGGAATGGATACTTCATATTATTAATCTGTAGCCATTCTCATAACCAGTATCTGGTAAGATTACATGCTGACTTTTTAATAATTTTATTGCCATGATTTGCTTTTTGTTCTTACCAGCTAATTTGTTTTAAATTGGGATTTTTTTAAGTATAAATCTTTTATTGTCATTAGTACTTGCAGTTTATGGCCAGTAGTAAAATTTTCTAGTATTTTTAAGTTACTGGTGGCAAAAGCAGATTGAATTAACATATATTCACTTATTTGTTCTCATGTTCTAGTTCAGCGGTTCTCAACCTGTGGGTCGCGACCCTTTTGGCGGTCAAACGACCCTTTCACAGGGGTCGCCTAAGACCATCCTGCATATGAGATACTTATATTATGATTCATAACAGAAGCAACATTACAGTTATGAAGTAGCAACGGAAATAATTTTATGGTTGGGTCACAACATGAGGAACTGTATTTAAAGGGCCAGAAGGTTGAGTACCACTGTTCTAGCTCATATGAATGTTATATACTTAAGTTAGCTCACCCCCTGCCCTGGCTGGGTGGCTCAGTTGGTTGGAGCATTGTCCCATACACCAAAAGGTTGCGGGTTTGACTCCTGGTCAGGGCACATACCTGGGTGGCAGGTTCAGTCCCTGGCTGGGGTGCATATGGGAGGCAACCAATGAATGTTTCTCTCTAACATCAAAGTCTCCCTCCCTCCCTTGCTCCCTCCCTCCCTCCGTCCCTTCCTTCCTTCCTTTCTTTCTAAAATGAATAGAAACATATCCTTGGGTGATGATTTAAAAAAAAAAAAAAAAGATAGTGCCCCCCTCCCCCAATAAAAGAACATTGGAAGTTAATTACTTTGGCTCATGCTTCTGCAGCTTTATCTTAAACATGATTAAATAATACTTACAATCTGGTTAACTTCACAATGTTATATAAATAGTGCCATCTACAATGGAAGATTAACAAAAGGGCCTCTTTCATCACAGACAGTTATAAGAATGAATTTCTACAAAATGAGTAGACTTTTTATCTTTAAACCACTTTTCTCTTAACATGCTGCCCTAAATTTTTGAAAGAAAGCATTTTGCATGCTAGAAGGTAAGAAACACAAGGAGAGTCATTATAATGAAATTTAAATAATTCACTTGCATTTCTCTGCCAATAAAATAAAGCATGTTCTGTTAGGGTTTTGTTTTGTTTTTTAATAAGCTCTAAATAATGTCTTGCAATTCACTATTATTATAGAAAAGAAAAAACTCAACACAGTCATCTTCCCAAATCTAATATTAATGTTTTCCAACAACAGATTTGGCGAACATTCAGAGGCAAGTAGTATGATCATTTTTAGATTTTCAAATATATCGGAACGGCTGCTGATGGCTCCCCAAATCAGGTCAGATGCACTCTCTGCAGGCACATTTGCCAGCGGTACTGCATGTTCCAAGGGAAGATGTTCACTTCACAGCCAGCCTCATCTCTTTTCCGGACCTCTACATTTTTCATACTAAGTAGCAGCATCTCATTCTATGAACCACGGGGTCTTTATTAATTAAACAGCATCAACAGGGCTGATTTATTTTCTCTCTTCTCAGTCGAATTACCAAGCACATAAACCAGGGAGCAAATATTTCTCATGCTCGTATGCTGGCCAAGCCAGTCGATCTGGGATGAGCTCATCAAACAGCGCTCACTAGGACATAAAAAACTGAACAGTAAACACACAGATGCCCCATTCCATCATCATAGGAAGAATTCCAACCTTTTCTCACAGTCATCAGAAAGCCCTAGTTATCCACCAAGCGAGCCACGGTCATTAAGGGAATGTGTGCTCATTGCCAGGCACTGTCCATGCCTCACCTGATTCAGAGGCATTGGCTCTGGAGGTCTTTACAGAAGACCCGGGTGAAAAGTGTGCTTGATGCGCAGAGCACTCTCTCTGCTGCTGAGGTTTTATTTTTTTTCTAGTAGTAGCTGTCGTAATTGCATTTTTGGTATTTAGGTGTGTGTTTTTAAAATGTCCAGACGAGCCCAGCTCGTGGCTCAGTGGTTGAATGTCGCCCTATGGACCAGGAGGTCACAGTTTGATTCCCGGTCAGGGCACATGCCCAGTTGAGGACTCAATCCCTGGTGTGGGATGTGCAGGAGGCAGTCGATCAATGGCTCTCTCTCATCATTGATGTTTCTGTCTCTCTCTCCCTCTCTGAAGTCAATAAATATACATTTTAAAAAATAAAATAAAATGTACAGGAGAGCATACTGGGAGTATAAAATTAATTAATATTTTATGGCATTGTTTTTTATTTGGAGTAATATCAGGTATTGATTCATTGCTAAAAGTGTTTAATGAAGGTTACTGGCAAGGATGACTTTCTGATGGAACTTCCTAAGATATTGTTCAGTCTATACCAACATTTTTTCTTAGACATTTTGCTTTTATTTTAAACTAGAGGCCTGATGCACGAAATTCGTGCAAGAGTAGGCCTTCCTTCCCCCATCTGCCGGCACCGGCTTCCCTCCGGCACCCAGGACCCAGGTTGGCTTCCCTCGGGCCGCCCACAGGCACCCGGGACCGCTGGCTTTCCTCCGGCCCCTGCTTCGTCAGGAAGGATGTCCGGAATGACGTCCAGAGATGTCCAGTCTAATTAGCATATTACTCTTTTATTATTATAGATGGTCAGTTTAATGTTTGTATGTGGGCACTTATATTCAAAGCATGAGAATATAATTTTTTAAGTCAAATAGGAAGGCATGCACCTGGACTTACCTTTTAGGTCATTGCTCCCATTTTACCTGCTTCATAGGGCAGTTAGAGGACGTTGAAGGGGAGGGAGAATGTATAGTCATTTAAAGTCTCTTCTTTGTAAATGTGCTGATAAATATTAAAGTATTTTAATATTTTAGAATTAGCAAAACTGTCTCATCAGGGTGTTCCCTTTAGCCCTAAACATGGACGATGCGTCCTCATTTCCCCTTGCAGTGGCATTCACGCCCCCTTATGTTACACTCACTAGTATTTATATGAAATCACTTTCAGTTTAGGCAGCTTTGCAGCTTTATAAAGGCCTTTCGATGGACTTAACCTGTGCAGAATCAGCTGCGATAGTAATTCAGCCTCCGAATTAGAAGTTCCATTCAACCACTTGAGATAACAGTCATGTGGATCCCTGTCCAGAGAGGAACGTGTCTCGGTACCACTTACCCACAGTCGGCGGCTGTGCAACTGACGACGTCGGGGCCTTCCCACCTTCACCTTGATTCTTAAACAGCCTAAACTCTTCTACCCAATCGTGAACCCATCAGTGATCTTCTTCCATGGAAAAATGCACTTTTAATATGTAAACAGACAAGCTGAACAAGTTTTATAGGGGGATATGGATAGAATTTAGAGTATAGGGTTGAAAACAACCCAAATGCAGTAATGACAGTGAAAGTGACCATTTGTACTA
Source organism: Myotis lucifugus (assembly GCF_000147115.1). Lineage (NCBI taxonomy): Eukaryota > Metazoa > Chordata > Mammalia > Chiroptera > Vespertilionidae > Myotis > Myotis lucifugus. Next base: position 293,356 of record NW_005871206.1, read on the forward strand.
AGTCCAACATTTGCAGTTACCATCATCGACAGCCAGTAAAGCAAGTGCATTTTGTGACAATTCCCAGATCGTGTTCTGTAGAACACTAGCCCTGTGTGTGCTCGTAAGGGCACGCTGGTTTGAGAAAGATTGCATACTCTTGGAGAGTCCGAGAACACAGGCGTATATTTAAGGTTCTGGGAAATCCGGGAGTAAAGAAACCTACCTAACTACATCATATCTCAAACTTATTTGACCATAAAATTCTCTTCTCACGTAAAGACCCTTGGAACACACTTTGGGAAATGTTACCCTGTAATGTAAGAGATCTGTCCAGAACCACAATCCTATTTGATACTCAAAGTGCCAGCCCAGGAGGACTTGCCCTAAGACCTGCTGCTGCTTCTGAGGTTGAGTTTGGATAGGATTGCGGTGGAGGAAACTGAGCTAGGATGGATAAGGGCAGTGGGGTGAACCAAGGCCAGAAAGAATATCCAAGGAAAAGAAACAGATCGCCCTAATTCCAGAAGCTTCTGTCTAGCACCCAGGCATTGTGCGAATAGCGGTAGATTCAGGACACCCATCCAGCTGCAGGTGTGTCGGTTACAAGTGCTAAGAAACGCCATCCACCAGGTAGGGTGCCCTCTGTGATGTTTCACCACCACCCCAACATGCCCTGCGTCTTGTGTACACCCTTCCCTACCTCTGCTTGTGACCTTCCCTACCTCTGCTTGTGACCTTCCGGAAATGACTAGTCATCTGTTCTGAGAACATGTTAGGCCCCGTAAACTTGGAGAAAAGAATCCATTCCCGCCCTCCAAGAGCTTCATGTGCAGTAAGAAGGCCTAAAAATAAACAGCTTTTATCCTACGGCATAATAACAGGTAGAGATGGGCACTGATGGGAGGAAGCCAAGGAAGATGTGATTCTTTAGACTCAGTCACCTGGGTTAACCCAGTGGGAGAGGAAGACTGTCGCAGAGAAGGAAGCCCTGGTGAAGCAGGTAAAAAACAAAGCGTTTCATAGGATGGAGTACATATCCGAGCCAGAAGGCACTGGCTGGCAGTGAATTTTTAGCAAGTGAGCAACCGTGAGGGATTTGTCGTTAGAAAGACCTCTTGGCTGGAGTGGAGCATGAATAAGAAAAGAACTAGAATAGAGGCAGAGAGACAAGCCATTCAGTGACCCAGGCAGTAGCGTCGGAGAAGGAGAGGAAGGAAGAGGGTCCAGAGAGGCTGCCCCAAGGCAGACACAGAGCGTGTGGCTGGTGACGGTCAGGTAAGGAGAGGCAAGGAATCCACGACGAATCACTCTCCTGCCATTCTTGTTACCAAAGGAGAAAACAGACATGGTTTTTGTTGGACCTTAAAACACATGTAAGACATTACAAAGATTGGATCCGGTTCCACCTGCTTCCCAACCCAGGGACTGCAGTCGGTCGAAGCGGTGTCACTGGGCCGAGTACTTGCATGGATGGGTGGGGCAAGCTTCCAGATTGTAACTGCGTTCCTTGTTCCCCTCAAGTCACGTAACACAGACCACGTCCTGGATCCACCCCGTGGCGAGTGCGCTGAGCCTGTCCTGCTCCGAGGAGAACGAGGAGGACTGCCCCCGGGAGCTCCCCGACCAGAAGAGCTGATGGTTTTCTGCAGGAAGCTGAGCGCCGTGGATGGCTCTCAGACGCAATGTCCAAAATAGGAAGGAACACACTACGTATTAAAGTTGCGAGATGGAGGCTGGATTTAGGCTACTTTTGTAAAACTTTTGCTATAACTGTATTCATTCACAAGGTCAGTTGCCACTACAGTAGTTCTGTAAGAATAATCTAGTCCTATATTTTGAAGTCATATATAATGGCACATTTATATTTTGTATACTTTTTTATGTAGAATTATAATTTTATATACAGTTCTCTATGGAGTATCTGATACAGTGAGTTCTATAATTAGGACTTATGTTGGACAATTATGTGAACATAGTGAAAGACTTCATTTATTTGGTAATTCACTAACCTTTCACATGTGTATCTTAGGAGAGTGATTTAAGCAAGCTTTGGGGCTTTTTTTTTTTTAATCACCAACAACTATCTCACAGGCTACTGAATACAGCCTGCATTTATATGGGGCTTTCTCATTTACCTAATGCTTTTCTGGCCCTGTTTTCTATAAACCATCCAACATACCCAGGAGGCAGAGCCAGTGGGTGATTTCTATTCTTGTTTTTCAGCTATGGAAATAGTGGTTCAGAGAAACGAGGCACCTTGTCCTGGAACTGAGGCGCACACCTAAGTCTTCTGATCCTCTGCCCAGCCCTTTGTCTTGCACCCCATTGTCCCGGCAGTGGGAGGTCACAGCCGCACACGCAGGGCACCTGGGTCTGTTGATGCAGCTGAGCTCCACGCTGTGCTCGAGGGTGGCCGCAGAGATTCAGGAGGCACCTCTTCAGCTAAACGTGGCCCCACATAACCCTTCCTCCTTCCCCCTCCTCCACCCCCGGGCCCTCACCTGGTAGGAACATTGTTTTTGATGCTTCGTCAGGCTTCTTGTAGCAGCTCACATTTTTCCAAAGTAAAGGGCCTGGCTCCTGCACAGGATCTGCCCTGCTTAGGGTGCCTTTGCCCGCGGGCACATTTGAGGGGCACTGATGAGAAGAAGGGCATCCAGAATCTCCTCTGCTGTCAGAAGAGACATCCTGGAACGCTTCCGCTCTGGGTTCAAGACTGACCTCATTATTGCTGGTGTCGCCCACCAGCTAATTATGCTTTACCTCTTATTTTATCTTACTGTAAGGATGCTGGGCCATTTCTGGCAGGAGTGAGCCATTGAGGTGGAGTGCTGAAGATTGTCTCTCAGTGGAATGATTGAACCCAGGGCTGGAAAATGGGGGGAGGGAGTCATTTTCAATGTCCTGGGCATTAGGTACCGACTGAATAAGAACGAGGTATCTATTCTTACCCAATGTTGTATTTTTAGGTACTACACTTCGAAAGGGAGTAAGAATCATTCACTAATCAGAATACTTGTTCCCAAAGCGCGCCTGGTAACAGAGAAGCTGCTGTGCAACACTCTGGCCTTTGCTTCCCACTTCCTGGGTGCTGCTTGCTGGTGGGTAAAAAAGCAAAAAGCATCTCAGGCGGCCAGAATTGGACAGCTTCTCTTACATTTTTGAATTTTAAAAATAATCTATTTCCATAAAAAATCAAGTAGGACGGAATTGAATGAAGGAAAAAAGAAAAAAAGCCCATCTCACTTTCCAGTGGTGTAGCCGTCGCTAATATTTGATGAGTATTTTTACTCAAAGGAAATAAAACTGTTAAAGCAGCTTTTCTCTGGCTTACTATATTGTGGTCCGTTTTGTTGTTTTTTTCATGTCAATACATAAACCGATGTAATATTTCAAACGTCCGCATAAAGTATCACTACCCAGATAACCCTTGTGGAGCGTATAGCCAGCAAGCTATTGATGAGCCCTTAGGCTGTCTTAAGTTTCCTGTTACTAACAATGAATGTCACAGTGAACAGTCTTATGTTCATATTCTTATATTTATTGTATCCTTTTCCTCACATACCTATGTTCTCTTGCGCCAATATGTCTGTAGTGGGAATGCATTGATAAAGTAAATTATGTCAAAGATAGGTTCATTTTGATTTTGGTAGCTATTCAGACATTTTCCTCATAAAAATAGGATCAATTCACACTACCACCAATAGTGTATGAGAGCTGCTTTTCTCTACATTACTGGGCTTTTTCTGGTGCTAAGATTGCTAATAGCTTTCTGATTGTTGTTATGCTTAGAAGAGTAGCTTTCTTTCCAAAGTTGCCTGAGGACCTGAACTTTGTCAACAGTAGGTTTAGATGTCCTTTAGCAGCAGACACTGATTCGCTCTGTGGAGGGGAATCAGCAGTAACTAACTCACTGGATGTCGAGCACATCATTACCCGGAAATATTTACCTTCCCTCTGTCATATATATGATAGTCACGAGGACCGACTTTTAACAAGCTCGCTTGGGTGAGAGCCCGTGGTAGAGTGCGAAGCACAGTACAAACACACCTACAAGTGCTTTGGGCCTCAGTTTCCCCATCTGTATAAGGAGGATCATAATCCCCTGCCTCTTCCCAAAACAGTTCATCTCAGCCACCATTTCCAGAGCACCTGCTAAATGCCAGACAAGATATAAGGACTTGAAGTTACTATACGAAGCTCATAATCCAAAACCTTTTTTCCTTTGTTTTTTTTTTCTCCAAAACTTTTTATTTTTCCTTAAAGGAATAAGAACTTAGGGGTTTGTTTAGTAGGAACCCCTGAAGAGACGCCCTTTATCACTCTCTTAAATTTGAATAATTCCAAAATAATAACACCCTTTGAGTCGAAATGAAAGAAAGAAACATATGTTTGTAGGGCCTCTCCAATAGTGAATGCAAAGCAGCTGTAAAAATACAGGGTCGAATGACACTTTCATACACTGCCTGCAAAATGAGAAAATATTATTCTTTATCTAGGGCAAAAGGGGATGCTTGTATTTTCCCTGCTACGTGAAATGCAGTGTTGAATTCTGCACGGTATAGGATAGAAAGCACTGAACTGACATTAACACAACTTTCGTGCTCTATGGCATGTGACTTTCGAGAAGATGAAAAGAACTTTGCATTATTGAGGCCTGTGGAGCCTCACTTTGGAAATAAAACACCCAAGATGTTTTCACCACAACTCTCCACGTGTCATCTCATTGTCCGCATGATGATTATGTCCATACCAAACGCTGTTCTGTAATTGCTTTCTTCACAGGGTTTTTACATTTCAATAATCCTGCTTTTGTTAACTTTTGTTGTTTGACTCCTGGGTTGGAGGGGTCTGAGGGAAAGTGCAATCAGATTAATAGCTCGGATCCTCTATTCCCATCCCTCCGTCACCAGATTTTTGTGTTTTTACCATTTCACCCTGTTTATTTTTTACATTATCTATTTGTAATGATCTTTCTTTTGTTTTTTGTCTTCCTTAATAATAGGAGCAATAATGCGAGTAAGCTCCATGAAGGTAGGGATTCGTGTGTCTTATTCACCGTTGTATCCTCATGACCTATAGCAGTGCCTGTCACGTAGTAGGTGTTCAATGCATGCATAAGACTTAGTTCCCAGCTTCACTCTCCTGCCTTTGCTTTTCTTCGCTTAAACACGTACTAAACTGCTGCAGGATGCCTGGCACTTCGCTAAGTACCAGGGGTACGATACTAAACAGACTTTGTGATCCTAGCACCGTGTGATTGGCATTTTAGGGAAAGACCATTCAACTTAAATTAGCCAAAGCTTGAACTTTCCAGCCATTTAGTATTCATTGCCTCAAGAGAGAGGGGCAGCCTCAGAAAGCAGAGGGGCGCGTGCTCTGTGAGTTTTGAAGGGCTGGCTCTTCGGGGTACTGGGCAGGATTTATGATTGGATCAAAGATTGGAGAGCACACAGATGAAGAAGAGCAAGGAAGTAAAACCCCTGGTCAGGGGGGAAGAAAGACCAAAATGTTGGTGGGACTCAGAGAAAAGGGCGTGGGCCCCACCTCCTGAGGCCACCGTCCTGGCTGTAGCCAAACCCCAATGATATTTGTTAGTTCTGAGAGCGGAGGAGACCCAGTCCTCGCTGTACCCTGAGCTGGAAATGACTGCGAGGTGTGTCTAGAGATGGGGCCTGGGGCAACTTCAGGAAGCTTCCTGCAGCCCAGTGTCCAAATTAGGAAATCAGGTTGATTTCTATGCTCCCAAAAGGGTGACAGGAGTAGCAGGAAGACCCACTGGTCCTGAGTCAGGATTTCCATCCAACCCACATGGCCTCTCAGTGAAACCCAGTTTGGACAGTGACATGAGACCGTCCACACACACAGCGCCTGGCACTAGATAAGCCGCCCAGAGTTTAGCAGTGACTCCAAGTTGGCTGAGGTTAGTGTTGGTCAGGATCCTTTATTTCCTGCTCCTGATGTTTCCTTCCTTGTGGGGGGAGCTCGTTTAGAGCAGCACTTCTGGCCTGTCTCCGCCTCTGCAGTCTCAGGCAGTGACTTACATGCTCAGTGAGACTGGAATAAAGAGCAAGACATGTAGGCCTGGCCAGCGTGGCTCAGTGGTTGAGTGTTGACCTAAGAACCAGGAGTTAACTGTTCGATTCCCGGTCAGGGCACATGCCTGGGTTGTGGGTTCAATCCCCAGTAGGGGGTGTGCAGGAGGCAGCCTATCAGTAATTCTCTCTCATCATTGATGTTTCTGTCTGCCTCTCCCTCTCCTTCTCTGAAATAAATAAAAATATTTTTTTTAAAAAGAGCGAGATGTACTGTTTCTAAAACATTTCTTAAATAGATTTATTTTTCTCTGTGCCACGCCAACATTGCCTATTTATTTTTGAGATCTTTCCCCTTCATTACCTGGATCATTGCAATGTTGGCAATATACCTTCTTCCCTCTCTCCCACCCCTGTCCTCGCAACCAAGGTACATGCCCTTGACCGGAATCGAACCTGGGACCCTTCAGTCCGCAGGCCGACACTCTATCCACTGAGCCAAACCGGTTAGGGCTCTAAAACATTTCTTAAATAGATTTATTTTTCTCTGTGCCACGCCAACATTGCCTATTTATTTTTGAGATCTTTCCCCTTCATTACCTGGATCATTGCAATGTTGGCAATATACCTTCTTCCCTCTCTCCCACCCCTGTCCTCATCAATCAATCCACCCACCATATTTGTCAGAATTAGCTTTCCGGAACACAAATTTGATTCTGTTGCCTATAATCTGTCCCCTTCTGCTTTCTCTCCAGCCTCATTTTTCATCATCAGCCATCACTCAGACTATTTTCTCTTAGTAACTCCTCCTGCCTCATTTCCTCATCAGATTCCTTCTCATCCTCCAAGACACCACTCTCGATTCGCCTCTCCTGTGAAGATCTCGACGCATGCCGCCCTCCCCATGCCTAGCGCTGGCCGGCTAGGCTTGCCACCTCTGCATTTTTCCTATGTGTCCAGCCCCTCTTCCCACTCAGGATGGGGTGGGGGGGGGGGAGTAAAATTTCCACCCCAAGAGGAGTTGCTGACCTGCTTGTCCAGACACGCACTGGGTTATTGCACTTATTTGCTAATTTATTTTTATCTAGTGAGCTGGGTTACTGAGTCTCAAAAGCATGGCATCTCCACATCGTAACAAAAATCGGAGCTCTGGCTAAAGGCAACTACTATTGTATGTCACAGAGGCTGTCCCACTAAACACCAGCAGCTGGGCCAGTGCATCTGGCGGGGCTGGAGGGAAGAGGGGAGATGGACCACTGGCTCAGCTAGTCTGGTTTCTTATTTGTCTGCTGTTGCATTGGGTTGTTTGTATCCAGAGAAAATTACCTGGGAGGAGCCACGTTCTAAAATCCTACCTCAGCCCCCACCACTGCAAAGCTTTTAATAAGGCCTCTGCCATACTACTAGAATATTTGCAATTAATTTGTACAGGAACGGGAGATGTGTGTCTCTTACTAGACGTTGAGCCCTATTACTTAGAGTCCACATACTGTTTTTCATCTCTTGCACGAGACATGGCATAGTAATCCTCGATATATGTTTCAGAATACATTTTTAAAAGTGACTTCTTATTTTCAAAAACTTTAGCTGTTTCCTGCTTCTGGCAGGGAAAAGGCAAAGTGAATGAAAAGAAAAATAGGCTGGGTGTGAAGCATGTCTACACTAACTGGTTCCAACGCTGGAACAATGTAAGGCTGCTGCTGAGGACGGAAGTGTGCGCTGCCTGTTTAGCCATAAAACAGCGGGCTTGCAGCGGGGATGGCAAAGCACGTGCTCAGATATTGTCGCTTTGCCCAAGGTTTTGAAAAACCCAACAGAATGATTCGGGTACGGGAGGGTAGATAAAGCCCCAAAGCAAAATCCAAGATGAGTGCTTGGCAAGGCAGCAGCCCTCAGACTTCCGTGCGTATAGGTTCATCAGTCATGCTGCTGAAGAGCCGGGTAGGCCCAAGGGAGCCGTGTGTTGCCACCGCACTCTGCAAGTGCAGAAATGATCCCATCTGCAGCGAAGCCCGCCAGGATTGCTTCGCTGTTGCTGTCCCACCGTGGAGAGACTCATTTTTCATCAGCAAAATGTGGGGGAGGGGAAACAGGGAGACAAAGCAATTGGGTGGATAATAGCGTTACCTTGATATATAGAACTTACAGGTCAGGTGTTTCTCAGGGAGGGAATAGGAGAAGATGTTTGTGGGCAGATCCCGTCTCTGTAAATCGAGTAGTTTGATCATTCAGGGGAGCAGTCCATGCATTTCATCAAATGCCAGATTTTTACTTTTGCGTGGTGATCCCATAGGTTACATATAGTTTTGTGTTCACCACAAAAAAAATTTTAAAGCTCGCACCAAATGAAATGCATGAAGTACATCTGTGAATAGTAAAAGTGCTCAATACTAGTATAAGGAAAATCTGAAAGAAACCAGGTGTGCATACACACACTGTGTGTATGTGTATATGTATGAATATGGGTGTGTATATGTATATACCATATGTATATACTAGTACATACATACACTTTGGAAGAATGGAAATATTTAATAGACTCAGGTCGATAACATTTCAAGGATATGACCAAGTAGTGGTTCCTTACTCACCAAGGGAGCTCCTGGTATGAGTCATAGACTGAGAAGTCATGACGTTCTCTCAAGTTTCCCACTGTTGCTAAGATGGTTCATTAATTATATGCCTTCTGTCTCTTTGACTATCATATTTCTGATTAGTATTTCCCCAATTTAAGGCTGCATCAATTATAAGACTCACCATTCTTTCATGTATTCCTAAATATGAAAAAGGCATTTAAAATATGACATAGTGCTTTGAATTTTTGCGTTATGGCCCTTTATGCAAATCAAAGTTTTTTGAACATATATTATTATCGTGTGAAATGTACATAAAGGCAAATTAGATACAAACACACGGTGATGTTCCTGAAACTTGTATGTATTCAGAATGGAACTCTTCTGAACCTCTTTTTGAATGAGAGTTGCTGCTTCCATTTTTCACAGTGGCATCCTTCCTGCCAGCAAAAGGAAGCATTTCTTAAAGGGGAGCGCCACCCCTGTCTCTGGGAGTTGCCCCCAAGTCTTTGGCATCTACTCTGCAGTTTTGATGCTAAGCATTTTCTTTAATCTTTTCAAAAGGATTTAATAGGAGATTTGTAGACAACACTCTGGATTCATATTCCTTCCTCAGACGGTCCTTAAACGCTTGACTCAGTGAAAATGCAAGGAGTAGGAGTCCGTTCATGCCACAGTTCGTGCACACGCAGGCAAAGAACTGTTTCATTATGGTTGCCTGGCCAGCATCATCGATGATAAGACACGTCTTGCATTGTGTTTGGTTCCCCTGAGGTGAGTATTTGTGTGGATTAGGGGAGAAACAGTAGGGAAATCGAGGAAAGGCTCAAAGTTAAGCAGAGAGGGGAAATTTTATGGCAAGCCTTCTGGTAACCCTTGTCTGTTATAAGGCAGCAATCTGGAGCTGTCAGGAGAATTACCTCCAAGAGTCTAAAGGTCCAGAAACCATCCCAGAGAATTTGAAAATCATCATCTTATCTGTACCACATGGAATACTCGACCAGTCAGAAACCTGGCAGGAGCTAGAGGCTGACACAGATGTCCAAATACCGATGCGCCTTACAGACAGGAGGCGAGGTCCATAGGCAAGTGATGGAGGAGCCCCCAGAAACTAGCAGTAGAAGCCATTTCCGCTTGTAGGACTGAGGGGTAGGGGAAGACATACGTTGCGGAGACCCTGGGAACTGGATCACGGAGGAGAAGCCGGCAGGGACTGCAGTGGGGAAGGACACAGCTGCTGTCAGAAAGGGCATCAGAGCAGGCAGGAGCTGACAGGCGGGGTTGTCCTGCCCTTGCCCTCCCCGCTTCCTCCCCGCTCCTGCGGGGGCTTCCCATTGCTGGGAGGAAGGCTGACCACAGTGCCCAGCAGGAGAGCCCCGGGGGCAGGCCACAGGGCTCCACCTCCTCCTGGGGCTGAGGGCGCAGATGGAGAGCGCGTAGGAGTGGTCCAGCGATGCCTGATTAGGATGCAAGTGGAGATCTGCTACCCGAGAAGTATCAGAATGAGTTCATAAACCACTCACTGGTTGGTGGGTAATTCCGCAGGCCCTCAGGGGCATGGGTGCTGCGCATGGATGAGGTGCACGCGGTTTTTATTCTCACAGAGCAGCCAGCCCAGCAGGAGAGGCCAATAGACCCAGCAGAGGAGGAATCTAACCCAGACAGGAGAGATCAGGCAGGGCTTCTTGGAGGAAGCTCTGTCTAAAAGGAGACTTAAATAGTTAGCGTTAGCCAGGTATGTGGGGGAGTGGGAAGGTGGCAGAGCCTCCTGAGTAATGGCGGGGAGACGAGAGAGTGTGATACAGTGGGGTTCAGTGTAGCCAGAACGTAGCTTCGGGGGGAGAAGTGAACAGGGTCAGATCTGAAAGGGCCTTGTAAGCCACAATAAGAGTTTGGGCATTTTTCTAAGAACAAGGGTGAGGAACGGAAAGATCTGAAGCAGGACAATGGCATCACCAGATTTGTTTAAAAGCTCTCCAAGGTGTGAAGGGTGGATGGGCAAGGAACAAGGGTGGAGGGAGTTCCTTCAGAGTGGCCCCTGCTGTGACTGAGCCCGGCCAAGCGTCCCAACATCCCTGAGCCTCTGTCTGTGGCCCACACGACAGATGTCCTCGGGGCTGCCAGCCTCCCTCCCTGGACTGAGCAAGCAGTGGATGGCCGTGCTCAGGCTCTGGCAACTGTCCAGCACTCAGGATTCCCAGGAATGCCGCGACGAAAAGAAAACGTGGCTGCGATTGTTACATTTCCCAAGGAAATCTGCACAGTGAGCGGAGGGGAAATGGAGAAGGAAGCAGCGCCGGGGCCGCTCCCCGGACAGGAGTGTGTGCATTCCCCGGATGTCCAAATGGAGAGCCCGACCTTCGCCGGGTGGCACGGGACCGCTGTCCAATAAAGATGAATTGATAGATGGCTGAGCAGCGCTCTGCGTTGTTTTGTTTTCATTGTTGCAAGCGCTCTAGGACCGCAGAGGGAAAACTAAATGAATGCCATATGCCCGGAAAAATCCCTCTGACACCTCTGATTGTGATGGAAGATGACAGCGGTTATCAGAGCAGAAGGAACGTGCTCGAGTGGAAGGAAGCACCAAACACCTTTTGGGAAATGAAGCACCTCCTGGTGCCCTCGGCAGCTGCGGGCTTCCTCAGGTGTGCCCACCTGGAGCTGTCGGACGCCCGTCTAACCGGGACTGCGCCCCGATTCCAGGAGTGTGCCGCCTCCCTCTCCCTGGCTTGTGCAGAATTTTAAATGTCGCAGTAATCCCGTTTCTCCCCCAGGATACCATGAAGTATCATTGGGGCTTAATGGAGATGAACAAATGATCAAATTCAGATGTTAGTGATATATCACGTTGGAGGAATTACATCTATTCCACAAGCTGCAAAGGAAATAAAACAGCAAAAGCTACTGTTTCGGCGTCTCTACGGTGTACCCACCCTGTTCCAAATAATTCACCCCTGTTGCCTCATTAAATTCCCCTGGCAGGCGATAAGGTGGGCATTATCATTTAACACATAAATTCAGATCAGTTCATTGCCCTACTCAAAGCCACGTGGCTGTGCGTGTGCGCCTGTCCCTCCACTTAAGCTACAGCCTTGGCATCGTTACTTAACTGCTGTAAGGCCCATCTGCAGGTGGACATAACAGGAAGACCGAATTCCTAAGACCCTGGAGGACCGCGTTAAATGAGATGTCGCGTGCGGCACCTGTCTCCGTGCAGGGCCTGCTCCCGGGAATCACCCACCACATTAGGGTTGTCCAGGGAAACGGCACCAATAGGAGATGTGTACCGGGTGGGGCAAAGGTGGGTTTACAGTTGTGAGTACGCAAAACCCAGAGGTTTATGCAATGGTGGCGCCTGAGAAGTCCCGCCGCCCGCAACCAGGACCCGGGAGGTGCAGTTTCAGTCTGAGAACCAGTAGACCCAAGTTCCAGTCCGAGCGCAGGAGAAAACCGATGTCCCAGCTCAAACACAGCGAAGAAGGATGCTGTCTTCCTCGGCCATTTGTTCCAGTCAGTGCTCGGTGGAGTGGATGGAGCCCACCCACATTGAGAGATCAATCTGTTTCACTCAATCTGCAGGTTCAAATGTTACCCTTATCCAGAAACACCCCACAGACAGGTCCAGGATTAATGTTTAAGCGAATATCTGGGTGCTCCCTGGCCCAGTCTAGTTGGCCCATAAAATGAACCACCCACTTACTCAGTGGTGCCCTGATAGCAATACTGTTGCTATCGTTATTACTGTGCACTTGGCATTCTGTGTCTGTCTAGTCACTATCACATCCCCCTCAAAACCAGAAACAGTCATCCGTATAATGGTAATGAAATCAAAAGCCACAAACCATTTTTTCTTTCCCATAGAAAAAAATTTAACATCTTACAGATTTAGTTCATGGCAAGGGTTCTCACTACTTGGGACTGTTTCCCCTAAAACTCCTGGGAAAAGTGGGAATCTATGTTAGTAACTAAGAAATAGGGGAATGCCACAAATTGATCCCTAGAGCGCACTCACACACACGCACGCACACACACCCACACCATACATACACTCAGCCTAATTAATAGCTTCTTTCCAGCCCTCTAGGCCAGGGCTGTGAGTGTAGGTAACCAGGCGAAGAAAAGCTTAGACTATAAATTAAAAGAAGCCATATCCTAGGGCTGAGACATCTCATTAATCTCTCCAATATCACACTAAATATCAAGGAAAAAAAGTGTTTAAATCTGAAGGCAAAAAGATATATATATTCATACTAAAAAAAAAATGTTCCAAGACATTTTCCTGGACCCAGACCTCTACCTCCTTTTCTGAGGTGCCTGGTTTTCCACACACCAGCTCCATGTATGGGAGTGGAGCTGGAGAGAGCTGAGCTGGAAATGCAGCCCGGCCACATACCAGCCACATGACCTTGAGCCAGATACTCATCTCTGAGCTCCGGGTGCTCCCTCCGTTGGGCATAAAGCCAATTCCCATAGCTCTTCAGGGGGTTAAGGAAAGTGCCTGATTCTGTGCCTGGCACTTAATAAGACCTCCAAAAACGTTAGCTTCCTTTTCGCTCTCCATCTCCCACCTGGAGAAGGGAAAAAGTCACCTTTCCTTAAATGACTATCATTTTTAGATGACTGGAAGGTGGCATTTATTCTTTTATGTGTAAGGAGATAGCTAGAATTAAAGCGACCATCAAGTCCACTGGTTATCAAACTGTAATGAGCCTTCTTAGGAATTGTGGGGTGAGGAAGTGAGTTCAGGTTGGATTTCCACCTCTGCCCATACCTCCATTCAAATGGAGTTCATTTTACTTGCTTTTGAAACTCTAAAGGCTCACTATCCTATGAATAATGATAATATGGAAGATTAACTGTTTACAATATTGAAGCCAAGATTCAAGTCATTTCAATCTATGAAGTTGTATTAACATGACCCTGAATTGCTAGTGTCCCTAGCTGTCTTCCATAAGCAAGTATAAATCTTATTTGAAGAAAGAGATCATCATCATAAGCCTTTCCCCCTGGTTTTCATCATACAGTGTCCAGCACACAATCGAAAGGAACAAGGCACAAGGAGACCAGTCAAGAATCAGAATAACCAAGACAAAACACAGAAAGCAGAAAAAAGTCCAAGGAGTTCTCAATAATAGAATCATACATTAGTCATAGCCTTTAGTAAAACAAGGCTTATAAAGACAAAAGGCAAGATTCATAATTATGGCAAATAAATGGAAACTACAAAAATAATCACAGGGAAACTGTTAAAAAAATGCAGTAACCAAAATTAAGAACGCCATGCTTGTGTTTAACAGCATCTAAACACAACTTAAAACAGGAAGATAGACGAAAATATCTAGCATCATGCAAGAAGGAACAAAAGGATAAAAATATAAATGAGACTCAAGGGCCTAAGAAATTCACTAAAAATGGCTAACATATGTGTAATTAGAGTCTTAGATTGAGAATATAGAAAGAATGGAAAAGAAGAAATATGTTAAAAGTAAAAGAATAAAAAAAGATATACCATGCAAAGAATAACTGAAAAAAAACTAGTGTAGCTAAATTAATAAATCAAAATTTAAAAATTAGAAAATATTTTCACCTCGGCCAGGTAGCTCAGTTGGTTGGAGCATCATCTTACACACCAGGAAGGTTGCAGTTTCGATTCCTGGTCAGGGCTTATGAATGAGTTGCCAGTTTGATGCCTGGTTGGGGCGCGTGTGGGAAGCAACTGATCAGTGTTTCTCTCTCACATCGATGTTTCTCTCTCTCTCTAAAATCAATGAGCATTGTCCTTGGGTGAGGATTGAAAAAATAAATAAAAGAAAATATTTTAAACTGAAAGATCAAGAAAGCAGTATGTAAAAATACTTACGGGATCAATCTTACTGGAAATCTCTACTTTTAAATGTATACATTGTAAAAGAAAAAAGACTAAGAGGCAATGAGATAAGCAATCATTTCAATAAATAAGAAATAGGAGAGCAAATTATAATCAAAGAAAATAGAATAAAGGAGAAAAATAGTAGAAGCAGAAATTAAAGAAAGAACAAATTTAGAATTAACGAAGACTACAATTGATTCTTGGAAAGAGTAATAAAATCGATAACTGTCTACCAAGACTAAGCAAGAAAAAAGAGAAAAAGGAAAAACTACCAATGTTAGGAAAGAAAAAAGGAAAATCATTACAGATCTTATAAATATTAAAAAGAGTAAGAAAATATACCAATTTTAGGTTGTTAAAATTAAAATTAAATACAAAAGCTTACATTAAAAACACAACTTTGCAAAACACAGGATAAGTAGCATAGTATCTGAATCATCCTATAGCATCAAAGAAATTGAATCCATAATGTAAACTTTCCTCAAAGAAAACTGAAGTGCAATTAGTTTCGCCAGTATAGTCTACCAAACATTTAAGGAAGTCATAGCCAATTCCACAAAAACTGCTTCAGAGACCAGCGTAACATGGAACACTCCCAAGCTTATTCTGAGGCCAGCAAAATCCTTACGCCAAAAACCTGACAAGGACATTACAAGAAGTGAAAAATCACAGGATGGTTTCAGCCATGAAGAGGCACAAATTATACACAACATATTAGCAAACCATATCCAGCAATGTTTGAAAGGATTAATACATTATGACCAAGGAAACTTTATTCCAAGAAACAAGATTGTTTTAATAGTCAAGAAAAAGAACAATTAACCCACCACATTGACAAAATAAAGACTAATTATCATATTCTCATTTTGGAAGAAAAGGCATTTAACAGAAGTCATCTCCATTTTAGATTTTGAAATCTCGTAACAAACTTGAAATAGAAAGAAACTCTTTGAATCTTATAAAGGATACCTATAAAAAATCCACAGCAAAAAATTATACTTAGGGTGAAACATCCTGCAATGCCCCATCACTCAAGATGTCATCACAGACCTCAGAACAGCATACAATTTAAACCTTATGAATGGCTTATTATTTATTTCTGGGATTTTTCGTTTAATATTTTTGGACCACGGTTGGCCGCAGGTAACTGAAACCATGGAAAGTAAAACCACGGATAAGAGGGAATTACTATACAAAAAAATAGTCCCCCCTACAAAAAATTCTCTCTCTGTATTATTTTCTCTTCAAAACTACATCCTCATTTTCATGGATGACAAAAAAAAAAAAAAAGCAAGGTAAGATCCTTCAGCATTTCCATAAGAGAACCCAAATAAAAAGAGTTCATTCCTCAAACCAAAAGGGACAAAAGAAAGCACACAAAGTAACCATTCACATGAGCCGCAGAGGCTGTGGCGTCAGGAATTCACTGCTGGCTGGAGCCGCCTTGGGCAGGCAGTGTTCTGCACATCTGGTCCAGACCTCTGCTGAGCGGCTGCCTCCCTCGGGGAATGTTTTGCCATCAGCTCTGCACCCCGAATGGCCAGCTTTCCCTCCAACGAGTTGTGCACCAGAGTGGGTTGCACACTCACTCGTGGGGGATGATCTGCAAAAGGAAACCAGAGAGGCAGCATGTTCATGCATGTGCAGAACCCTCGCCCAGAAGATGACTTATTACATTAGGGTGATCGGGCTTCAGAAGGAACCAAGAAAATTCTTTTATGCTGCTAGGAACATGCACAGCCAAGTATGTGCTCAACTGAGCTCCTCCCTTGGTTCTTGCCAAAGGGCTGATGTGCTGGCTGTACTGCTTTTTGCTTTTTTTTTTTTAACTGCAGGGCTGTATGGATCCCATTTTTAGAATGCCAGACATATTATGACAAGTCTCAGATCTTGCAAGCCAACCCAAACCTGGCCGGGCTCAGAGTTGGATGCTATGCCATCCGGGAGCTGGCCCCTCTCCCTCTCTGAATGGGTTCAGGAAATGAGGGCCTACCATTGACAAAGCTCCCCCCCACCCCCACCCCCGCCCAAGGTTATGAGGCTGTAATGAGAACACATCCAAATTCCCTCCACAGGAGGCTGCCAGGAGCCTGGAGGAGGAGGAAGGGGCATCTAGAGAAGGGGGTGGCTGTGAGGGAGATGGGCGCCCTCCTGTTGTCGTGTCAGTCAGGGATATAGAGGGACTTAGAGAGGATGGGAGCCCTCAGAGGACATAAACCTTTCGTGACCATCTCTAGGACAGACGGACATCTTTGCTCTGACAGAAGAGCCCAGAGGACTAAATCATCACGGTGAACTCAGTAGTAAATGTGCCGGGGACGCTGTGCTGAGCTCTAATGCATTATCTCATGTAATCTTCTTGATGTCTCTCTGACAGGGGCATTATCCCTTCCATTTCACAGATGGGAAAATTGGGGCTTAGAGAGGTTATGCCGCCGCAGTGAGAGTTTAAGTCACAACTGGACACTTCCTTTCCAGTGAAAATAATTCATAGCCTAACAAGGTGCTTAGCATACCATCATTAGCATTCAGTAAGTAATTATTAATGAAGAAACGAATGAGTGTTGAATAAGGCAGGTCAGCACTGGTTTCATGGAGACCGGGCGCTAATCAGCTGTGTGACTTGGGGAAATTGTTTGACTTCTCTGGGTCACATTTTCCTCACGTACAAAGAGGAGTTTTGACTAGAGGCTCTCTGTGTTACATGACACGATGAATAAATCATATGGTGAGCCGGCATTTAAAATAAGCTGTCCGTCTGGTCTAAACCAGAGAAACGCACCCGAGTCTTTCTAGAGCTCCACGTGGCTTAGATGGAGAGGACACTGCCATTAGCAGAGGGGCCCTTGTCACGGTTGCCACTCCATTCTCGGTGACCAGATCGTCCCATTTGTCTCTGTCAAGAGCACTGCAACCACTCCCGATTCCAAAGGACCCCAGGGAAGGCTCCTCTCCTTCCTGGCAATGGCCATGCAGAGTCCTTTCCCACAAAACGACTGCATCAGGACAGGAAAGAGCTATTGGAATCTGCTCAGAGCAAATTGACCTTGAATGTTTTCAGACATACCTTTTCTCTCCTTAAAAAGTTTCCAGTCCCTCTCCCCTCCCTGGAAGTTGGGACTGAAAGTTACAACCCTCCAATCACATGGTTGGCTCCACTGGCCACCAGCCCCCACCCTTAGGTGCCATCCAGCTGTCACCTCATTAACAGAACAAAAGACACTTTTAGGGCTCTCATCACTTAGGAAATTCCTAGGGTTTTAGGAGATATGAAGCAAGGATTGTGGATGAAGATCATATATACATTTATGAAAAATATATATTTGGTCATTTGAGTGACCAAATATATATGTATTGGAAATCACAGTATAGCAGTAGAAATCCTCAAACATTGGAAGCTATGTCAAATCACTCACTTCAATTCTACAGATGTTTATTGAGCACCTACTGTGTGACGGACAGTGTTCTGAGCCCTGACTATATGGGAAGGAATAAGAGAGACAAGCCCTGCCGTAGCAGGTTTGGTACAGTGGATAGAGCATAGGCCTTCAGACCAAAGAATCCCAGGTTTGATTCTGGTCTTTGGTTGCAGGGTCCACCCTAGCAGGAGGCAACCAATCAATGTGTTTCTCTCACATCAATGTTTCTCTCTGTCTTTCCCTCTCTTCCACTCTCCCTAAAAAAAAAAACCAATGGAAAAATATCCTCGGGTGAGGGTTAACAAAAGGAGAGACAGAGACAGAGAGACAATCTTTGCTGTCAGAGAGCTCACGAGCTGTCAGAAAAGACATTCATTAAAGATGCGCTTACTTGTGTGAGGAGCGTTTTGAAGGACACAATGGTGGAATAAGGGAACACGGGGTCTGTACTCTCAAAGACAGCTCACCTGAAAGTTCCACTGATGCCGATGATAAATGAACAAGGATGAAATGGTAGATGTTGTATTCTCCTCCATCACTCAAATTACAGATATTTCTTGCATTCCTACTACGTGCTGAGCACTAGGAGACAGAGAGAACAAAGAAACGATGAAGACTCTCTACCCCAAGACCTCAGAGTCCACTGGAGAAGAACAAAATAAATTGCAGAGATGCCAAGTTACATGATAAATCAGAGAGAAGAGGGGCCGGTGGATCTGCTCCCAAGGGGGGAACGCAGAGCACATCCGGGAGGAAGGAGATGCAGCCTTGGGGTCTGGATGGCAGAGTCCACGCTGCTCCCCTGAGCTTTTACGCCATGAACGTGTGATGCCTGCAGTGCCGGCTGGTACTGTTAACAACTCGAGGCCTTAATGTGATACAGTGATGCCCTCGGAAAATAAATAGAGCTGGTAAAAAAACTTAACGTGTTCCAAAATAAATGCATCATCTGCTGACTCGTTCACACACGATGGAGTTTACTCAGAGCAAGGAAGACCGCAGCAGTGAAAAGCTCACGGGGGTGACAGCCGGGCGACGGTCTCTCCTCTCCAGCCTCCTGTCCTAAGCGACCGGAGACCTTCCCATTCCGAGGCCTTTTCCAGTTTTCGAAGTTCCTTCATGTTCACATTTCGTTGGTTCTGCCCATCGTACAGGGTAGATCATTGTAGGGGGCTCCCAGGGCAGTGGATTTGGGAATGCCACGCCCTTTGACGTCCCGCCTTTCTTCAATATGGAACTATATCATGCATGAGTGTGCTGCAAATGTTCATATACACCCCATTGAGCTAAAGCTCTGGATCTTTTTTTTTTAAATATATTTTATTGATTTTTTACAGAGAGGAAGGGAGAGAGATAGAGAGTCAGAAACATCGATGAGAGAGAAACATCGATCAGCTGCCTCCTGCACACCCCCAACTGGGGATGTGCCCGCAACCCAGGTACATGCCCTTGACCGGAATCGAACCTGGGACCTTTCAGTCCGCAGGCCGACGCTCAATCCACTGAGCCAAACCGGTTTCGGCTAAAGCTCTGGATCTTAAACGATTTCCTTTTAAAGTCTTATTTTGACGAGGGATTTTCAACAAGGAGGGTACATCAAAATCCAAGAAGTTTGAAATAAAAATCTCTGGAGATAGAACCCATGTTTTTGTTAGTTTCTTGTCAATTCCATGAGCGATTTTGGGGGGTTCAGTCCTGGTTAAATATAACTACTTTTAAATGAGCCAGCCTCTGGTATGAAATCAGTTCCCCAATTCATCAGACTTAAGAGGAGACAAGAGCGATCAGTATCACCTTCTGAATGTACCGAATTCCTGCTTTGGGGCGGCTCATTTCGACAGGCATTCATTCCTACATAAACTAAAGAGTATGACTTGGAGACCAAGAGGCACACAGCTCCACCCAGGATATGAACTGCAAGTAGGCAATGTTCTGTTAATAACGCTAACATCTGCTCTGAGTTTTCAACGGGAAAGCAAGCATTTCCCAACTAATTTTGTCGATTCATTCTCTGGAGTATTATACATGCTATGACAGGTTCTCTCTCTCCATGCCAATGGCATGGGTTGGCCCTTTACAATTACTAAGATCAATATATAGACATATGTAATAAACATCTTTCAAGGGAAAAAAGACTTTGAGATGCTTGTGGCTTGGAGCCTGGGCACACGCAGCTCACATCCCATCCAAGCCAGTGGCCAGTTGCCATGCTGTTTTAGGTCCGCATCTGCTGCTGGTTAGCAAAAATTCCATTCACAGCTGTCCAGATGAATCAAATGTCCAATTAGCATTTCTTGCTCAGTGGCAGGAGTCTGCCCAGAACAAAAATTTTAAAACAGAAAGCACAAGAGAACAGAAAGTTTTATTCACATTCTTGCTGAAAACTGTGCTCTGAATTCTTGACTGTCTTAGGAGAAAAAAAAACTGCAGGAAGCTAACAAAGTCCTCCAACAATATATTTTCCTCCTAGATACACTCAAGTTCAGAGACTTTCAGTTCTATACGTATACCTTTCTGTTGAAAAGACCAATCTGGCCCTAGCCGGTTTGGCTTAGTAGATAGAACATCGGCCTGTGGACTGAAGGGTCCCAGGTTCAATTCTGATCTAGGGCACATGTCCCGGTTGCAGGCTCCAACCCCAATAGGGGGCGTGCAGGAGACAGCCGATCAATGATTCTCTCTCATCATTGATGTCTCTCTCTCTCTCCCTTCCTTTCTGAAATCAATAAAAATATTTTTTTAAAAGAAAGAAAAACCCCAATCTGTTCTTTCCTTCTTCTCAGTTCCAAAGGACCATCAGCATCATAAGTTTGTCGTTCACTACACATGGAAGATGGCGTGACTTTCCACTAATAAAGCCATCTCTTGTTTTCAATGTAAACTTCTAAGGTGACAGACAGGAAAATGGGCTCAGCCTAATCTTCAGATTTCCCTCAGTGTTGGTAACGAGGATTGATCTTTCACTTATATGTTCAAGTATGTGAAAGTACTCAGCAAACTACCTGGAGTTCTAACTCAAAGGCTCAGGGTAGAATAGCCCAAGAAGCTATTTCCTCCATCATTTGAAACCTTGTCAATGGTTTCCCATTTCACATAAAATAAAATTACCAAGGCCCAGCATGATTTAGCTTTTAGCTGTGTCTCTGCTCTCAACCTCTGCCTCTTTCCCCTTGGACCATATGCCCGAGACACACTGGCTCAATTTCAGTTCTCTTTCTCAGTAAGTCAACACCTCCTCCACCCCAGGGCCTTTGCACATGCCGCTTCTCCTGAATACTTTCCCACCCCTATCTTTTGCCTTCTCTGAGAGTTTTTCCTCGATCATATCCATCTAGCCCAGTCTTCCTCCTCTTGTAAAGCCTTTCCAATTCCCTTCTTTGTTTCTCTATACCACTTATCACAGTTTGTCATTTATGTTTTACCCTAGAGGCCTGGTGCATGAAAATTCGTGCACTGGGGGTGGCCCTCAGCCCAGCCTGCACCCTCTCACAGTCCTGGAGCCCTCAGGGGATGTCCAAATTCTATAATAACAGCTACCATTTGTACAGTCTGGCCTCCCTCTGCAGGAGGCGACCGGGTGGCAATCATGGGACAGCACCACCACCATCACCCCACCGTGGCCTCTGCCCGGCCTCCCTCTGCGGGATCAGCTCAGTGCCGCCCCCATCGCCCCTCAGCCGCTGCTGGTTGCTGCCCCCCCCGCACCCCCCCTCATTGCTGTTCCCTCTCTCTGCCTGCTGGCACACGCCTTAGCTGGCCTGGCACCAACTGCTCACCAACACTCCCCCCGCCCCCTGCCAACTGGTTGTTCTGCCCTTCGGTCGATTTGCATATTATACTTTTATTATATAGGATGTGTGGGTTTTTTGTTTTGCCTTCATTTCTCAGTGGAAGGAAATCTCCAGAAAAGCAGAGCTTAACACATTGTAGACTAGTAGTTTTATTGCTAGCTTTACCCAATAGCCAGATAAGTTTCTAATGAGCAAGTACAAAATACGCTTTACATAAATGTTAAAGGTGCGCTTTAAAATTAAATACCCATTGCATTTTGAAGTTATTTATTTACAAGCTAATATCTTTTTAAAGTATGATACTTTGTAAATCACTGTGTAATATGAAACGAGAATTCTCGTGATCCTTCCGCAATGTGTTAGTTAGTATCTCCAGTGCCTAGCACAGAGCCTTTTACTTACTAGCATCTCAGTAAATTTCAGGTATCTGTAAGAATGAATGAATGTGAATCAGTATTCTATTTCACAATGAGACCTAATCACGCTTTACAGTGAGACAACCATCTTTCTTTTCTCTGTCACTCGTTAACAAAACTCTCTTAGGAAGTTTTTCTCAATAAGGACCTTTCTCTGTAAGAGGAAGTAAAACATTTTAAACAGACCTAAATTCTATAATAACAGCTGCCATTTGTACCATCCTTTGTAACTCACAAAACACTTTCTTATACATTTACCATTATTTTCCCGATATTATAGGGGTGGGGGAAATCCAGACTTCTGTTCTTTCTTAGTTGCCCATATTCACAAAATAATGCAGGACAGAACTAGGACTCAAGCCCAGGTGGCCGGCACTCAGTCTGCTGGCCTTCCCTCCGCCGGCCTCCTGCCGGCCTCATTACTCTCTCTCTGTCTTGCAGTCAAGTCTCTCCTGCCAAAACCTGGAGATGATTTTTGGAGGAATTCACCCTGCAGGAGAAATATCGTTTGACTTAAAATTTGATTGAATGTGCAGCTAAATTAACACGCTGGAGAAAATCCATTTTCTAGCAGCGGCTTCAGTATGCATGTTCAACAATTACCAAACACAAACCCATGGAAATAGAGCCCAGGACAATGGGAGAAGCAAAGTAACGGGGCCATTCTCTCCAACCTGGTGGAAAGCCCACTGCTATCCAATTAAGGATGGGGGGCGGGGGGCGGCGGGGGGCACCCATGTTTTTCTTCTCTGGAGACAGGTGTGCGCACTGCCTAATGGAAGTGCCCCCACAGTCAGAGCTGTTCCGCTCGCTGTCACTTCCCCATGCCAAGGTTGATTTCTATGACAAGCCTCACTGTTAACGGTGCAGCCCAGATGTTCCCATGGCAGCATGTAAGCCGTGGCTGCAGAAATCGGCTTCCCCTCCACAGTCACGCTGGTATTTAAAGCAGGGATTACAAGAGCAAAATTTAAAGTCAGCCAAGTTTTTTTTTGTTGTTTTTTGTTTTTTATGTAATGACTGTACTGTTTTTATTTAAATACTTAATACATTTTTAATTATTTATTATCCTTTAATGTTTTGTTCAAACAATAAAGATCAAAATTAAAAAAGAGAAAGGGACCTAAAAGTGTAAAAGAGAGAAGGGGTGGGGTGGAGAGGAGAGGAGGGAAGACAGAGAGGGGAAGGGGGGGAGGAGGGGAGAAGGGAGGAGGGTTGGGAGGAGAGGGGTGGAGAGGAGGTGACTGGAGGGGGAGAGCTATGTTCCAGTGTCTTATGTTATTAATGAAAATAAATTCAAAGATTCAATTTCTTTTTCAATATTAAGATGCTGTGTAATTACAGCATTTCTCATTCCCATCAACTTCCAATTGCCTTCCCAGCATGCCTAGGAAATTTGAACCTATTCCAGGGAAGAAGTCTAATCAAGATGTAGCTGCTAAGGTCATAGCAAAGGAACTGCTCACAGCAAAGACAGGGAAGACCAGCATACGCCTCACTGGGAGATCTGCTGTCTCCGTATCTGCTTCCTCAGCGGTTTTCCTTTCTCTTGCAAAAGTTTGAGCAGGGGGCCACGCTGCCAGGCCAAGCATGTGTGAGCACAGTTGACTGTTGTCCTCAAATGCAACCTGCAGACAGTGTCATCTGAAGCACAATCCGTAAGGTTTCGAGTTCTTATTGTGCTGTGGAACCGTTAGCATAAATGGCAAACAGTTCACACGAAGGGCGGAATGACATTTACACTATCAAATCAAGATGTTTCTTTTTTCTCTTGCCCATCACTCTTCAGTATCATTTGTAATAGCGTCGATATTGGTCAATATAATCAAGACACACAGACATGGACACACACATTCCCCCCCCACACACACACACACAAATGGTGACAGAATCAACTCAAAAGCCAAGTGAAATTATGCCCTTGGCTCAAACCCTCTTCACCACGACTCAAATCCCTGCTTCCCTCTCACCAGCTCAGCCTTTTCCACATTCTGCTCCTGTGGTCCTTCAATCTCAGAGACACCTGATCCAAATATCTACACACGGCTCACCTCAGGCCTAATCTCTTAGATGCCTTGAGAACCCAAGGAAATCTAAATAGATACTGAATATCAGGATTTGTGTTGGTTGCTTATATATGGAAGATCTCATTAAAATTTTTCAAGTAGCCAGTCTAACATTGCACACTTTTTTATAAACACAGAAGTTGAAGTTTAAAGAATGACTTGCTCAGGGTGGGCATGAGAGCCAAGTGACACTGGCGGGGAGTTCAGACCCCAAATCCCATGTTCCTTCCATGGCAACACAGAAAAACTCTGAGGCTGGGGCTGCAGATACCCCTGCTGTTTAGGCTGAGAGAATGTAAGCGGCACTGCTTATTTCTGACCAGCACTTATCCCTTGGGGTCTTACTGCTCCCCTACTCCATGAGTTCCTTTAGAGATAGAAAGTATTGTTGGAAGTATTACATATGTCCCCTTTTCCTCCCATTGACCTCTTCTAGACACACCCTCCCCCCATCCCAGGCCTTCACCACCCTATTGTCTGTGTCCATGGTTTATTGCATATATGCATACAAATTCTTTGGTTGATCCCTTCCCATCCACCCACCCTCCCCCACCTTCCCTCTGAGGTTCGAAAGTCTGTTCCATACATTTTTTATTGGTTCTTCTCTCATCATAGCCTCTCCTCCTCCAAAGGCTTGGTATGTGTGTGTTTCAAGGTTGTCCAAGCCTGACACTGCATTCCTTTGCAAAACTGAATGGCCTAAGGGGTGGACATGAGAGCCAAGCCAGGTCAATGAGCACCCAGCTCTGGCACAGAGGGGGAAAGCTCTCTTTGCCCACTGAGGTTGCTAAGCTAGGACAGTGCGATTCAGGGGCTGCTGGGAGTTGTGTTCCCTGCCTGGCTGCGGGAAGGAGCTCATCTGCTGTAGTTGAGAATAAGGCAGGAAGACCAGATGGCAAGCTCTTTCGTTTCTTTGCGCTTCTGCATGTATGGTTCTCTGCATCTAGAACACCTGTTTTGCTTTTCCACTCAAAAACAGAAAAAAGATAGCTGACTCCTCTCTCATCTCAGCTGTCAGTTCCTTTAGGAATGGTGTCCTCTTTCCCCATGTTGCGTTCAATGCCCCTGCTCTGGACTCTCTTAGCATCTGTACATCTCTGTGCTCACACCTGTAATTAAGGTTATCACACAGCATTGCAATGACTGCCTACTGTCCTTCCCACCCTCTACCCGATGCGCTCCTCATAGAGAGTGAGTGTGTGATGGTCACCATCGCGCTCACATCACTTAAGAAAGTAACAAGTACATAACAGGTGCTCATTGTTTGTAGAAAAGATGGATAGTAGTGGATTTTAGGTGGGTCTTTGTTTGAAAACTATTTCTCAAACTCTAGAAGCTGTTGACAATTATCCTCCACAAAGAAATAGAGGAATAATTATCTCCAAAATTCTGGGAAATTTCAAATTCTTTGAAATACTCATGGTTAAATCTAGAACCAGTGGAAATTATAGGCAGATATATATATATTTTTTATTAATTTTTTACAGACAGGAAGGGAGAGGAATAGAGAGTTAGAAACATCGATGAGAGAGAAACATCGACCAGCTGCCTCCTGCACACCCTCCACTGGGGATGTGCATGCAACCAAGGTACATGCCCTTGATTGGAATCGAACCCGTCAGTCAGTAGGCCAATGCTCTATCCACTGAGCCAAACCAGTCATGGCTAGGCAGATATATTTTAACAGATATAAGAAAAGAATTTCGCCCTAACCGGTTTGGCTCAGTGGATAGAGCGTCAGTCTGCGGACTCAAGGGTCCCAGGTTCGATTCCGGTCAAGGGCATGTACCTTGGTTGCGGGCACATCCCCAGTAGGGGATGTGCAGGAGGCAGCTGATCGATGTTTCTCTCTCGTCGATGTTTCTAACTCTCTATCCCTCTTCCTTCCTCTCTGTAAAAAGTCAATAAAATATATATTAAAAAAAAGAATTTCTATCAACCACATGGTTTTAATATTTTCTCTTTGTCTTTGGTGTTTTAATAAGCTTTACCATGTTCTGTGTAGATGTGGTTTCCTTATTATGATGTTGATAGCACTTCTTGAAAATGTGATTTGATTTCTTGGTCAGTTTTGTTAAATATTAGTCAGCATGCCTACAAATATGCTTCTGCCCCATTTTTCCTTTCCTTTGTTTCTAGACTCTAGCTACAAGTATACTAGACCTTGTCACCATGTCCTATCCTCCTGTGTTTCATGCTACTCTCTTTTTATATGGGAGGTTTGAGTCTAATTGCATAAATCTTAAACTTTATCTGGAAAAGTAGATGCCAGATAATAGCCAAGGAAATGTTTTAACTTGTAAGAATTTGTCTGTATACTATAAATTAATGAAACTATATGATGCTGAGGTAAGAATAGAAAAACATATCCATATAACAGAAAAAAATCAAAAATTGATGGTTATACTATATTTATTATATACTATAAATAAAAGGCATATCACCTAAAATAAATGGCAGATGAATTAAAGATTTCAAGATTCAAACTATCATAATAGTGAAGTAGACAAATCCTTCCTAGGTAACACAGAGTACGAACAAATAACAGATTATCTGCATTAAACAAAAATATTATAGGGCAAAAGAGTAGTGTGAAGAGGTAAACAGGTAACAATAAACAGGTAAATAATCAACTGGGAAAGGTATAAATGGCAGACATTTAGAGAGAGGGGGAGACATATATATAGGAAGAGACAGATACACACTCATATATACATATGATTACATATAGGTGTATATATCTAGAGAGAGAGACAGACAGACACAGAAACAAAGAGACAGCAGGACAGAGAAAGCACTCTAGCATAGATCAATAGAAAGATGAAAAGACACACTATCCAATAGAGGTGAGAAGGACTGAGGTCATTGATGAACCACAGATGATCTCCCCAGCATGCTGAGCCCCCGCATTTAGAATGTGAGGACACGGAATCACTGACACGCTGTCTAAATCTAACTTTTGTCGGGCTTTCTATGTCATTAAACGTTAATGAGAAGAGCCTGAACAGAGAAGAAGTCTCGCTTATTAAGCTCATTTTTTGCTCTATTTTCATTTCATAGAGAGATTCATATTCAAAGCCAGCACAAGAAAGGAGTGCTCATTCTCCTTTATGGAATAATATGCTTGTTTTGTTTACTTTAAATTGGGTTTAAATTAGGCCTCAGAAGGAGGGAAGTCATTAAAATCCTGATCAGCGAGGTTGGCAAGTTGCCATCCAAAAGGCCTGTATTATTTCCTTTATAGGGTTCAAAGAGAAATAATAAATGCCAAAAAATAAGATGATGGTTTTGCTAGATGTGCCAATTTATAATGTTTTCATCAAATTACAAACTCATAAAATTAGAAAGATAAAGAAGAAAAGTTTCATTCTTGGTAGGTAGACTTGTTGCCCCACTTAAAAGGTTACAAAATCATAAAATTAGAAAGATAAAGAAGAGATGAATTCTAGATAGGCAGACATTGTGTGTTTTCTTCTAGTATTTATGAGGATACACACATGTGAACTCATAAACACATATGTGTGTGGTCAAATTAGTATCACACCTTGTGCATAAGTTTTTATCCTGCTGTTTTCCAATTACTCTGACATTATTACCATTTCTTCAGTCATTGAATATTATTTGGAAACAAGATTTTTTTTATTTAAATGGCTACATATGCTCCATCATAGACTAGACATAAATCACCATTAATTAGAAGTCCCCTATTTTCCACCAATCACCATTTTAAGTAATGGATGAGAATTAACCATGTTTAAATATAAATTTGGGCTTCAATATCTCTTTAGATTTTTAGAAATTGAATCTCTATATTCAAAGAAGTGCCAATTGTAAAGATTTTAGGGTAATTGTGAAAAGTCCCCCATGAAATGTCTTACTGTGCAACTCCATGAGAGGGAATATGGGCCAAGACCTCACCTCACCCTCACCAGCCTCGAGCATCATTCATTTCAATTATGCCAATTTCTGTGTGTCCTTTGCACATTTTTATGTCAGTGTTCGTGTCTGTGTAATTAGATATTTTTCTTTTTAATTGAAGGCTATTTGCCCTTCATTTTGTTTGTTTGCTAATGGATTTCCCAGTTTGTGACACACCTTTTTATTTTGTTTTTGGTGTTGGTGACAAACTACTTACCATTTTAGGGAGTCAGATATGACAGCCTCTTTTTAATGACCTCGCCTGTTTCTTTTATACTTCGTCTCATCTGTCATTAATTAGTTTACTATTTGCCAATGCTTTCTCCTTGTTTTTAAATTTCAAAAATATTTAATCCACATGAAATCCATCTGCTGGGAAGTATAAAATAAGAATCTAAATTGAGTTTTTAAAATAGGTTTAATCGCCTCAATATTAGTTTTTGAACATTCCCTACCCTGTTGTTTGTAAATTTTCTTTCATCAGACATTGAATTTATTCGCTCTTCCAAAGCTCTCCATCCTGTTTCACATATCCCCCTTTTGCTTTTTTGCATCTTACCTAAAAATTAAGGTGGTTGGGTAATTTGTTTTGATATCTGATGGCTCACAAACATTTTAATACTTTTATTTACATTTTTTCACTATGTCTTCATGTTTATTCTTTCAGATGACATTCAGAATCCATTTTAAAAACTTCCCCTACAATTTACCCTCCCACTGAAATCATGTGAGCCTACAGATTATTTGGGGAATGCTTGTTTTCTATACCCTAGTACTATACCCTAGGACTTGGGAACATAGTTTAAATCTGCTATTTGCTATTTTCAAGTTATGTGACCCTGGCAGATTATTTGACCCCCTTCTAGCTTCATTTCCTCCCCTGGACTCTAAGCTCCATGAAGGCCAGGTCATGGTGCCCTCATTCATTGTGTGGCACAAAGTAGGCACTCAGTAAATATCCTCCCCTGCTGGCATGGCTCAGTGGTTGAGCATCAAACTATGAACGAGGAAGTCATGGTTCGATTCCTGGTCAGGGCATATGGCCGGTTGCAGGCTCGATCCCCAGTGTGGGGCATGCAGGAGGCAGCTGATCACTGATTTTCTGTCATCATTGGCCTATTTCTCCCTCTCCCTTCCTCTCTGAAATCAATAAAAGTATTTAAGTAAATAAATATCCGTTGAGCATGAATAGATGATTGGGAAAATCCATCTACAGTCTATCCAGAAATATTATGAGGCTATAGATTATGAGACCCAAAACATAGAAATACAAGGTGTTCAATCCAGTTTAACTCAGTCAGTGAGCTGAGCGATTTTCTTTCCAGGCACCTCAGACTAAAACTTCATCAGGGTTCTGCTCACCCCACACCCAAAGGGGCGTCTCATAGTGGGAGGAGCTTTGATGGGACGGGGTGCCTGATCTGCAGCCTTCCTTCTGCATTCATTGGGATTTTCTGGGACGGAATGCACCCCACATGGACTCTGGTCATGACCCTGGGCCCCTTCTGCATCTGTAGGCATGCTCCATCCTGCCTTGCCTTCAGCCGACTGGTCCACACAGGTCATCCTCCTGAGTTTTAGGATCATAGAATTGTACACTTGAAACCTACATAATTTTATTAACCATGTCACCTCAATAAACTTAATTTTAAAAAAAAAACAATAAAAATTAATTGATTGGTTGGTTTAAAAAATAACAAAAATAAAAAACAACCTCCATCTTTTTTTCCCTACAAAAATAAAAGGCCTTAGATTCCAAGACAAACACCTCTGGCCTGAATCTCAAGAGGCTATTTGGATTTTTTTTTTAAAGGAAAGAAAAAAATAATTTGCCTCTGTTCTAAGTTCTTTGTGTCTCCCTTTAATGAATGCTCTCAGAAGCTGAGAAGTCGAAGGAGACTGGATCATGGTGTGAAGGGAGGAAACAAACTTTAATACGCATGTTTCCAATCTTCGTTTATCTAACAAAAGTCACCACACGGACACCCACTTCCTCTCTACTCTGAGCCAAAGAAAAGGGAGCCAGTGGTTCCGAAGTTTCCGAGCCTGAGGGTGGGGAAGGAGGCTCTATAGCAGATAGACATGTACGCGTCCATCAATTTCCAAGGAATGCACTTCAAAGTGAGAGAGAGGATGGAATTCAGCCAGGAGACATCTCTTCCAGGTCTTTGCTCTCCTACAGCATAAGTAGCTCTAGAGGCAAAGGAGAGAAATACAGGTCGTCTCACCCAAATGGAATTATTGGTGGAAGCAGGACCAGCATTAAGCATCCAGAAAATTATTTGTTTACATGCAGTTGTAATTTGATAAATTTGACCATGTGAAATGAATGACAAAGACTGTTCTGTCCCCATGGGTCCTACGTATTGGACAGTGAATACGTTTTAACTTTTTAATGAGCGAAGCCAAATGAATATGCCGCCAACCTGAAATGACTTTGGGATTGTCAGAAAAGTGAACTGGGGAGTGCAAGGTCCTGCTTCTATTCATTCATCAACTTGAGGTGATTTAATTAAGTTGTCCTTCGAGCTTCAAGAAGGTGAGTTGAGACAATGAGGCATAACTTGAACAAAATTCTCCAGCAACTACAAGATAAGTAGGGGTAAAGTAGGGATCTTTCCAAGATAAAAGGAAAATGCAATTCTTTCCGACCATGCATTGTCTGTTTGGGACTAACATGTGGAAAAACAATTAGACTTACTTTGGGTTCTTGTTCCGCAAGGCAGAATTAGAATTATGTTTTAGGAGGGAAGGTTTTTTTAAATATGTTTACCCTCAATTCTCCCAGATCACACTAGCATGGAAGGAGCAGGGAGGGAACCAGAGAGGATAGCTGAAGGTCCAGGCAATAATCCCAGTGGCTCGGATTGAATTCACATCCCCAGTAGAATTATCAGCCCTTACACTCTCTGGTCTCCTGGGACTCATTCATTGGCTTCTTGCATCAGGCTTTCCTGGCTGTCGTGTTGTGACCTCAGTGTGCCACATGGTGGCCTTGACCATCAGCTCTTCTTTGCCGCCTCAGCTGTATCCTTAACCTCAAGGCTGTCACTGCACTAGCTTGACCTCCCCACTTCCAGTGAAACAGGGGAGGGTCCTCCCAGCAAAATTATAACTTCTTTACAATCAATAAAGTGGGACGTGCGGTGATTTTGTTTCCATGTTTGTTTTGTCGGCAGGGCAACCAGATACTTGGAAAGCATTTCGCTATCCCCAAGTTTTCTTTGGTAATGACTTAATCTTCCAAGAGCAGAAATGCATCTGAGGTCAGCCACCTTCTGCAAGGTCTGCCCTGATTCTCCTCCTCGCTCCCCGCCTTTGGCACACTTCCACCCTCTGTGGGCTGGGAAGGTGCCTTCTGTTGGCCATGCTCGGTCCGCTCTGCGCATGATGTCAGGTGGCAGGTTTGGGGAAGCGCCAGAGGACTAATAAACACTGGTTCACACTGGCGCGGGAGGGCTGGTAGTTCCCGGTGATCTCAGGCTGCTTTCCAAGCTGTTCGCTGAAGCTAGGAGGGGGACAGCGTTCTGGGTGAA
The DNA here is from genome assembly GCF_000147115.1 of Myotis lucifugus. Lineage (NCBI taxonomy): Eukaryota > Metazoa > Chordata > Mammalia > Chiroptera > Vespertilionidae > Myotis > Myotis lucifugus. The sequence continues at coordinate 324,961 of NW_005871206.1, forward strand.
CGCCATCCGCACACCACCTTCCCAGACTCAGTGCTGGGCCCCGCCCAGCCGTCAGCTTCTCTCTCTGGGAAGCGATGGAAGAAGAGGTGCAGTTACATCCTTTGGAAACCTTTGACTGTCTCTATCTGATCCTGGCTTCCTCTCATGAGTCAGCCAAACCGAATCCCCCAAAGCTACACATGTCAGTTATGACCTCTTCGTATTCCAGGGATCGGGGCCACCTGAGGACACCCCCTCAGGCTCTGGAAAGTGATAGATTCAAAACACACCCAAGTGTGTGCACCCAGCCAGGCTGACGTCCTCCACTCCCCACGCAGACCTATGAGGACCTGCCTCTGCACCGGCCTCCTGCTGTGTCCTCTGCATGGGGCGCACTTCCCATCCCTGCGTGGCTTACCTGCTGCCAGTGCCAGCTCAGGGCAGCCTGCTCCAGGAAGTGTCCGTGATTTCCCCATCCAGCATGTCCAGCTCACTTGGCGCCCATTCTGTTATCTCTTTGGACCCTCTTTCCTTCCCTTCATTGTAGGTACAAATGTATATGCCTTGCCCGGCCAGCGTGGCTCAGTGGTTAAACGTGGACCTATGAACCAGGAGGTCACAGTTCGATTCCTGGCAGGGCACAGCCCAGGTTGCAGGCTCAATTCCCAGTGTGAGGAGGCAATCGGTCAATGATTCTCTCTCATCACTGATGTTTCTATCTCTCTCTCCCTCTTCCTTCCTCTCTCTGAAATCAATACACACACACACACACACACACACACACACACATATATATGTGTGTGTATGTATATATATATATGTACATGCCTTAACTCCTCCACTGGACTGTTGGCCTCTTTACAGCACAGACAATGACTGGTCCACCTTGATTTCCCCCCCTAGGTCCTCAATGAATGAATGAAGGATGTATCACCCTAAAAGCTGACGGTTTCCTGGTGCCCAGCGAAAAGCAGCTCGCCTCTGTTTCTCCTGGGACACTTCCTAAGCCAGCTTCTTTCCAAACACACTAATTCCTGCTGCCTTCTGGCTCCCAGGACCTCCCTACTGAGCTTTATTTCTCAGGATCAGGGAGAGAGAGTTCTGGGTTCTTTCCTGGCATGTTCTTCCCACAAACTCACCTCACACCACCGTGACCTGCAGGCAGGGAGAGGTGCTAAGCATTGGCCATAAACAACAGCTCCTCCAAGTTCCCCCATTTCCTCTCCAATGTGAACCCATCACAGGACCTCGGTCCAGTCACTTTAGGGGGAACTTTGAGCCCCCCATCCCCCCGTGGCTGTGCCAGCTTCACAGGGCGGCGGTTTGTCACAGTGGAAAGTGCAGCAGCCCGGGAGTTGAAAACCCAGGTCTCCTCTTGGCTCCCTGTGACTGATTTCTTTTTTTGTTGTTAATCCTCACCCAAGGATATTTTATTTTTTCCATTGATTTTTAGAGAGAGTGAAAGGCAGGGAGAAAGAGGGGGAAGGGGAGGGGGAGAGAGAGAGAGAGAGAGAGAAAGAGAGAGAGAAAGAAAGAAAGAAAGAGGGAGAGAGACATTGATCGGTTGCCTCCCACAAGCACCTAGACTGGGGCTGGAGATCAAAACTGTAGCCCAAGTACATGCCCTTGACCAGGAATTGAACTGTTGACCCTTCAGTAAGCAGGCCACTGCTCTAACCATTGAGCACACCAGCCAGGCCTGACTGATTTCTTGAAGAGCCATTTGTCTCTTCTCTGTGAACTCAGATTTCTTCTCTGTGAATTCAATCCGTGCCTCCCAAATTTTTTCCAGCCTCATAACCCTTTGTTGTAGTGCAGTCTTACATGGAAACGAAATGAATACAATAAATAAAAGCAGAGCTGCCCTGACTGAAATGAAAAGGGGTGTGGCTTGCTCTTTCTTGCTTAATTTCTTTCCCCCATTTCTCCTCCACCTGTCCCTGGGAGAGTCGCTTGGAACCTCCCATAGCCCTACGGGACAGAGTTTGGAACTAGAATGAGACCTCTACATCTGAGTTTGTAATCCCATCATGTGGACATCGCTGACCGCCCAACACTGGGGGGAGTTGAGGGCAGCACAGGGTCATTACTGGCGAGAAGAACCTGCCACCTGCCCAGGAACCTTTCACCTACCTGTGTAGACAGACCATGGACCAACATCCCGGCCTCACTGTTTAAGGGCAGGAACCGTCCTTTAGTCGCCCCTCATGCTCAACACTTAGCACGGTAGCTGATCAAAGCTGTCATGTCTCTCTCACCTCTGATGACTGTCAGGAAGTCTGAGTTGCTTCCTCTGCTTCTTCTAATGAAGTATTGAGTTCTACCCGCTTAATATCTAACTTAGTGTTTGTGTCTCCATCTCATCGCCATGCTGCAAGATGCCCGAGGGCACAGATAATATATTACTCATCTCAGCATCCCCTCAGGCAGAGTTCAGAGTGACCCCTGGGTGGGAGGGTGGGAGAATCCGCCCAGAGGTGTTAAGAAAACAGCCTAAACGCCATAGCAGGAAGGTTAAGTGGGCAGAGGACAGTACGTTTTAAGTTGGGTCAGGCTAGAACACAGCACCAGACTCAGGTAGGCAAAAGGAAGCCTCAGGAAGGTGTGGCTCAGGGGTTGAATGTTGAGCTATGGACCATGGTGGGTCACAGTTCAATTCCCGGTCAAGGTACATGCCTGGGTTGCAGGCTCGATCCCCAGTGTGGGGCATGCAAGAGGTAGCCAATCAATGATTCTCTCCTCATTGATGTTTCTATCTTTCTCTCCTCTCTGAATCAATAAAAATATATTTTTTTAAAGAAGGCAGAACAGTGCAGGGGTCCTAAGTGCCAGAAAGACCTTGGTTCTGGTGACCAGCTGGGCAACTTCTCTGCCTCAATTCATCCTTTCTCAATTTGAGTGGAAAATATTACTCACTTCACGGGATTCTTTTGAGGATGAATAATCGAATGCATTTAGAGTAGTCAGCATGATGCCCGGCACATAGCAAGCACTCAGATGTTAGCTATTCTTATTTCATAAATTTTCTGTGCAATGCCTAAAACAGTGTCCCAAATCCGTGTCAATGTCTCAGAAATATTTGGTAGGTCGTTCCCTTTAGGGGCTGTGAAAATAGCTATAGTTGGGCAATGTCTTAGTTGCTCAGGCTGCTACAACAAAATACACGATTGAGGAGCTTACAATCAACAGAAATTTATTGCTCATAGTTCTGGAGACTGGAAAGTCCCAGATCAAGATGACAACGGGGTAGCCTTCTGGTGAGAGCACCCTTCCAGCATATTCCTAGCCCAACATTGTCCTCAACAGGTGAGGAGGGGGCATGGGGCACTCTCTAGAGTCTTCTTTATAGGAGCACTAATCCCATTCATGAGAATTCCACCCTCGTGACCAAAGTACCTCCCAAAGACCCCCTCCCCCCCTCTGTCTCACACACACACACACACACACACCTCTTCCATTTCCAGGTTTCCCTCAGGGAGAACACTGCAAACAATATGTCAGGGGTCCTCAAACTTTTTAAACAAGGGGCCAGTTCACTGTCCCTCAGACCACTGGAGGGCCGGACTATAGTTTAAAAAAAAACTAGGAACAAATTCCTATGCACACTGCACATATCTTATTTTGAAGTAAAAAAACAAAACGGGAACAAATACAATATGTGTATTTGCATGTGGTCCGCGGGCCGTAGTTTGAGGACCCCGCGTACGTTGTAGTGAGCACTCTTGCCTGTGTTCCTCCTGGTGATCCCTGAGCTGCCGGGGGGGAGGCGTTCTCATCACTGTTTCCCTGGAGAAGCCCGTGGTGGGTGCTTGGGCTGAGGAAAGCCTGGAAGAAAATGTTGTGCATGGATCGATAAAGTAACTGTTATTACTGTGGACAGTGGACTACAAGCAACAGTGTCCTAGTTCATACATTCATGCCCTTGCATGTACACTTCCCTGGTTTTGTTAAGCTGAATCCATCCTTTACAGAGTGAAAGTGAAACCACTCTGTCCCACTTCAGGTTTCTAAACTAAGTTCACTTTTTCTGTTAATAAATTCTGTGTGACTGGAAGGTTACACTCCTGCTGAGCGACTATTCCTCCCTGTGCTAAGATGACTACTATTCCTGTGATTCTAGATTGTTGGGAGAATTAAATAAGCTCTTACAGGGCAAGTGCTTAGACTAGTGTCCTGCTCTATTCTAACAGAATAGCAAGCCCTCAATCAATGTTATTGGCCATTCGCATTCCCACCGTCAGTTTCATTCCTGGAATTTCCGCTTGCCCACTGTAGTCTGAATTTGGTGAGCCAACCTGAGGAAAAGGAAGCCACATGTGCAGCATTTGTTAAAAGCTGTTCAGGAATATTCCAGCTCCCGTATCTTCCTGGCACCAGGTAGGACTGCACCTACTCAACCACTGTGGTTGGGTGGGGCCAGGTGACTAGTTCTGGCCACTGGGTTGTGAGTAGAGCAATGCATGTCACCTCCAGGCAGGAGCATTTAACTGCTGATGGAGGACCCACCAGAGCTCTGTTGTCACTCTGCGAAGGAGACCACCTATGTTTCAGATAATGGTGGCTCCTTCTATCTCGGTCCCCAACTGATAACAAGATGAATGAGAGTCCCTGCCCATCTGCCATGGATATAGAACATGAGCAAGAGGTACTAGTCAATCTTGACTCTTCCAAGCCACTGGGATTTGGTTTGCTTGTTACTATGACTAACCCTAGCCCAGTGATGGTGAACCTTTTGAGCTCGGCGTGTCAGCATTTTGAAAAACCCTAACTTAACTCTGGTGCTGTGTCACACATAGAAATTTTTTGATATTTGCAACCATAGTAAAACAAAGATTTATATTTTTGATATTTATTTTATATATTTAAATGCCATTTAACAAAGAAAAATCAACCCAAAAAATGAGTTCACGTGTCATCTCTGACACGCGTGTCATTGGTTTGCCATCACTGCCTTAGCCTAACCTGACTGATACACACCAGTAACTTGATTATCGAAAAACGAACTATTGTGTTGTGAGGGCATTGCCAAAGAAGGAAACCATGGCTTATTGATAACACACAAAGGCTCTTTACCGGTGGTTGTTTCTGCCATAGCATTTCCAAGAGAAAATGTGGGAGAAGCGAAAAATAAGGCTCCTCCTTCAAGTATGCTCATCTCTGGGCTCCCAACGTTGTGGTCCCTGCTAACATTCACTTAGCGATAAGGTGGCCAGCCTCAAACATGTGCCTTATCCTCACTTTGACACTCAGGGTCATCAACCCAGGCCACTCCTTCAATGTGACTGTTCTACCTACTGGTTTCAGTCAGTACCATCTCAATCAGAAATTTTCAAACCATATTGGACATCAAAAGAAAGGAAAAGGGAGTTTCCAGCCCTTTTAAAACTTGGTTCCTTATGCAAATATGCTCAACCCCGCCCAGCAATCTTGAAGCTCTCTACACCTGGGGAATGGGTAGCTTTGTCAGGCTACCTAAAGGTGTCTCCCAATTCCCACGAATCAGCATCACCCCATCTCCTGCTAAGGTGTGTGGGTAGTTGCCCGAAATCAGGCCAATGACTATGGGGAAGATGTTTGCTTGCTGCCTCTGGGAAAGAAGCATTTTCCTTAAGTGAGACCTGCCCAAAGCGTTTGATGAAGCAGACACCACCATGGAAGGCATGGCAGAGGGATGTCCTACATCCTGGGGACATTGCTTAACTGCTGAATCAAACTACCCCTGAAGTCTGTCCTATCCTGGTTCAGTTAAATGCACTTTCTGTTCAAGCCACTTAGAGTAGGAGTTTCTGTTACTTGCAACCAAATATATTATAACTGGCGTACATCTAATAACCAGAATGACGATAATAGCTGTATTACAAATCCACAGAGCAATTGGGAGTAAAGCTTAATGAGGCATGTACAATTGCTTTGTAGGTTTTATCATGCAAGTGTCTGTTGCTGAGAGGTCTTCCCTTCAAGAGACAGACTTGGAGAAGATCTTAAAGATGTAGAGGACTTAGCCCTAGCTGGTTCAGCTCAGTGGATAGAGCGTTGGCCTGTGGACCAAGAGTCCCAAGTTCGACTCCAGTCAAGCATGCAAGAGGCAACCAATCAATGTGTTTTCTCACATTGATATTTCTGTCTTATCCTCTCTCTTCCACTCTAAAAATCAGTGGAAAAATATCCTCAAGTGAGAATTAAAAAAAAAAAAGATGTAGAGGATTTGTTATCTTAAGAGTTGGAATTTTTTCTTAACAGAGTTTATCAGGAAGGTTGAATTTTTAATATATGAATTGAACAGAATAGGAAATGTGGTCAATACTATACAAACTTTTAGAAGGAAATGATTTGCATAAGACCTGGTGCTCAGCGCAGAGTTAAGTGCTAAATAACTCTTTGTTTTAAAATTTTCTTTTTAAAAATAAGTTAATCATGCAGGCACAAAATTTAAGAATTACAAAAGTGTATAATGTAGAGCCAGTCTCTTTCCTTCCTCTGACCTCTCAGTCATCCAAATAGCTTCTTTCAGGTTCTGGTTCATGATTCCAGAGTATTCTATACATTTACAAATAAGTGTGTTTCTATATATACACACACATTTACAAATATACATATATTTATATTTTGTGTACATATACAATGACAAATATATGTCATATAAACGTTAGCAACCCCCACACACTATCCTGCTCCATTTTATTGACATTTTTTAGATCACAATGGATCTTGAAAGTCTCTTTATATCGGCGCCTACAGAGCTGTCCGTCCATCTCTTAACAACTACAGAATTCCAAATGCAGCCCAGCCGGAATTTATGTTCCCATGTATTTGACCGGGTTTATGGTTGGGCATTTAGAGTTTCCCATCTTTGCTGATGTCAGTGATGCACAATGATTGTCCTTCTGGGGCGACATTTCACAGAAGTGGGAGCCCATCTGTAGAATAAATTCCGAAGTGGTGGGGACTGCTGATTCAAAGGGCATATGCAGAGTAACTTGCATGTTTGAATTCATGGATGTTAAATTCGGTACATTCGTGGGAAGCCCCGTGGGGCGCCAAAGCAGCTCTCCAAAGCTGCGGTTATTGGGGTGAGGATTGCGGGACCACAGAGCGAAGTTCGGGTCCAACTGGGAGGGGCGCTGCACGCTCTGCCCCGCGGCGAGTCTGCAGCCTCGGGCCCACCCCTCCACCCCTGCACCCCTGCACCTCTCCACCCGGCGGGGACCTGCGTGCGCCCTGCCCGAGCCCTGGACCCACGACCCAGCACGTGCTATTCCACGTGAGCCTCCCGCTGGCGCGCAGATGGGGAGTGCGCATGCGCCTGCCGCTGGGAAAAGTAGGTCAGACTCCTCCTCTCACGTGACCGCTCCCCTCAGCTACCCCGGCGCCTCTCCGCCTCCCCGCCTCTCCGCCGGGCGCAGTCGGGATGCGCTCTGCAGCCAACGTGACGGGGCGGGCGCGGGTGGGGCGGGCCGGTGCGCGAGCGCCTGGCGCCCGCGAGGATTTGCCGGTTCTCCTCCCTACGGAGCCCTGCGCTCCGAAGTCGGGCGGGCGGAAGGGAGCGCTGCGCGGAGGGCGTGGGGCTGGAAATGAATGGGAGGGAAGACTGCACATCCCTGACGGGGGGGTGGGGGGGGGCACCGGCTGAGCCCCCTTCCGCGCTGTCTGAAGCCACGCTGCCTGGAGGAAGGGAACGCGGGTACGTCTCGGGGTAACCGGGGCCACACCGATCGCTTGCAGCCCCGTTTGTATATAGTGTAACTCAGACATTCGTGGAAGCAAACTTGTGAAAGGAAATGGAAAAGAATGTTAATGGTTCGTGGAGCTTTGCAGGGATATTGGGCAGGCCCCATTTCTAATCTCCTTCCACCCCAGCCTCAGCCCCCACAAAGACACTCCCCCTAGAAAGTTTTTAAGCAGATTCCTCACCTTCCCCAAGAGATTCCGGAGATGCTGGTGGTGGGGGCCAATGGGGCAGGGTAGGGTGGGGGGAGCTGAAGGCAGCTCTCAATCAACTGAAGCCTGAGATTTTTGTTTCAGGGATAATTTTAGTTCTTGTCCCTCCCCTTCTGAGTTTTAACTTGTGGCACAAAGGACATTGTTTCAATGGGTTACAATCCAGTGGGAAGACTGATAGGCAAAATCAATGGGTTATGATGCAACTAGAGACCAGATGCACAAAATTCTTGCATGGGTAGGGTCCCTAGGCCTGGCCAGCAATCAGGACTGATCTGTGGGGTGACCTGCGCCCCTGCTGCCATCACTGCCAGAGGTCGCCTCCCTCTGCAGGGTGAACCAGCAGGGTGACTCTTCCCCCCACCCCCACTGGCACCCACCTTGGCTGGCCTGGGGCCTGTAGGTTGGGGGAAGCCTCGGTTGGTGCTTAGTGAACATCATAGCGACTGGTCATTCCACCTGTGGTTCTGCCGTTGGGTCGATTTGCATATTAGCCTTTTATTATATAGGATGGGCTACCAGCCCCTTAATAGCAGTGCGTCCAGGTGTTATGTAAGCACCGTGGAGGTGGCGGTGGGACAGCCAAGTGCAGGGGTGGGTACCCTGAGTCCTGAAAGCTAAGTGGGAGTTAGCTGGCAGAAAAGTAAGGCCGAGGGGGTGGGAAAGTGTTCCAAACAAAAGGAAGTGCTAGCAGTTACATAATATTTCCCTCAAGGAGTTCTTTACTATAATTGTCTTAGCTGCACATATCGTTGGAATGTATGTTGTTTCCATTCATGTTATTCTAAGCCAGTCTTTAGCATAATGTACTTGTGCATAATGCTTTCCCCCTCTACTTTAAGTAAATTCCAGGAGCAGGATTGCTATGTAAAAGATACAAATATTTTGTAACTTTTGATAAAACATTGTAAATTATTCTCAAAAAAAAGTTGTACTGGTTTGTACCAAGGTGGCATTTAAATATTTATCATTCAGGCAGTAAATAGTCCATTATTTTTTAAATATCTTTATTGATTTCAGAGAGGAAGGGGGGGAGAGAGAGAGAGAGAAACATCAGTGATGAGAGAGAATCATTGACCAGCTGCCTCCGGCATGCCCCCTACGGGGGACCGAGCCTGCAATCTGGTGCCCTTGACCAGAATCGAACCTGGAACCCTCCAGTCCACAGACTGATGCTCTATCCACTGAGCCAAACCAGCTAGGGCAGTAGTCCAAATCAATGAAACCCGATAAGATTAACACTTGATTTACTAGAAATGCCATAAATCATAATATAGCATTTCTGATTTTGGGGACTCAGGATAAAATTCTAATTGAATTTGAGTTTGAAACACAGAAACTATCAGATCAATGCATTTAATCCTTACAGGGAACCCCCTGGCGTGCCCATGTGGGTGGGGGAGAATAAGGGTGAGACAATCTAAAGTGTACCACATGCCTGTCTCTGGTTGCTCCTTTCTTACTGTAAACCAAAGGCAACTGAGAAAGTAACTCCACACAAGCCAGGGCAAGCCCAGCCGTTCCCACACCTCTGCCTAGATGTCAGAACAGCCACAGAATCAGGCTGTATTCCCAAGAGGCCACTGTAACCTGCAGGAGGAAGGCTGGTCATGTGTTTGGGAGCAGAGTTCCAGAAGCTGACAAGTTTCCCAACTCAGTGTCTGCTGGCATCTATACCTTCGAGGAGAAAGCAATGCTATGATGTTCAAACGGGCATTTAAGCTGGTGAAAAAGGTGCCAGGGTTAAGCAAACACAAGCAAACACAAAACTCATAGACACAACAGCAGTTTGGTGATTACCAGAGGGAAAGGGGAGTGGGGGGAGGTAGAGGAGGGTGTAGAGGGTGAAGCGGGTAAATGGTGACGGAAGGAGATGACTTGGGGTGGTGAACAGGATACAATATACAGATGATGTGTTATAGAATGGTACGCCTGAAGCCTATGTAATTTTATAAACCAATGTCACCCCCAAAATTCAATTTTAAAAAGGGACATTTGAGAAAGTGGTAATTTAGGTAATTTATATGGACAATGAAAGCAGAATTTTTTTTTTTGCCTGTGTTAAGCTAGGTCATTACGGAAAACTGAAGCCTGGTGTAGTGATAATTTTGCTGAGACGTGGCTGTAGTTCATACTATGGTTGTTTTTCTCACATCCGTTGTGCACGCTCTGTAAGGAATGACCTTCTGCTTTAGCAGCCTGGATGTGAGGTGGGGCTTACTTCCCCTCAATTTCAGGGGTTGTCCTTAATTAAAGTAACAAGTCAGGGTAGTTCCATTGTCTTTTTATTAAAAGAGTTAATTCAGCAAAAGCACTTAGAAGAGTATCTGGCGCATGTTTAGTGCTCAATGAACATTTATTGTTGTTATCACTAGTGTAACAATGAGTGGTTCAATTAGAGGAAGCCTGGACTTGTTTCCATGGTTACATGATGCCATTCTTTCTCCTTGGATGGGGGTGAAGAAGCATGTGGAACTATTGGTGCCCTCTCTCCACCTTGAGCGGGGAGGGGAGCCAAGCCAACCGCACACCTGATGGACAAGAAGGGGCAGAGGAGGCCACACCCCGATCTAACTGGATTGGCAGCCTGCACTTCCTCCTGACAGGTCATTTGTTTGTGCTGAACACATCCCTTTGTTACTTCAGTCACTGGAGTTGGGTTTGGGTTTTTGGTTATTCACCAGAAGAAGCAAATGATCAATATAGGGATCCAGTGTATTTGTCTCCTAGGGCTGCCATAATAAAACACCATTTGGTGGTTTAAATGACAGAAAATAGTTTTTTCACAGTTCTGGAGGCTAAATGTCTGAGATCAAGGTGTCAGCAAGGTTTGTTTCTGTTCTGAGACCTCCCTCCTTGGCTTATAGAAGTCCATCTTCTGTGTTCTCACGTGGTCTTCTCTCTGTGTGTCTGTGTCTTAATTTCCTCTTCTTAAAAGGACACCTGTCATAATGGATTAGGGATCACCCTTGTTTTAACTAAATTACTCTTTTTAAGACCCCATTTTCAAATGCAGTCACATTCTGCAACACCATGGGCCAGGACTTCATAATATAAAATTGGGGGAAGGGGCATACAATTCAGCCCAGAACATCCAACAAGACATTAATAATATCATGTAGATGATTTAAAAGTCGATCTCTACTCTTTTTATAGTTCTCTTCTCCAAGGTTTTGTTTAGGTGTGTGTGTGTGTGTGTGTGTGTGTGTGTGTAGTCTGGGGGAGGGAGAGAAACAGGTTGCAAGAGCATCTCTCGAAGTATAGATCCAGAAAAACAACATGCAATGAAGCCCTGGCTATGTCTACTCTTAAATACCTATCTGTCCTCAAGTAACTATTCGCATTGATGACAGGAAGGAAATGTAAAGGCAGCTTTGGTGGTTTTACTCTTTGTGAAGATGGGCAACTTTTCTAAAGAATCTGTTTCAGGCCAAACTCTCTCTCTTCTTTTTTTCTCCCTTAACACTTCTTAGCTAGACCTTCAAGTTCTTTCTTTTTTTAATATGTTGATATTGCTTTCAGAAAGAGGAAGGGAGAGGGGGAGAGAGAGAGAAACATGTGCCCTAACCAGAAATCCAACCATGACCTCCTGGTTTATGGGTCAACACTCAACTACGAGCTAAGTAATTCATAAAAATTTACCTATTTTGGTTATCATTTCTGAAACCAGGTGTGGGGCGCGGCTACAGTGTTTTGGACAGGTTCAAGCCTCGGACTAATGAAAGGACAGGGTCCTCTCAATGCCACGTGCAAGTCCCACTGGAAGGGCAGGGCCCTCCCAGCACAATCATAGCCAACGGCTGTGGTTGTAAGCTTGAACCTATGGTCCGAACACATAGCCCCACGTACCTTGTGATAGAGTTCGGGTGCATGTAGTTGAGTGGGGATGAAACTCACGAGAATGCTGTAAACAACGTGATCACGCCCCTACTTTGCCTCGTGGCATCTGCTATAAAATAAAGACATGGCTTGTGGGCGCTGTCTCCTCATCAGGGAGCAGCGTCCCACCGAGACCCAGCTTTCATTCTCTTGTCTGTCTTTTCTCAATCCTTTCACTCCCCCACTCAGGATCACCTTTGGCCGTAACAACCAGGTATGTTTTTCTGTGGAACTAATGTGCTCTAAACAACTATAAAGCCTTGTGTGGCACTGACAATAGATGGAGAGGAATATTTGGTATCAATGTTCTTTGTTAAATCCCTGAGGTACAGTCTAGTATGACAGCATTAAAAAAACAAAGGTGTGATACCATTGACCCCCCTGGCGGCCTGATGTAAGAAAATTGAACTTGTTTGCTGAACTGTAAGTTAAGCAAGTTCTAGCCTTCCACTCCTTCAGACTCGCATCTCCGTGGCTGCATATGGAATTTGTTCTCATTGGGCTCCAGTGAGGACCATTCAAGGAGAGAAAGATATTCAAAGCATAGAGAAACGAAGAATTTCCTGTGTCCTCCAGAAGTCCAGCTCTTGGAGCTGAATAAGCAAGCCTTCTGGAGTCTAACAGAACTGACTCTGTTCCTCAGCTCCCTTTTGCTACAACTGGTCTACCTGCATCATAACTCTGTCACCTCACCTTCTGAGCTCCAGTGCTCTTGACCTGCAACTGTGGCCAAAGCCACAGGCACAGGGCAGGGCTGCTGTGAGGATCAGAGTAAAGATGATGTCTGTAGCTCGACCGCCATGGCTCAGTGGTTAAACGTCGACCTATGAACCAGTAGGTCATGGTTCGATTCCCAGTCAGGGCATATGCCTGGGTTTCAGCTCGACCCAGTGTGAGGTGTGCAGGAGGCAGCCCATCAATGATTCTCTCTCCTCTCCCTTCCTCTCTGAAATACACACACACACACACACACACACACACACACACACACTGATGTCTATAAAGTGCTTGGCACCCTCATGTGGTTCCTGGCATCATTGGCATTATTTTCTTAAGGAAAAAAAATAGGTGCAAATAAGCAAGAACCTACTTTTCTTCATAGTTTCCGGTTATTGAGAGGAATTCAAAGGGAATCAGACTAAATTTGGAAGCTCAAGTTTGCCTGTTGGTGAACGGGGACGCCAGCTCGGAAGTGGCCGCTTGTCTACAGAGAAAGCGCACGGTGCGCACAAACAGGAAGGCGCAGGTGACGCGCCCCCAGGGAACCAGAGAAGCCCCTAAGCTCCCTTTGAGGGTCACGGTAGCAGCACACAGGTCGCGTCCCTTGCAATCTGGTGAAAGCACGGGCCCTCTCGGGTTGAGTTGCTGCTGCATCTGGCACAATCCTTTTCAGTACGGGGAAGTGGATTCAAACGGGATATGCAGCATTTACAAGATCTCATATTCTTGCAGGACCTAAGATTAGCGATACAAAGCAGGTGGCTGTAAACTCTACCCTGGTTATTATTGGGGAGGGGAAGAAAATTGAGCCCTTTATAAAAAACATTAACCCGTTAAAGTCCTGAACTTGCTCGGGGCAAATTCTTACATCAACCTGAGTGTTCAGGACGTGGAAGCAGGCAGGCAGGCAGGAAGGGAGGCAGGAAGGGAGGAAGGAAGGGGGAAAGGGGAAGGGAAGGGGAAGAGCAAGGGAAGGGAGGACTGCCTATCCTCACACTGAAGAGAAATAAACTTCTATATTAATTAAGCCAGTGCTGTGTAGGGACGTAGGCAGCAATGACACGTTGTACTTCTGGGCCCTGCCCTTAAAAGGAAAGATCGCTTTGCCTTTTCCTTGCCTTGTGTCCGGGATGCGCACGGAGGCAGCAGAGAAGCAGTGATCTTGCGTCTGGGAGTGGGGTGTTGTCTTGAGAACAGCAGGGCCACCTGCTCGTCCTGCGCCGCCCTGATGGACAGCTGTGTGAGAGACAAACTTCCAACCTGTCGGAAGCCCTGTGCTTTCGGGGTCTCTTTATTATAGCGTCTTGGATCCTAACGGATGGATTTCCTTTCAGACTTCAATCTGAAGTCCTTGATACGGAGACGAGCATGCCTGTCCCATAGGGACGCTAACACCTAGCGCAGTATCTGGAACAAAATACATTCTCCAAACAGGTCCATGCCCCACCCCCGCGCTTCAACCAGCACAGGATTTTCACACCTGAAAGCCCTAAGATCGGGCTAAGTTTGAATGGGAATCTAAATACCTGTCATTAGAAAGGTTTTCTTAAAAGGATAGAATTACTAGGTATGTATGTCAAGAGACATCTCTCTATATTTTTTTGACATCAAAAATGTTCCAATTTGGAACCTTTGCCACAGTGGGCAGGATGGGTTCGCGCCTTATAGCTGTCATTCGTGGCTCTCCGTGCAGCCTGCGCCTTGACTGTCCGGCCCTCCTCTGAGGGCCACAGGAGGCGCCCACAGACCTGCAGCGGCAGGAGCGCGCTGGATTCACCGCGTGGTGGGGCCACTCTTTCTGAGACAGTTAAGGCCTGTAAATGTCGCCCCGCTGTCAGGGCGTTAAGGAAATTGGGCAACAGTCAGAGCCATGGTTAGGAGATTTGTGGAACAGTGAGCAGATGCCTCATCCTGCTCAACACCCACCAGGGGGGAAAGGAGCCAACCGCGTTTACCAAGGATGAGACAGGTGCTTTGCACACATCGCTTCTTTCATTCCTCACCAGATCCCTAGGAACCAGTCACTATGATCCCCCATGTTATTGATGAGAAAACTGAGGCTTGGCAGATTTGACTGTTTGTCCAAGAATGCTGCACGAGGCAGTTAATAAAGCCAGATTCCCTTCCATGTCATTGTATGCTAAAACCTCATGTTCCTTCCTCCCCCTCGCACCCTCCCTCCCCCCGAATTCTATCCCCTACCCCAGGCCCCTGACATTATGATAGAGACGTGAGCTCTGGATTAGGAGTGAAGGGAGGTCATTCCCATGACCTTGGGCTCAGTGTCCCCTCTGAAAACGGTGGGGCGCTGGAGTTGAGCTAGAAGATCCGTCAAGTTAATACAGACTCCTGCAGGAAGAGGGTGTGGGACCTGCAGCTGGTGCGGGAAGGACCGGGTGCTGCACAAGCCGTGCATTAGGCAGACCTCTCTGCTCCATTCTTCACCTCCAGGCACAGCTTGGAGGGCCACCGCTTCCCTGAATTCCAAGAGGAAGCCAAGGGTTAGCTGCTTCGTTCATTAAATATGGATTGAGCACCTTCTGGATGCCTGACATCGTGCCTGGGTCACAGTGATGAACAAATAGATCTGATGCCTGGCCTCACTTTAATGGGGGTGGAAGGGGGGCCTATAAACAAACAAACAATTACACATTTTTTAAAAGTATTAAGATAGAAAGAAGACTTTGAGGAAAAGACTTTAGAGAGGGCCACCAGGGAGGCACACACAGGAAGGTGACCTTTAGGCTGAGCCATTCAGGCTGAGAAGAAGGCAGGAGCTCTAGGGAAAGCGGCAGGAAGAGCTCTACACAGTGGGAACAGCATATGCAAAGGCCTGGAGGCTGGAGGCTGGAAAGACTTAACAGGTTTGAGGAGCAGGCTTGAGTAAGTGAAGCTGGGAGCATAATCAGGGGCCAGAGTCTGCCTGGCAGGGCTGGAAAACGGTGGTGAGGAGTTTAGATTGTAACTGATGTGCAATAGAAAGCCAGACAAGGATTTTAAGCAGCCAAGAACAGTGATCCAACACCCCTCCCTTTTTAAATCCTGTGCCCTGTGGGGTAAATTGTTTTGAAGTAGAACATATATTCAGAAAAGTCCACCTATTGTAAGCGTTCAGCTCAATAAATTTTAACAATGTGGAGATCACTATTTAACTAGCATCCAGATCAGGAAACAAAACATGACTCCAAGCCCGGAATCTCCCCTCACATCTCGTTCCATCCATTCATCCACCCCCATCTTATGCTGAAGCTGGCCTCTAGCAGCTTGTGAGGGATGATGGCCAGATTTTCAGGAATTTATGAGCTGGTTGTTAAACAGCCACTATTAAAATTAAGTCTGGCTGCCCAGCCGGCATGGCTCAGTGGTTGAGCACCTACCTATGGACCGGGAGGTCACCGTTTAATTCCCAGTCAGGACATATCCTTGGGTTCCAGGCTCTGTCCCAAGTGTGGGACATGCAGGAGACAGCCCCACCCTTGATTCTCTCTCATCATTGATGTTTCTCTCTCTCTCCCTCTCCCTTCCTCTCTGAAATCACTAAAAATATTTTAAAAAGAAAGAAAAAAGTGCCTGGAACATAGCTCACTAAATCTTGGTTGAAAAGCTAAGTAAATATGGACTAGACTAGGTTCGAGGAGAGTGGAAATCAAGTGTAGCTGGGCGTGTGAAGTCCTTTTAGTCCTGTATTCTCAGGTGGCATTAGCTGTGGGGACTTTCGCATGTGTATGTGAGTGAGGTGCCGGAAAGATCACTGGGCACACAGAAAAGGGTAATAAGTACTCAGAATTCACCACTTCCTACTAGTCGACTACGTTGTACTACTATTTTTGCTCTTGAGGCCATTTCCATCTACTGTATCTGTCTGGTGGAAATGCCACATAATGTTTTGCTACAGCACAACTTTTCCCAACTCCGAATTAAGTGACATGACGTTAGTAGCTAGAAATTGGCCAAGTTGGGAGTATTTACACCAGGGAAGTCAGCTAGTACTGCAAATCATGACTTTCCTTTCAGGAGAGCCAATTGTTGAACATTTATCAGCCCTGCTCCCCAGAGTAGGCGCAACTAAACCGGCTTCCAGACCCGTGGAGAGTCTGGGTACAGGACAGACTCTTGGGGATCTGATCCCTCTGGCCCCGCCCACACTGTGTGTGTGAGACGCATCCATGTCCCGGTGTGGAGGGGATTCAATGAGGGGAGAATGAGTGGCAGGGGTACAAGGATGGGAGAGGTGGACACCAACAAAGAGGGACTTTCGGCCGGATTTTGCTTTTCGGGATAATAGCTGAGAATGGAGGTAGAAAGGGGAGGCGGAGCTTTGGGATGGAGCCCAGTGTGATTGGCCCCGATCCTGATGTCAAAAAGGGTCACAGCTCTGGGAGAGGTCGTAGGACCGCCACTGCTGTGGGGGAGAAGGGACTGAGGACTGTTTGGAAGGTAAAAATGCTTAAGGAGGGGCAGCAGCTAAAGGATTTGTAACCGATAGTTAGAGGATTAGGTGTGCAGGAAATGAACGTATGGTACAGGAGACGAGGCTTGTAGACAAGGCAGATTGTAGCCATGAAATTAAGACGGCTCTACCTTTGCAGAAAAAGCAGGTATTGTTGTAGATCCCTGGTTTCAAAGACTTCTTTGGTTTGAAACAGGAGGGGGAAGGTGACTAACACACAGGAAGAGAAAGGGGAGTCTTCTCTCCATGATGAAATTATGCTGATAAGATACATGGAGGAGAAAACCTGGAAAGGATTATAGAGAGGAAGGGCTGATTTTTTCCCCAAGGTGCAATATTCAACAATATTCTGAATGAGTTGAAAGAAGAGGAGATACTGCCATTCTTTTGTGTTTGTTCATCCATGCAAGCGTCTAATGGGTATGTTCCAAGCAGTAGGCTCGGCGCGTCTGATGAAGAGGCAATGTCCAAGCCTAGAACTTAGCTTTGACAGTCACAGTCTTATTTGAGTGGCTGGGAGGGAGAAGATGAGGCATTCAGGAGGCGGGCGGATGGGGGACACGCACAATATAGAGCAGAGGCTAAAGCCTCCCTCTGCCTTCCCTCCCTCCTCTCCACAGCCGTGGGGAAGGAAAGGGGTGCTCCTTGGGTCGGAACTCACTCTCCTTTTCTTTCTTAGATGTTTAACTTGCTGGGATCCTAGTGTAGGACTGTCTGGAGGTCACAAAAACTAGTCTCAAGATAAGTTCTAAAACTGGGCATCGTTTTTTACAGACAGCCCAAGAACCCCACAAATCAGAATAACCTCTATGGTGGGCTAAATTCTGTGCCCCCCCCCCAAAAAAAAGATATGTGCAAGTCCTAGCCCGCAGTACTGGGGAATGTGACCTCATTTGGAAGTAGGCGCTTTGGGGTGAAATGAAGGCTCTCCAGGTGAAATCCTCCATGTTTAAGATGGGTTCTAACTCGAATGACTAGAGTCTTTGTAAGAGAAAGGAGAGGGGTGTTTGAGACCCACAGGCACAGAGGCAAAGGCCACGTGAGGAGACTGGAGTGAGGCAGCCGCAAGCCAAATGCCTGCAGCCACGAGGAGCTAGGAGGGGAAAGGAGAGAGTGACCGCTAGACCCTGGGGGGCAGTGTGGCCCTGCTGACATCTTGACTTCCGACTTCCGGCCTCCAGGACTGTGAGAGCAAAGTTTCTGTTGTTTGCAGACACCACATGTGTGATATCTGTAAGGGCAGCCCTAGGAAACTGTCCCCTTTGTTAAGAAGGCAGAAACTAGCCCGGCCAGCATGGCTCAGAGATCCAGGATCAATTCCCGGTCAGGGCACATGCCCAGGTTGCGGGCTCCATCCCCAATATGGGATATGCAGGAAGCATCAGATCAGTGATTCTCTCTCATCATTGATGTTTCTATCTCTCTCTCACTCTCTCTTCCTCTCTGAAATCAATTTTAAAAAATACATATTTTTTTAAAGGCAGAAGTTAGGCCCTACGCTGGATTACCAAACAAGACTTTCCAGCAGCAGGCCCAGGCCTCCGAATCTTAATGAACTAACTCCTCTAAACTCTGCTCAAGTTTGACAATTACTGGTAAAGAACAGCTGAGTATGGCTTCGTCTTTCAGGACTGAAATGGCCCAATGTTTCAAGATTCATTTAAAAAATAAAAGATAGGAAATCCCATAGGCTGTCTGCCATTTTCTTAGCAAAGAGCAATGATACGAGATACCCAGATTACTGGTTATTGGAGACTTATAATCACTTAAGCGTCGACTGTGTAGCAACTGGAGACATGGTGACGGGTCTAAAAACAAGCTGACGGGTCTCCTTGGACAGGAACCCTCTCTGATTCAGCGTGTGCGGAAACTCACAAGGAAGGGGACCTGAATGGCCAAGGGTTAGTCCAGGCGGGTAAGCAGAAACCGCGCTGAGAGGTAATGGAGAATCTGGGAAGCCTTGATAACAAGCATGATTAACCTGCAGATTTGGATCAAAGCTGACACGCAGAGGAGGAAGCGCCAAGCTACTGATCTGTGACCGATACCGTTCACTCCCCAAAGGTGGGCAGGAAAGAACAGTCGAAATGTGAGAGTTGGAGGAAATGATGCTTAGGCAAACTGGTCAGCACCTGTGTTATTTTTTAAATAGGTTTTTATTGATTTCAGAGAGGAAGGGAGAAGGAGAGAGAGAGATAGAAGCATCAATGATGAGAGAGAATCATAGATCAGCTATCTCCTGCAGGCCCTACACTGGGGATCGAACACTCAACCGCTGAGCCACGCCAGCCGGGCTGATCAGCACCTTTAGGTGACCCAGGCAGATGACTCTGAATTTTGGTGCTGCCCCCATGACATGTATACAGTCACACCTTCAAATAACTGTCCAATGTCTTCTGTGTAGTGAGTAAAGTCTTAGGCATACTGAGGACCATCCAGAGGGAAGAACCACACCCCAGGCAGCAGAGGGGGTATGGATATGAAAGCAAGAGTTTCAGGCGCACAAAGGGAACTAACATTTTCTGAGGACGTCAGGGAGGCGTCACTGAGGAGTGACAGCTGAGGCGAGCCTCAATGGTTGAGACCGACATTTATCACATGAGCAAAGGGAGCGAGCATGAAATGTGAGAGCATGCAAACTCACATTTATTGAGCTACTACTTTGTGCCAGGCACTAGCGTTAGCCCTTTATGTGTATGCATGCATTTAATCCCCACCTGTGAGCTCCATACAGTTACTCTTCTCATCGTATAGTTGAGGAAACTGAGGCACCAAGAAGCCAAGTGACTTGCCCAAAGTCACCCAGCTAACAGGTGGTGGAGCCAAGCTGGGAGCTCTAGGCAGCTGCCATGGGAACACTGCCTCCTGCTGGTGGGATGGGGTAGAGGTGGAGGGAGGTGTTGGGGCAGGAGCCAGAAATGAGTGGATTGATGCTCAACTGGGAGGCGTCATCTACTGCATGAGAACGTGGGTTTTATTTTACGTTTCATGCAGAGACACTGAAGGCTCCTGAGCAAGAAGATAAAATAGAATCAGTACTTATTTATTTATCTATCTATTTATTTATTTTTATTGATTTCAGAGAAGAAGGGAGAGATAGAAACATCACTGATGAGAAAGACCCATGATCAGCTGCCTCCTGCACGCCCCTTACTGGGGATTGAGCCTGCAACCCGGGCATGTGCCCTTGACCAGAATGGAACCTGGGGCCTTTCAGTCCATAGGCCGATGTCTATCACTGAGCAAACTGCTAGGGCAGAATCAGTACTTTGAAAGATAATTCTGTGGACGATTGGCTAGAGATGAGAATGAAAGGAAGTGCACAGACAGCAGTCAGTAAAGAGGCTGTTGGAATCCCAAGGGAGAGCAGAAAGTCTTAACAAAAGCAGTGACAGGCCAAGGGAGAGGGCATTTCTGAGATTAGTTAGGCTCCGTCTTTGATGTTAAATATTGCATTTTGTTCTTGAAACGTCACCCGGGGGGGATGAGGAAGAAAGCAGGGCCAAATCTGCAGCTTTTACCCGGATGACTGGTGAGCTGATGCCACTCAGGGAGGGAGGAATGGGAAAGGAGGGAGAGGTGGTTTCTTTGAGGGTAGGAGGCCAGAGGGATTATGTTAAGATTATATTGCAAAGAGAATTAGATTCTCAGATATTTGGGACCTGCTGTGTGACTGTGACATCTAAGCTTACTGAGTTGGGTTAGAAAATTGCACGAGCCGGGCCACACTTTATATTTTTTATTTTCTGTGTAGGATGACGGTTTGATATCTTTAAGATGTTCCTGGCTGGGGGAGGGGTGTGGGGGGAGGGAGGGGGAGACTGTCCCTCTCAGGACTAGGCAATTCTTGGAGACAGCAAAGGGCTCAGCTGGGAGCATGCCTCTGACGGGCAAACTAGCAACCAGGGGCCTTTCTCTTCCATCTGGCCCTTCACCCCAGGAGGCAATATTCTTCTGCCTTCATCACCCCGGGGCCAAGTACCAGGCAATGAGGGACCACCTGCCAAAATCATCCAAACTGGCCCATCCTAAGCTGTTGTCCTGCCTCGCCTCTCCCTCCGAGACTCTCAGGAAGGCCTTGGCCCCGGCTCTCCCTCTGGTGAACTTTGCATCCAGAAAACTGACCAGCCTGTGGTTCCGACTGTGCTATTCCACTCCTGTGTACCCTGTACCTGGCGTCCCTCTCCCATGCCCCGCCTCCCTGCTGGACTCCTACTCTATCTACAAAGCCTTCCTTGAGGCCTCCAGTGAAGACTTCCCTAAGCCCCTTAGGCAGAGTTAGTTCCTTCCTTGTCCACACTCTCTTGTTATCTATCAGTGATACACATCGCACTGAGACCGGCATCTGGTTGGGTGGCTGTCTCCTCGCCTGACTGCGTGGAACCCCAGACTTCTCCTCTGTGCTGTCATCTCAGTGCCCAGCACAGCACGTGGCCCCGCAGAGCCCTCCACCTGGGCCGTGTGCATTGAGAAGAAGGGGAGGAGGGTGTGGTCTCCGGAAGGCAGACCTGCTGAAAGCCCATCCATCTCAATGTTCCCTGCCTGACAGAAACCAAAGAGCATGAACAGATGGGGAAGAGGGTGCCAGGAGCCTAGTAAACGCGGCGCCCAGTGCTGTGCAAAGACCAGCAGATGTGATGCCTGGGAGACGTGAGGAGTGAGAACCTGTCCGTCAGCGTGAGTGAGAAGATCTGAAACCACCTCAGGACCTTCCTCCTGCCTCTCTCACCCGGGCTCCAAGTCCCAGCCTTGGGAATGTCTAATCCATGCAGATCCTCAGCCGGAAAGGGGTCACAGGGCGGCGGAGGGCACCCGGCTGGTG
This sequence comes from Myotis lucifugus, assembly GCF_000147115.1. Classification (NCBI taxonomy): domain Eukaryota; kingdom Metazoa; phylum Chordata; class Mammalia; order Chiroptera; family Vespertilionidae; genus Myotis; species Myotis lucifugus. The sequence continues at coordinate 346,749 of NW_005871206.1, forward strand.
CTGCCTGATGCCATTAAGTCCGTCCAACTTGCCTCTCTCCATCTCCATGCCAGCGAGAAAGTTCCTGGGAGGGTTTCCCTACAGGGCAGGGAGCACCCTGTCCAGCTGGCACACAGTGTTAGGTATTGCAGGAAGTTCAGCCTCCCTGGCATGCCCAGCGCTCCTTTCCAAAGCCACGCCAACCTGGCTGCACATGGTTTGTGCCACGTGTCGGAGTTACACCAGCTGCTTTGGTCTCTAGTCATGGAACCAGTTACCAAGGTCCCAACAGCGATGCCCACTTAGAGCACAGGTTGGCCAATCGCTTATGAGCTGGCTCACGTGGAACCCGGCCCAGTGCGAGAACGCCATGTGAGATGGTGACAGTGGCACAGGGAAGGGACCTGCGTGCCCATGCGCTGGCACAGGGGCTGAGATTGCAGATGTGGCGGGCCGGCAGGAGGGAGGCCAGGCCTCGCTGGCGCTGCCAAGCTGCGCCTGGGGACACTGCCCGCCACCCCCTTGGTCTGCCCTCCTTCCCCCCAGATCGCCAAACAGTCCCTGCGACCTTTCTGCACCGTTTGCAACCGCTACTTCAGGACCCCCCGCAAGTTTGTGGAGCACGTGAAGTCCCAGGGGCACAAGGACAAAGCCAAGGAGGTAACCCCGGCTCCCTGGGGGACAGGCTCGGGGAGGTGCAGAGTCTTGGCCAAGGCCGCACAGCAAGTTGAGATTTATCCCAGCCCGAACTCATAGCAGGTCCAGGGCGGTTGGGAGACCGGGGTGAGTGTGGGGGGGGGTGGCACCTTGGCCACCCAGAGCTGACCTGAGCCCTGACCCACTTCCTGGGCAGATGAAGATGTTCCTGAAGGCGAATGTATCCACATTGCCTCAGCAGGTTGCGTTGGCAGGAGGGTGCGGGGGAGATGGTTAAAGGGGAACAACACGACAAAAAAACACTAGCGAATGCTCAAACCAGACAAGAAGACACGTCCGTAGACAACAGAGAGGGGACGATCGCGCGCAGCGCTGGGAAGAGGGGGGGGAGGGAGCGCACCTTGGGCTCGACCCGCGTGGGCAATGTTAGCTCGTGCGGTACCTACACACATAGTTGATGTAATCCGTGCGGTGAGCGAGTAGATAATTGTCAGACCGTA
>NW_005871206.1:348864-395649 GCF_000147115.1 Myotis lucifugus
ACCCTTGAGATCACGAATTTTCATGCACTGGGCCTCTAGTTATTTTAATAATAGTAAATACCCACATGTGTCTGGCCCCAAACCCGGTGCTCATTCTACTGCAACCCACTGCATTCACTGATTTTTTCCCTCTCCCCTTGCCACCTATATTCTTCTTTTCTTTCTTTCTCTTCTCCAGTTTCCTTCACCTTCCTTCCTATCACACATCAGTAAGCACACACACACCTGCCTTACTACACTTTGTATCCATCTGTCTGAGTCTTTCCCACTGACGTTTACTAGAGCCGCAGGGACTCAGAGAAGAGCGAGGAGAGCCTGCCATGGCCTCTGCATGAGTCACCCTTCGGCGGAGAGCTCAGTCTTCCCGGCTCGCGTGTTATTGCTTTTGGTTTGCCTGTTCCTGCACCGAGCCAACAGGTCGGCGTGTCTCCGGTAGTTAAGCGAGTTAAGTGTAATTTCCCTGTTTGGGGTTTTAGTTGAGTTTGGAGGTTACAGGAGGGACAAGCTGCGTTAGGCGTAGCCAGTGAACCGCCATGTGATGCCTTTCACTTCGGAATTAATTCCCTGGATCAAGTGCCCTTTCTGGCAACAAGATAAACAGGTTCAGCTAGAGGTTTGGCTGGTTGGCTTGGAAGCCCTTTAGCACCGCGCTCACCTCCATCCACCCCAGGCCCCGGCCCTGGTAGGAGACAGTGGCGGGCATTGTGTGCTCGCCCAGGCTTCACACCCACCGGGGACCTGAAAGACAGACGCTGCGGACACTGCACAGATCTCTCCGTAGACCTGCAGGGCCGGGCCAAGAGGCTCCTCACACCTGCGCCCAGGGGCTACGGAAAAGGCTTCTGTACCCACCCTCACAATTCAAACTCCTGAAACAGGGCAGGTGGAAGCCGCTGGCGGCAGAGGCCGGCAGAGGCTTCGGGGTAAAGTGGGGCTGTGCTGGCATCTCTTAAGCAGTTGATTCTGAGAAGCCTTTCTTCTACGGCCATTGCTGTTTCTAGAAGAGTTCCGAGCCTTGGGCGCCTTTGCTGTCCTTCCTGCCCTCCTCCATGAGCCCAGGGAAGGGCTTCCCACTGACTTGTCAAATCTTCTTCTAATAATGTTTATTAGTTTGGATTTTTTCCAAGAAGGAGATTTCTTTGGGCTTTATTTTTATTGTTGTTGTATTGAAGTATGATTTACAAACAGTGAAGTGCTCAGATCTTAAATATATTGTTTAATTGGTTTAGACAAAGGTGTACACGCTTGTGTAACCCACACTCCTCATCGCCCCAGAAAGTAGCATAACTTTTTCAAGTAAAACCCAGAAAATAAAAATAAAAAAAGTAAAACCCAAGGCCATTCTCTGTGGGTCTTTGATAGAAGTACCCACTTCCACTTCACAGAATTCTAGCGATTGCATTAGCTAAACGAGTAACTCGGCTTAAAATTTTTTTTTTCTTTTTATTGAATTGATTGGGATGAGGCTGGTTAACAAAATTCTACAGGTTTCAGGGGCACAGTTCCACAGCTCATCATCTGACGCTGTATTGTGTGCTCACCACCCCAAGTCACTTAGAACGTTACCTTCACGTTTTGTCGTACTTTTCAAACGGGGGCAAAATGTAGAGGTCACTGCCCCTTTATGGGGAAACGGCAGCTCAGAGAGAGAAAGGCAGCTGCTAGAAGTCACTCTGCCTGGGACACCCTGCCCCCAGGTGGCCCTCCTGGTCTCCTGGCGTCCAGGTGCCTTCTCTCTGGGAGGCTTCCCTCCTGGGGCGCGGGGGAAGTAGAATGCACCAGGACTCCGCTGTACCCCACCCCGGGATGCAGCCTTTACAGGGGCCTGTGTATTCCAGAAGAGCTTTCCGTCTCACTGACAGAACATTTTCGTTCATTTGAACCCATTCCTTCTTGCAGGCCCCCACCCCCACCCCCAGATCCTGCCACCACAGTCTCAGCGGGAGATGCGGGGAGTAAGGGGAAGACCCTGCCTGCCTGGGGCTCTGCAGGCCTGGATGCCATGGCCCGGCCCACCCAGGCCGGGAGGGGGTTCCACCCACGCCGGGGACAGGGGTGTCCAGAGCTGCAGTGGGTCAAACGGACAGCGACAGCGAGAGATGCTGCTGCTGTGGCAATGAACGCGGAAATCTCCTTTAGGAATCGTTTACAAAAAATCATTTTAATGACCATGCTGACCCCTTAACTCGAGGCCATCTGTACTCTCCTGGAGCAGGTATTCCTAAAATGCCACTCAGTGTCTGTGTCTCTCCTGCCTTCATTCAATTGCGCAACTGTGTATCCCTGATCAGACCCCGCTGGCAGCGTGGGAAACAGTTGACAGCGCTCCTTCCCGCGCTCCCCCCGCCCCCCGCTCCCCTCTCCGGGTACTTTTTGTATCTTATGAGAACTTCCAGTAAGGAGCTATTTTCGGTGGTTGAGGGAGCGGGTCAGGAGTGGGAGGGGCCAAGCCCGCCGGGGCCAGGAGAAGTATTCAGAAGAGTATCTACCTTCCATTGATCTACACTTGTCCTTCGCCAACTTGACTGCTCTTGGGAACCACGGGGGGAGCTTTAAAGACTAATGATGCCTGGATGTCAGCGCGCAGGTCTGACTCCGTGATTCTGGGATGCCGCCTGGGCATCTGGATTTTGAAGCTCCCCCGGCTGAAAACCACTGAAGTAAATTCCTCCCTCCTCTTCCCTCTCCGGCACAATCAGATTCTCAGTCCAGGTCCTTGGCCCTGGGGATCGGGCTCCTATCCCTTCGCAACCTGCCGGCTCCGCACGGTCCCGAAAAATCCGCGCGCGCGACCACGCCAAACACGCCGCGGCGGCGGGCGGGGCGGGGGCGTGGCCGCGCGTGGCCCCGCCTCCTGTACGCCTATCGGCGAGCGGTGCGGGCCCTGACGTCACTCTTGTCAGGGCCGCGGCACATGGGTGGCCGGATGCGCTGAGCCCGGCGCTGCGGGGCCGCGGGGCGCAGGGGAGCAGCGGCCACCCGCGCGGGGAGGGGGTGGGGTGGGACCGCGCGCGGCCTCGGGTGCTGGCGGGACGGGGCCGCGTTGGCGCGGTGTCTTCCGCCCTTCTGCGATCCTCTGCATATTTTGTCTTTTTTTTTTTTTTGCAATTTTAAACATTTTGCAAGGCGGTGGGTTCAAGACAGGTGAGAGCATCCCGCAGGTCGCCGCCCAGGAGCCGGGGGGCACTTGGCGCGCTCTCCGGAGACAGGCTGCACTGGAAACCTGAAAGTTTTTGGCTTTTATTTTTTATGCAGATGCACTTATAAAGATACAAGTACATTTTTGTTCTTCCCTTGTCTCCAAGCGAGTACTTTTGGCAAAGGACGGAGGAAAAAGCTCAGCAGCATTTTGGGGGGCGGTTGTTGTTTTTTTAAGAAAAATATTTGCATCGCAATGGAGAAAATGTCCCGACCGCTCCCCCTGAACCCCACCTTTATCCCGCCTCCCTACGGCGTGCTCAGGTCCTTGCTGGAGAACCCGCTGAAGCTCCCCCTTCATCCTGAAGACGGTGAGCGCTGCCCTCCTGACTGCCCCGCTCTGGGAGGGAACGACGCTCCTGGGGTCCCCCTCCTTCGCAGGGCACCCCCCCTCCCCGCAGCTAGCTCGCTGGAGCATCCATCTCCCTCCGTTCCCAGGGACCCTGGCCCTGCTTTAATGACATAGAGGAGCTCACCCATCACCCCACCTCTCCTCGAAAAATGGGGACCCCCCTCACTGTGCAATGTTTAAAATAGTGCTGGGGACCCGGCCCGGCCTCCCTGGGTCCCGCTCCGGCTGCGCGGGTGGGAGATGTAACTTGACAGGTCAGTGTTTCCCTGTCTGAGGCTTAGGCGCCCGCAGGGAGAAACCGCCCGCTCCAGGGCAGAGCTCTGGCTGGGGGAGGAGAAATCAGGGTTCTTGCTTCCGAAGGGGTGGAGGCCCGAATGGGGGGCCTCACTGCCTAGGCCGAGTATTGGGATCATATATTGTTTTCTGTTATTAATTTCGGATTTGGAGCTCACGAGGTGTGCGCGGGAGACCCGAGTTCTCCAAGTGAAGGAGTAAATTGAGAAGCGGGGGGTGGGGGGGGGAGGTGAGAGCTGGGGGGGGGGGCGGGGATGGGGGTGAAGGGGTGCTGTCTCTCAGCGGGAAGCCGTGCACGCCTCCAGCGCCGACACTCGCCCGCTGCACTTTCTCGGTGGGAGGGGAGCGAGGAAGGCTCACGTGTAGCCGCGCGGGAGCCTCCTCTGGCCTGAGCCCTTTCCCGGTAAGTCCCAAACCTTCCCCCGTGGCCTTGGCTGCAGCGGGACCTGACGGAGGGGTCAGGGGTCGCGCAAGGAGGCGCTGAACCCAGCTGGTACCGCCAGGGATTTGCGTTTGGGCTGATCCCAGTAGCAAATGCAGACCCTGTGTGGCTCGGAGTGTAAGGTCCAAGAGATCCTTCGGCTGCGAAGAGCTCGGGCGTGCTCGCATCTTCTTGCATCTTCTTTCCTGGCAGGGGCCAACCTGTTGCATTGCACAAGTTGAGGGGTTCCTTCTTGGTCACAGCTTTCCACGGAACTCGCCTTGAAGGAGTAGCGCTTGGCAGGGAGGTGCTGCCTGCAGTCTTTTTTGCATCCGTGGGTGTTTTAAGTCAGATTCTCCGGAGCTGAGACTGTAGAGGATTAGAATGGATGGCGGTGGAGGCTGTGTTTCTCCGAGGAAGAAACTCAAAAGCCAAATTCCTTAATCCCAGATTCCACCGGCGCCTGAGTACTAGACTTGGCAAAATTCTGAGCGCCGGTTACAGCCCTCCTGGGGGGAGGCAGTGCTTCCAGGTAAAAATAGCTGCACACCTCCATGGTAGAGATGCCAAGGGACCACCTTGTCCATTAGCTGTGCTTTAACAGCGTGTGTACGTGTGTAATTTTTGTGAATCAGGTCATACTTATGTGTTTAGGGGAAGAGGCTGAAAACACTTTGTATTTTAAAAAAAAGAAAAATAAAAGAAAACTCCTTTTGTAAAATCCAGTGTAGCCCAGTGGATTTAGAAGCAAAACCTGAGCTTAGGCGGTGTTCTCAGTTGTCTTCTGTGCCAACATGAGGCGTTGGTCAAGTTCCTTCCGGCTTAGAGCCTCCGTGTCTTCATTATAAATGGGGATAATCACGATTTGCAAGTTGGTTCTGAGAGTTTGGGAGTTAATATATGGAAAGGACCAGGTATGTAGTAGGTGCTCAATACACAGTTTCAAAGAAGGGTGGAGAGTCCCTGCTTTAGCAAAATTAGAGTCACCAACTCCCCGGCTTTCCACGTCCGAACGACTTCATATTGTTACGGTGATGACCTTCCTGGATGCTAAATCATGCCTGGTTATTGCCCTTTTCCTTAAAAATCCCAGCAGTTTTATATAATTGCAGGTGTTCCTTTCCACTGTGGCTTTAAATGATTTGCCTCCTCAAATAATGCCCCAAAGACTGTGCCCTCTTGTTTACGTCCCAGAGCAGTCTGTCTCCCTGACCCAAGGACCAGCGCTTTCTTTCCAAAGTAAATAGGAAGATATTGAAAAACAGGCCAAGATCCATGTCCTGCCTGAACTTTTAACTCTAGATCCACAAAAGCCGGCGGCCAGACAACCCTGGTGTTTGTGACCAGTAGCTTTGTAGCAGAGGCCGGGAGGGGTGGTGAAAAAGCCGCACGTTTTCTTTGTTGAAGTCCGACTCTCCCCTTTCCCCGCAGCGTTTCATAAAGACAAAGACAAGGACAAGAAGCTGGACGATGAGAGTCACAGCCCGACCATCCCCCAGTCCGCCTTCCTGGGACCCACCTTATGGGACAAAACCCTTCCCTATGACGGAGACACTTTCCAGTTGGAGTACATGGACCTGGAGGAGTTTCTGTCCGAAAACGGCATTCCCCCCAGCCCTCAGCATGACCAAAGCCCGCACCCCCCGGGGCTGCCGCCCGCCTCCTCCGCTGCCCCCTCCGTGGTGGACCTCAGCAGCCGGGCCTCTGCACCCCTTCACCCTGGCATCCCGTCCCCGACCTGTATGCAGAGCCCCATCAGACCAGGTAACCTCTCCGAGGGCTCTCCCTCCTGACTCCAGGCGGCGGGGAGGGCTAAGGGAGGGGCGGGGGGGGGAGGGTAAACTTCATTGGGGGACTTAGCTCGCTCTGAAAGAGGAGCCTTGTACAGGGTGGGGCAAAGGTAGGTGTACAGTTGTTCGTCTGGAAAATGGTACAGGGATGAATAAATACTCAGACAAGAGTAAACCCTGTTTGGTGCGCTCACCACTGTGCACCTGCTTTTGCCCCAAGCTGTTCCACCCTCAGCAGCCGTGGTCCCACTCCAGGGAGTGTCTGCATCACCTGGGGAGTCGGCTGAATGCAGACCAACCCTAGAAATGCTGGGTTTTCAGGCCTGGGGTGGGGGCCCAGGAATATGCATTTTAACCAGCTCCCTGGGGGATTGGATGCCGTTGGTCCAAGGATGGCAGTTTAAGAAACACCAACTGACAGGTGGTGATTTGGAGAATTCAGCATCCCTCTCATCTCCTGCCCCTTGTCCGCATCCCCCAACTCCCAGGATATGAGGCTCGTGCTCAGTGATGTGTGGAGACTCTATAAGGCAGTGGTTTACTTACGTCCACCCTTGTCTGGCCTAAAGGGAAAAATGATGTGAGTTAAGGGTGTGGGGCAGAGAGCCTTTTTATCTTTTCATCTTGCGTTGTCACGACTGAGAAATGGACTCTCAGACCCCTCTCCTAGTGAGTGCGACAGCCTTTTCCAGGACCAGGCCCCACAGTTCTCTCTTTAGTGTTCCTCTAGAGCAGTGGTTCTCAACCTTCCTAATGCCGCGACCCTTTAATACAGTTCCGCATGTTGTGGTGGCCCCCAATTTCATTGTTACAGATTGAACATAATTAAAGCATAGTGATTAATCACAAAACAATATGTAATTGTATGTGTGTTTTCCGATGGTCTTAGGCGACCCCTGTGAAAGGGTCGTTCGACCCCCAAAGGGGTCGCGACCCACAGGTTGAGAACCGCTGCTCTAAAGCAAGTTGTCCTTACATTTCCTTTTGTCATTTTCCTCTGTCTGAGCACACTGAATCCACTTTTATCAATGCCTGCAAGGCCACAAGGTCGGCTGTAAATGGTGTTGAAATATTACAAAAACCATCCCCTGAAATGACCAGGACTTCAAAACCCACTGCTGAGTGCTCTGATATACACACGGGTAGAGGCAGCTGTGGCTCCGTGCCTGTAGCTCCCTGTAGTTCAAAAATGAGCAGGAAGAAAGGCCGTGTTTTGTGCACAGGTAACCAGGAACAAAGATTCAGCCAAATCCATTGTCAGGAAGGCCGCGGAGCTGAGGCCTTCGCTGCAGGGGAAGACAGAAAGCAGGACAATGGGAGATTGTGCTAGAGATCATTCCGGAACCCGGCGTCCTCCATGCGACTGGGGAGAATTTCTGTGACACACAGAGCAAGTTTAAAATGAAGGACATGCAGCAAAGGAGGAAGAGCGCCCCCCTGCCTTGAAATGTTAGTGTTGGGGTTAAAGTTCTCCCATTCATAGCTCTCTGTGCTGGCCCCCTCCTCCAACACCTACTTTGAATGATAACCCACAGCTACTGGCTGGCATGGAATTCAGTCTTAACCTCTGACCACCCAGGAGGCTGCGGAAGCTCGGGAAAACACTCTTTTATGTGACCCCGAGCCCCTGGTACTAAGAGCGTACAATGCCACTGTCTTCAACTTCTTCCCGGGGACAGACAAGCAGCAAAACAAACCACCCTTCAAAGTGGCACAAAACCAGGGAGAAGGGGGCAGAGCCCCAGTGGGAAGGCACCGTTGTGCCTCAGGCTTTCTGCTCTGCGGAATGGGACGTGCCACTTCGTAGCCCTGTGGCCATTCACAGGGACAGCCTCTCGGTGCCTGTTTCCCTTTGTGTAGAATGACAGAACGTCTACTTCAGTGGTCAGTAAACTCATTAGTCAACAGAGCCAAATATCAACAGTACAACGATTGAAATTTCTTTTGAGAGCCAAATTTTTTAAACTTAAACTATATAGGTAGGTACATTGTTATTAACTTAATTAGGGTACTCCTAAGGCTTAGGAAGAGCCACACTCAAGGGGCCAAAGAGCCGCATGTGGCTCGCGAGCCGCAGTTTGCCGACCACGGGTCTAGTTGATTGAGCTGTTGTGAAAAGTGGAGGTAAGGTACATAAAAGGTGCGGTGACTGGCATAAATGTTCTGCTCACGAGAGCAGCGATGGCCGTTGTCATATGTGTGTCAACTTTTATCATTCAGTTCGATCCCTGTCTTCTGAAATGCCTTCTTAGAGTAACGAGGTACAGTATGCAGCTACTTCGTCTGGGGAGAACTATCAGGAGGTGTGGACCAGTCGTTATTGGAGTGGGGTGCTTGAACCCTACCACTTACAATCAACCCTCTGCCAAATACCATGTTAGAAATACTGTATGTTTTCCCAGGAGGTCTGCAAATATTGGGCCCCACACCTTGGTTCATTAGGATCCGTGTTCATCAATGACTCAGGAAGCCGAGGTGCCCCAGTCCGATTCGCAGCCCATAGCTAGGACTCCTGGTTTCAGCACTGTCACTGGTTAGGTTGTGGGGGGAGGAGAGGCACTAGGACCAAAGGGGTCCCTGGGGTCTATACACAAACTCTTCATTGACAGGTCTTTTTTTGATCATGGAAACACACTTCAAAATAATCTCCTTCTTTGAATTGAAAACACAATGATATTCCTAACAAAAAGGGAAAACATGAAAGCTCTTCTTCAGATCCCAAATGCAGATGAAATGCCCTCTGCTGTTGATCCTTCCAAAGATCATGATACAAACTAGAGCTCTCAGGGGGGTGGGCCTGATGCAGGGCTCCTCATGAGCAAACTGGCAAAGGAGAGCGTGCTCCATTGTCCTGTGTCCTCACAGTGGTGACCAGGATGGAAATGCCAGGTGAATCTTGAGGAAAATAAATCCTCAGAAGGGAAGGGCACAGAGGTAGCCTGGAGCATTCTGGGAATTGTGTAATCTCAGTCTAGAGCAGGACTTCCCCACCTTGGCCATGCTGCTGTTATAGGTAAGTCTTCATTGTGGGGAACTGTCCTGTGCATTGTAGGAAATTTAACAGCACACACACACACACACACACACACATTCACACAATCACACACTCACACCCTCTCACACACTCACACTCACACTCACAAACACACACATACTCACACTCACAAACACACACACTCACAAACACACACACACACATTCACGCACTCACACACACACACACTCACACCCTCTCACACACTCACACTCACACTCACAAACACACACTCACAAACACACACACACACTCACACCCTCTCACACACTCACACTCACAAACACACACATACTCACACAAACACACACACTCACACCCTCTCACACACTCACACTCACAAACACACACATACTCACACACACACTCACACACACACTCATACACTTATCCACACACGCTCATCCATCCATACACACACACACACACACTCACTTATTCTCACATATACTCTCACACTGGCACATACACTCTCACACACACACACTTAGATACTTCTCCACACACACTCACTTATTCACACATACTTATCCACACATACACACACTCTCTCTCTCTCTCTCTCACACACACACACACACACACACACACACACTTTAGCTGTGACAAGTGAAAATGAATCCAGTCGCTGCCAGGTGTCCCCTGGAGGCAAAATCACGCCTGTTGAGAACTGATGTAGACTTTCCACGTGGACAGCAACCTGGGGCCTGAATTCGGACCCTGTCACACACGTGGATGCTTTGACCTCCTGTAATGCTCTGTGGCCAAACTCTCGAGAATGTCAGGAGACATTAGGTTTCAAGAAGAAATGTAATGTTAATAGAGCACAGGTGTACACTTTTAGTTTATAAAAGCATGGCATCGGTGAACCAGGAGACATTTTCAGAGCCGTTTTGTTAAACATTCGTTTTCTGCTGTTGCATCTTCCGCATTATGCTAGGGAGCACGTGTCATTAGGGCTCTCCGTGTGGCGGAAAGGAAACGAGGCCAGGAGGTAGCACATGGGGCATTTCTAGGTCTGCTCAAAGCATGTCTTGGAATGACAAGGTGAGCGTTCCTGTGGATTCTCATACTATCGACCGTGACTGGCCCCCACCCCCTTTCCTATTTGGCACACCCGTCCTTATTTCTCTGTCTAGCTCTCTGATCAAGAAATGAATCAAGTGTCTGGAGAAATATACTTTGCCTTGAAGAAATAACCCAGGGACCCTGCACCCTCCTGTGGCTCTGGGGTGCCGTGTGAATCTGGGTTCACAGCTTCCTGGGCTGACATCCTAATGAAAGAAGAGGAGCGATGGTTGCTGGATGCTCTAGTCTAGCACCTGCTCGGGCAGCTCGGTCACCTGGGTGCAGCCTCCTGGGTGTCCCAGGCAGCAGAGGCAGGAGTCGCCCTGACCACATGGGTGATTGTGTTCCAGGTGCCATCAGGAGTGGTACTTGGAAGCGCCGGGTCCTGGAAAAATAAGAATCTGTTTGCCCGGAGGATGGAGCGGCTGCTGTAAGGACAGCAGTCCCTTTAGGGAAAGTCGTCCACAGCAGACAAAGGCTGAGTTATTTTTAAATCACATGCTGTAAAGCCAGAGTTGAAATCGTTTCCTCTGGTGGTTTTTCTTTGAATAGCTTGGGGGTGTCCTGCCCTCGTAGACCCATACCCAGCTGAGGGTTGGGGAGCCTCCCTTTCCGGGTCTGAGCACAGAGAGCGTGTCAGGATGAAGGCCGCCTACGGGTGACGAGAAAACTTCCAAGTAGTGGTGGTGGTGGGGGGGAGGGGGGGGTAGAGGAGGGAGGGGAGCATCAGGGAGCCCCCAGCGTGCCCATGTGAGACGGAATGGGCGTGGTTTCTGCTGGCCTTGCCTTGGGAGAAGGTCTTGGCCTGGAAGGAAAATGCTGACTGTGGGTCTGAGTACTGACGGCAGGAGGTCGTGTGCTGGTGGCTCTGGGATGAGGGGAGGTCCTGCCTAGGCACAGTGTTCTCTTGCTTTTCCCAAACTCATGAGAGGAAGCTTCAGTGTCCCTCCCCGTATGTGCAGCGTCTTATAAGTTTTCCCACCAGCTTAGTGGTGTCTGCAGGCAGGAGCATGGGGCCTGAAGGTGGCTGTGTGCTGTGCCTCGGGACCCAGGATGTCACCCAGGGGAGGGTGTCAGCTTCGTCCTGGAGGCAGGCAGACTTCCCTCTGTCTCCTCTAAGAGTGTGTCTTCTCCGCCGAGCACTGTGGAGGACAGGCTTGCCCTGTTCTCCTGGCTTTGTCGTGCTGTGGCTCCTAGGACAGTGGTTCCCGGCCTCTGGCAAGAGGTATTTCAGATGGGCATGGACAGCAAGACAACTCGGTTGTTAAGAGCGTAGGCACCAGGCTGGGGTGGCTCAGTGGTTGAGCATCGACCTATGAACCAGGAGGTCACAGTTCGATTCCTGGTCAGGGTACATGCCCAGGTTGTGGGCTCGATCCCCAGTAGGGGGCGTGCAGGAGGCAGCCGATCCATGATTCTCTCTCATCATGGATGTTTCTCTCTCTCGCTCTCCCCTCCTCTCTGAAATCAGTAAAACTATATTAAAAAGAAAAAAAATAGAGCGTAGGCTCTGGACCGAGGGACTTGGGCTCACATCCTGGACCCACACTGGTCTTGTCTGTATGTTTGTGTCGATTTCTCGACCTCTTTAAGCCTCGGTTTACTCATCAATAGAATGAAGACTGTAACTAGCCCCTCCCCCGGGGTTCAGCGGGGCTCAGTAAGGTAACACACACAGAGGATGGCGCGGTGTGTGGCACACGGGTACTCCGCGCTGGGAGCTGTCCCGATGATGCTAGGGGCATGGCCTAGGGAAGAGAATGACTGTGTTCCCAACCCCTGCCCTTCATCTGGGATTTGAGTCCAGTCCCCTTCCCTCTGCAAAAATAGGACATGCATTTTTTTCCCAGCATGCCCAATAGTCTGTGTAGCCTGCTTGACTTTTCTCCTTCATTCTGGGCTGGAACTAGTCTCTCCCCTGATGCTAACCCAGCATCCTCACTTCTGGGTTAGCGCCTCCCGGTCTGCCAGGGTGGAACCAGCCACACGCTCGGTGCCCAGCCGCCCTCCTCCCCTGCCCCCAGCTCTCGTGAGAGCCCTGGCAACCCTGGCCGCCTGCCTGCCCGCCTGGCCGTGTGCTTCAGGCACGTGGCCGTGCCCTGTGGAGCTCGCCCAACTCCGGGTGGCCTGCTGGCTGGGCTTCCGCCCCCTCCCCCACGCTGGCTGCTCTCCCCAGGCGAACCGCAGCAAGCCAGCCAGAAATTGTAACGCTGGCCCTGGCATGGGAAAGCTGAGCTCCGGAGGGCAGTTCGGATGCCAGGGAAACCTGCTCTCTCCAGCATCCTAGCCAGACCCCAAACTTGGCCCTCTCTCCTGCCCGTCTGCCCGGAGGCCCTGTCTTCGCCGAGCCGCTGTGGTGGGCAGGATTCCTGTAGGCCGGCTCCTGCCAAGGGTCTTGGCAGAGCCTTCCCCGTTCAGCACTGTGCCTACCAGACTCGAAAAACAGCAGCGTGCAGACAGAACGAGGTGGAGGGGAAGGAAGGGCTGGGGAGGTGGGGAGAACAGAGGCCTTGATGCCACCCTAAGGTAGAAGGCAGAGGAGGAAAAGACAGCGGTGATTTATTAGGTTTTTCTCCCCGAAACCTCGCTGCCAGCCAGCACTAATCACTTTTACCCAGGAGTCATTTTTTATGTCTCAGCAGTGAGAAGAGAGGAAAGAGGGGAGGTGGTAGGGGAAGTAATAAGATTTTTTAAAACAAATAAAACATTGGAAAAGAATATGTGAGAGAGAGACGGGGGGACAGGGTCTGCATTTGATTCTGTGATGGGAATAGGTGAGAATATTTTTCATTTACTCCCTGGTATAATATCTGGAATTGTCCCAGCAAATGTCAACCTGAAGCCACTAAGCCATGTTTTGGAATAAACGTAAAGTTCCTTAAGACAGAGGTGCCTGCTGGCTCACCTTGCGTTTGAGACACTGTTCGCATACGGGCAATAATATAGCGACGTGTTAGAGCATAGGATGTGCGTCCCGCTCCGCCATGCTTGCCTAGGTCTGCGGCAGGTCATTTAAACGCTCGGCGCTTCTGACTTCCCATCTGGAACTTTGGAACCATCATTGGCCTGCCTCACGGGAGCGTGGAAGGTCCCGTGAGCCAAGGCTCGTAGAGCACTGGGTGTGGCCCATGCCCAGTCACAGCCGCCGTGGGAGGCATCCTCATACCACCTGATCCCATTTCTCACGGGAGGCCCTAGCACCGGAGTCTTCGTGCTTTTCCCTTCCTAGCCGATTGCAGTGGTTCTCAACCTGTGGGTCGCGACCCCTTTGGCGGTCGAATGACCCTTTCACAGGGGTCGCCTAAGACCATCTTGCATATCAGATATTTACATTACAATTCATAACAGTAGCAACATTACAGTCATGAAGTAGCAATGAAAATAATTTTATGGTTGGGTCACAACATGAGGAACTGTATTTAAAGGGCCAGAAGGTTGAGAACCACTGGATTAAGGCCTTTGCTCAAGCCATTTACGTTTCTCCTCTGCTTCTCTACCTACGTCTTGTCTGCCCCTCTTAGCCTCTGAGGTTTAGGTCACCTCGGGTCGCTAACTGGAATCTTCATTCATTCCTCCTCCCACATGAGATTAAAAAATCAAACAAACAAAATGCAGTTCAAATAAGTTCTTGATTAGATTTCCCCATGGCACATTGGCCAATCAGTCAATCAGTCAACGTTGCTATTGCATTTTTAATCATAGGCATCAGTCATTGTACCTGAAGGCTGTAGAATGGCCTTGGGGATAAATAACTGGGAAGGCATGGGATGTGCTGGGAGGGGAAGGCGGGGAGAAAGGTCTCGTGCAGTTCCTCCTCCTGCTGGCCAGCAAGACCCGGCATAGGCATCCAGAATAACAATGCTCCTGCCCCCAAAGGGTCCTGTAACGGGCAAGTCCTTGCTCTTTCGGAACCTGCACTTTCTTGTCTGCAGAGTAACATCTTTGCCGGGTTTGTGTGAGCTTTCTCAAGCTGACGCGCATGAAGGGTCCAGTGTGGCGCCTGGCACACAGGAGGCCAGTCTCTGCCACAGGTCAGTTCCCTTAACTTTTCTCTAGTAAATGACACGAAGGTTAGAAAGCTACAGGGGAAGTGGTAGGAGCAAGGAGCCACGTGGACAGTCCCCAGAAGTGGCGTTGGCTTTGGGCTGCACCCTGGGGAAGACAGACAAGGGCACGATTTGGCTGCTGGTCTCAAGGAGTTGGCCATGGGGTAGGGAAGATAGAACGTTTAGGTAAAAGGAGGAATGACAGGGCAAACTAGCATGTTCTCGGTGCCAAACAGTGAGTACAGGGAGGCCTCCAGGACCTGTTGAAAAGAGGAGAGTGAAAGAAAGTGAGCGAAAACTTTCACAATAAATAAGGGAGCGTGCAGACAATGAGATCTGCCAGACCTCACAGGAAGCAGCCACTGCCCAGGGCAGGAGTGCCCCGGGCGGGCGAGGCTCCTTGGAAGGGATGGACCTTCAGCTGGGCCTGGCCTGAGAGGTGGAGGAGCCAGAAGGGTGAGTGGGCCACGGTGCCCCAGAGTTGTGGAAGCAGGAGTGCCCGCAGGGTGTTTAGGGAACAAGGTGTAGATCCAATTTGGCTGGTGCAGAAAATTCATCTGGAGGAGGCAGGGAGATGAGTCCGGAGAGGTGGGTGCCAGCCAGGCTGGCAGCTTCGGGAGCGCCGGGCTCCAGCGCCTGAGCCCGGGCCAGCAGGCCGCGGGGAGCCCTGGAAGGGTTTTGAGTAGGGAAGTGGCCTGTGGACATTTCCCCTTGGGTTCAAGGTTGGATTGGAAACATTTTTAGACACTTCACAATAGTTTCCTCTGGCAAACCGGGACTTCCTTATTATTATTGTTTTGAAAATAAATACTCTGCCCTGAACATCAAACAGCTTTCCAAAACACAGTGTTCTAATGATCTAGACAAAGTAATGCAAAAACACAGGGTTTAGGTTTCACTTATAAAGCCCATAATTTGGGTGATTGGGGGAAACACTCTTTGGCAAGAAAACCATGTGAGGGATTTGAATGGTTCCGAATTTAAAAGCCTGAAAGCAGGCCTGGTCTCCCAGGAGTAGAGAAATAGACTTTCCTAAACCCCAACCCATTCACATTCATCACTTTCAAATGCTTCTATTTTATAAAGCTCACGAAGTTTGCAAACAAGTATAAAGAACAGATTTCTGTGAGTGTGTGTGTGTTTGGTGTGTGTACGTGTCCATATGAGAGAAAGAGAATGAGAAAGCAGGCGTTACTGCCTCAGTGTTACAAATAGTCCTTGGTTATGAGGACTAACCTGCCGCAGGAATATCAAGCTAAAAATACTTAGCCGTGTTTCCGGCCAGCTCATTAATTTTACTCCTGAGAGACAAAGGAATCATTATTGCAGTTTTGCATTCTGGAGTCCCGACCTTGTATGTGTGGCTTCCTTCTTCCCTGGAATGGGAACTAATTGCCTGGAACGGGAACTAATTGCATGTCGCTCGGAGATATGGTGGCTCTGGGGGGTGTGAGTGTTCTCTGTTGGGGAAAGGAGCGTTGAGGGAGGACACAGGTTCTTGAGCGAGGGTGGGAGCTGCCGAGCGGCCCAGGCATGACATGACGTGCTCAAGTAGCCAGCCAGGCGTACAGAGAGCCGGGGGAGTTGTCATGACCCAGACCGGTTCCCTCAAATAACAGGTAACCATGGACATGTGCAGTCTCACCTCCAGCTATGCAGAGCAGACAGTGACAGGAGTGTTGGCAGAGTCGAGTGTCTGTTGGGGGAAAACCACACAGTCCTTGTTTCTGTCCAGTTGGCTTCTGGTGGGTACACACTCCATGACTTCATGGGAAGGTTCCTGACATGTCTCCCTCCTTCTCTGACTTTACCAAATACTGTTACTGTCTCAACTCCCTCCCTCCCCATCCAACTCATCCCGGGCACCGGGTCTCGGTTTCTGTCCTGAGCAGGCCCACGGTTCCCCGTCACACAAGGCTCCCAGAAGTTTTGTCTTTGGAAGTTTCATCTAGGGTTTTGTTTTGTGTGTTTGGTGTGTTTTTTTTTTCCATGAATGATTTTTGGAAGATGCTTTGGAATCTGGGGCCTAATCATCAGAGACGGCTCATGGCTAATTAAACCCCTTTCCCTCTCCAATCTTGCCGGGGAGACCCGAGATTCCTAAAAGCAATGAGTGCATGCTACAGAGAGATGCTCGAGGGAGCCTCCACACTAAATCATCTGTGACAAAATGTTCTCTCAGGAAGTGGGGTTGCATAAATGGATCAGCAGAAATAAATGCTTTGGCAGAATCTCCTTGAGTGGGAAAGAGCAGCGCTTTCTTTCCTAATTAGCTCTGGGTAGCAGTGCGCCTGGGTGTCTTTGCTGAGAAACCCAGGCGTGGACAGGGGGGCCGACAAGGGAAGTCTCTGCACTGCTCTGTAAGTGCTGCTGCCCTGAATGGAAAGAGTTAAGCAAGGCTATTCATTCATGCACAATAAATGCCTCTTGAATTGGATTGAATGGGAAAAGCAAAAGCTTGCTTGGGGAAGGATGCCACCAGGCCCTGACCAATGGGAGCCCATGCTGTAAACCAGATGAACAAGATCATCTGGCTGGGCAGTAATCAGATTACCCGGAGCGGAGCTCGCCGTACCCAAGACGGGCAGAGTTCTAAGGAGCGTGGCCAACAGCTAAACTCCACCTGCCCTGAGCCCTGGAACAGGAGACTTAAGTCGCCTTAGAGTGGAGTCATTATGCCGTGGCCTTGAATCGATGAAGGAGGCTTTTACTAGAGAAAAAAAAACAGGATGGTGGTCAATACCCTATTGTCATTCTCTCACTTTCTCCTTGACTCTCCCTGCAAGAAGGAAATGTGGCAGGGCGGTCTCCAGGTGGGAAATGGAGCCTTCCGTCAGAGTGGAATGGAGCCAGGAGGAAACTGAGGAAACAAAAGTAAATTATTTGGCCCCGGCTGGTGTGGTTCAGTGGTTGCACCTATGAACCAGGAGGTCATGGTTCGATTCTCAGTCAGGGCACATGCCCAGGTTGTGGGCTCCATCCTCAGTGTGGGGCGTGCAGGAGGCAGCTGGTCCATGATTCTCTTTCATCAATGATGTTTCTATCTCTCTCTCCCTCTCCCTTCCTCTCTGGAAGACAAGAGTGAAGATAGTTATTACCCAAAGGGGATAACTGAAAGTTGATTAATTAAGAATTGGTTTGAACCTGACAGGACAGTTTGCCAACCAGATGAGAGATGAGGCGTTCTTGGCAATGGTCTTGATACAGTCCGTTATGTGCTGTCCATATGGGTGAGGCAGGTTAGAGCTTTTGAAGGTACACCAGCCCAGCGTTAAGGACAATATCAAACTAGGCAAAATTTTCTCCTCTCAAGAGGGAGGTTCGATTCTAGCTAAAGCTCCCTCAGTGTATTTTTACATCCAATCAGATGTCTCTGAGTTTTATGAGAGAGTGCACACACACCGTGCTCCTAACTTTAAATCAGCGAAATGCATATGAAATCATAGCAGTGCCCATGGGGTGTGAAAGCGGGGATGGTGCTGAGCATTGGCTGTAAGAGGCTGCAGGACATCAACTCATATTAGAAACGATGCTGGTTCGGGAATTGAGTCCGCTCCCAAGAGACTGAGTGGTGGCTGCATTGCCAAAGTGTGTGTTCTCTTTCCTTCCCCAGCTCTCCCTTCTGATTACAGGCAGCTTAAAATACATGTGGGCATATCTCAGTGGCCAAAAACCATGGAGATCAGGATGAAATCATTTTCAAGGCAGAAATAGCAAGCTTTCGCGAGGATATTCAGAGAAACGAAGTCCTAATAGCACCAGCTCGTCACTGTCAGGCCCTTCAGGCACTAAACTAGGTTGGGTTTGGAGTCGGAGGTCTCCTGAGAAGCCAGGATACCCGGACAAGTCACATACACTCTGAACCCCTCGTTTTCTCCCCTGGAACACAGCAGCCTGTTGCACAGGACGTCCTGGGGGTTAAATGACATTGGGTGGGCTAACCAGTGAGCTGACCTGGGTCTGGGCCTGGGCAGAGCTGTCACCCAGCCAGCTTTAATTCCGAGTGAAAATCTGGTGTTTAAAGACGCTTTTCTAAGATATACCTGTAGTTCAGTCTTTGGAGTCGCACTTCCAGCTTTCTGAGTTGCTGGGCTGAGTCCTCGCGAGGTCCATGGTGCTCCCCGGGTCCACTGAGATCTCATTACAGTCCCAGCGATGCTGCTCATTAGAAGCCTAACCCTAAGCAAGTCATCCGCCTGTCCAGGTTTTACTTCTTCATCTGTAAGATGGGAACAGTCTGTGTCCTTCTCACTTACCAGTGTGTCATAATGTCAAATAAGATAGCCTATTCAAAAATTGGCCAAATAAAAGTCCAATCAAAGTATAATCTGGGGCCCGGCTGGTGTGGCTCAGTGGTTGAGCATTGACCCAGGAGCCAAGAGGTCACAGTTCCATTCCTTGTCAGGGCACATGCCCGGGTTGCAGGCTCGATCCCCAGTAGGGGGCGTGCAGGAGGCATCCAATTAGTGATTCTCTCTCATCATTGATGTTTCTATCTCTCTCTCCCTCTCCCGTCCTTTCTCTGAAATCAATAAGAACGTATTGAAAAAACTTAAGCTGCAAAGCAAAAGACATCTGACACCTTTTGGGGGAGAAATGCAACAGCATTAAATGTAGTTATTTCTTTTTTTATTATTTATTTATGTATTTATTTATTGTTGCTTGGCCCCGCCCCCTCCCGCCTCCCCTCCCCCTTCTTGTAGTTATTTCTTTTAACATGGTCTTCATTCTGAATGGGAGCCACTGGCTCCTGGCTGGTGTCCAGCCTTCCAGGGAGCCCTGAAACCAAGTTATCCGGGGGAATCGTCGCCCCAAGGCTTGGGTACTGTAGCAGTGGTTTGTGAGCCGGACAAAATAATTTTTAAACAAGAAAAGGAAGACCCCCAAGGCCCCCAGCTCAGTCTTCTGATGGCGGCTTTTCTGGAGGGGCGTGGCCAGCTGTGCACCTGGGCTGCGCCTCTGGGTGGCTGCTGGCAGGTCTGTAGGACCCCCCACGGCTGGGTCTGGGCGCAGAGGGACTGTCTTGTCTCCGTGCCAGGTGTGGGCTGCCCTGACAGAGCAGGCTGCGAGGATCCTTCAGGACTTGTCCTTCCCTGGGCACAAGGTCAGGGACTCGGGCCAGTGCTCCTTCCTGTGTCCTGGAGACGTGTTTTTCCAGCCCCGGGCACGTGCTGTTTTGCTCTCTGAGGGAGGCTTATTCGCGTTACCTTGACAGAGAGAGTGGAAGAAGGGCGGTCTATTGATCCCGCTCCCTGGTCACAGGACAGGAAGTTCGAGGTTGGCGGAGGCTGTAATTCCAGCAATGCCCGTCGCATCCCCGTGGGGCTGGCAGCGCACAGGCTGGGGGCTCGCTGCTCCAGCCACAAACCACAGAGCACGACTGCGGATTCCCTGGAAACCCAGCCCTTGGAAGGAGCAGGTGGCTGTCCCCTTCTCCCCCGCACCCCCACTCAATGCCCTGTGAGCCTTGCTGTTTAAGACAGAAGTGTCACCACCTTCTTCGAGAGGCCCTGGGGGGTTTACCAGTCTGCTCAGGGCTGGGGATGGCCTTCAGGGACCCAGGCTGATGGCCCGATGTTCTGAAGGCTGTTTCTCTTCACCTTTGGAATGTGCTCATGCGGATCTGCTCTCCCGGTGATGTGTGTACTCTTCAGATGCTCCTTCCTGTCAAGAGCGCTTGAGGAGGAGGGGCTTGGTGCTTCTCACAGCTCCCCCAACATGCTGCCCACAGCCAGCCAGATGCCCCGGAGGCCGCCTCGGCTTAAATCCATGAACTGCACCAGTGGGAAAATAACAGTGGCATTTTACTGAGCACTTACTATGTGCTCCCTGGCATCCAGGTGGCCGTGACAAGGGGTGGGTCTGGGCGGGCGTGGTGCAGAGCGGAGCACTGGGCTCGAGGTTACACGGGGTCTGTGGACAGTCTCTCACGGGAGTGGACCCGACTTCCTCTGCTTCTGCGGTTTCCTCCCGTTTCCAGTGGCTGCACCTGAGCGCTGCATCGGATTAACTTTCCATTATCCCAAAGCCGGTTAACCGGTTTGCAGATTAACCCTGGGGAGGGCTTGCCTGGGCCTGGGAGGTGCCCCTGCTCCGTAATTAGCTGGTTTGGGCTGATTGCCTACCCCTGGTCAGGGAGCAGAGGTGCAGTGTCTTCTAGAACTTTCCACTCCCTTCAACCAGAGGAGCCCGTTGGCCCATGAAGTCCTGCAACCCCCAGCATAGTCCCTAAGAGGTTCTGAAGCCCCACCGGGTCCTGGTACTCTGCCCTGGGCACCTTTTGGGCCCAACACACTTTCCAAGTTGGGAAGATGGGGTGGGCTGGAGGACATAGGGAATGTGAAAGTTAGTGATTAATATGTTGAAAGGAAGCCCCAGGAGCAGGGCAGCAGCTCTCCTTTCCTCCTCAGCCTGTGGACCCCCCGCACCACACCCCCAAGTGTGGATTGACAGGCTGGAGACGCTGAGCAGCGGGTCCCTCCTGAGGGCAGAGGAGGCCACGGCCCCAGTGGCAATGAGACAGGCGTTGCCTACAAAGCAAGCTCCTGGCGGCCCAGGCCGTCCCACGTGATTACTGGGGCTGCTCTGAGCCCCTCCCCGTGGCTGCATGGGTTCACAGAAAGTTGACTGCATTTGCCAGGCCCCCGTGGGATGAGGGAGTAGAAATAGGCGAATTTGCCACACCTCCCACCAGACCAGAATGCACGCAGTTGAACCTAGGGCTGCTCAGACTGCTGCACATTGGGAGTGATCTCAGTGTGTGGGGGAGGTTCCCTGGGTCCCGGGTTTGCTGCCAATCCCGAGAAAGTGCGCACGAAGGACTTCGGTCCACGGGCTGCGAGAAAGAACGCACACTCGCGCGGGATCATGCTCCACGGGTTATTTTTATGTCTGAAGCAGCGTTCGCCCGAGCCAGGGACATGTCTTTTCCTCTCCCCCTCTGTTCTGCCTTTGCATCTGGCAGGCCGGGAACGCCTGGCCTCGACACAGCCGAGCGTGAGGCCTCTGCGGTCCCTTCTCGGCCAGGGCCAGGGGTTTCCTTGGGTCCTTCTCGCCGGCTCACGTTTTCCCAGGGCTGCCGGTGCGTACAGTCGATTTGATTAGCACAGAGAATCTGCCTGGACTGCCTGGCTCTCGCAGTCACGTGGAGAGCAGTGTGCTCCCTGGCTACGCCAGCCTGCAGCTCTCTGTGCAAAACACAGCCGCGCGCCGGGCGCCGGGCCAAGCTTACATTTCACTTTGGAACACGCTCTCGCATCGCTCCTGGCAGAACATCCGCGGCGGCGTCTATTTGGGGAGTAAGTCAGGGAAGTGTTGTTTCCCTCGCCCGAGTGTCGAGAGATGGGACCTCTACAAGCCACCTGACCTTTTCCCATCGTCGCCTGCAAGGTGCCCAGTAAGAAGGTGATCCCGCTCCGGCTCCTGTGGCAGCCTCCTCTGCAGAGCCGCCGCCTCCCTCCCTCCCTCCCAGCCTCTCCCGTTTCCCGTGCTAAATGAGTAAACACACCCGGGACCGCCCGCCCAGGACAGAGAAACTCAGGCCAAGGTAATAACATCAAAACCAAAGTCCCGGAGCTCTTGAGTAAACGAGTTACCCTCCCAGATAAAACAACGCTGTGGTCCAAACCTCTCTTTCCAGAGATCTAAGACTTTTCAGATGCTGGTCCGAGGCCAGGCATGGGAGGAAGGAACTTCAGCGAGCCTCCTGCAATGGCAGACTCCGTGCAAATAAACACGCGGACTCTCCCATTCAGCTTTCCCTCGCTGGCCTGTTTTTATTTCTCTGGCCATTTGGTAGTGGCCTTCCCTCTCCAGCCCTGCTCCCTTTTCCGTCTCCCTTTTCTCAGGGACCCAGCAGATCGGTTCACCTTCAGGAAAACAAGCATCTCGTTTCAGAAGGAGGAGGTGGCGTGGTTACTTCCTCCGGTTTTCCCTCATACTCAGCCCTTGCAGGTGGCTGCCTGAAGCTGGGCTCAGGGTTGGAAATAAAGTTGATTTTAGCATTTTAAACCCTGCTTAGGAAAGGTCAGGATGGTTGGAAAACAAAGATGGAAGGGAACAATACTGACTTGTCTTTTCTCAACGAAATAGACCCCTCTTGTAAGAACCGTTGACAAACTCTTCCTCCCCCATCACACCAGCCCACAGATTCCATAGGACCGCCGGAGTGCCAAGCCTTACTCTGATTCTAGCGTTTACTGCCTTGGATTGTTGCGTTTGCTGTCAGTACCCCCCAGCCAAGCAGCGACGAGTCAGGATTTAGAGGAGCTTTTCCAGCAAAGTGCATATGCCAGGCTGCTGCTTCTCGGGACAGGCCGCCCCGGGAGGCCCCCACAGTGGCCAGGCTGCCCAGACCCTCGGGGGCTGGGGTGCAGATTCCTGTCTGTCACCTGGTGACGCTGTTGCCTGCTCTGCAGAGGGAGGTGACAGAAACCCATCCCACCTGTCTCAAAAGCCTGCTGGTAATTAGCTTTAAAAAAATGCCAAGTTGTCACATGGCCGGGAGAAACACAGGCTCTGTGTGTGTGGGGGGGGGTGGGGTGGGGTGGGGGGGCTGCTACTTCCCAGCCTAACGCTGTTGCAATCTCATTAGTCATCCCTGAGGAGGTTAGCTAAGGTTATGGAGGGGTGAAAGTCGCCCTGCTGGGTCAGAGCGGTTTCCAGAAAGGACAGAGACAGGGTTGACGTTCAGAACTTTGTTTGAAACTTTGTTCCCCTTCCCCTTACCCGCCAGATTGGTACTTTTGGGGGGGGGCACATTTTCTTTTCTTTTTAAAAATATATTTTCATTGATTTCAGAGAGGAAGGGAGAGGGAGAGAGAGAGAGAAACATCAATGATGAGAGAATCATTGATCGGCTGCTTCCTGCATGACCCCCAGTGGTCGAGCCCACAACCTGGACATGTGCCCTGACCAGCAATCGAATCGTGACCTCCTGGTTCATAGGTCGATGCTCTACCACTGAGCCACGCCGTCTGGGCAGGTTTTCTTTCTTGAGGGACAGGAGCTCTGGCAGATGATTGAGATGGTCTGTTGTCAGCCTCGGGCATCCGGTCTCCATGGTGCATTATCCTCTTCGTGTCTTAGCCACGGTTAATATGTAAGCCCTGGCTGGTGGCCATTTGCCACCTGGCGAGACAACACCTCGAGGCCTGTGCCCCTGCCCTCCGTTGGGGAAGAGTTCAGGGGGTGCCATTTCATTTTATAACTAACTGACACCTTTGCACGGCTTCAGTTAGCGTGCAGACCGTTAGCGTGCAGCATTCACTGTGTCTGGCCTACATTGAAAATCAGTATGTTCCATGGTTGGACCTGAGTTGGGACGATCCTCCTGCCAGTGTGAGTACTTTCACGCTGCAGGATCTTTTCATTTTGCATAAAACTGGTGAAGGTGGGGAACTGCCCCTCTGGGTGCTCTCGTCTCGGTAGCTGCCCGCTGGCTCTCCGCACCTCACTGGGAGGTTTCTCAGAGGCAGGGACTGAGGAGGCTTCTATCCAGCACTACGCACATGCGCTACACTACAGTGGGTACTTACTTAGCATTTGTTATTGCATTTATTTGGGTGACATTGGTTAGTAAAATTGTATAGGCCCTAGCTGGTTTGGCTCAGTGGGTAGAGTGTCAGCCTGCAGACCGAAGGGTCTCAGGTTCGATTCCAGTTAAGGGCGCATGCCCAGGTTGGGGGCTCAATCCCCAGTAGGGGGCATGCAGGAGGCAGCCAATCAATGATTCTCTCTCATCATTGATGTTTCCATCTCTCTCTCCCTTCTCCCTTCCTCTCTGAAATCAATAAAGATATATTTTTAAAAAATTATATAGATTTCAGGTGTGCAATTCTATAGTACAACATCTGTATATTTATTGTGTGTTTTCCACCCCTAGGCATGTCTCCTTCCATCACCATTTGCCCCCCTTTACCCTCTCCTACTTCCCCCTACCCCTCTTCCCTCTGGTAATCAGCATACTGTTGTCTGTCTATGAGTAGCCCCCTTCCCTCTGACAGCTGTCAGTCTGTTCTCTGTATCTATGAGTATGTTTCTATTTTTTTAGTTGGTTTATTCTGTTCATTAGATTCCACCTGTGAGTGAAATCGTATAGTTCTTGTCTTTCTCTCACTGGCTTACGTCACTGAGCATAACACTCCACAGGTCCAACCATGCTGTCGCAAAGGGTGTATCGGGTGAGTGAAATGACAAGGACCTTACTTTCATTAGTATTGATTTTTTAAAACCTATTTTCATTGATTTCAGAGAGAGGAAAGGAGAGGGAAAGAGAGAGAGAGAGAAACATCAATGATGAGAGAGAATCATTGATCAGCTGCCTCCTACACGCCCCACACTGGGGATCGAGCCCGCACGCCACCTGAGCATGTGCTCTGACCAGGAATGGACCTGTGATCTCCTTGTTCCCAGGCCGATGCTCAAACACACCGGCGGCCGGGCAGTATTGGTTTTGAAAGAGTTCCTGTGCCACCTGATGTCTTCAACTCGGTGCATCTTTGCCAAGGGTCGTGATGGCGGGGTGAGCTTTGGGGCTGGGTGGTCTCAGGAGGCGAAGTGCAGACAGGCCCCTGCTGAAGTGGGAAGGGTCAGGGCTCCTCTGAGGCTTCAGTGAGCTGCTCTCCCACATGAACATTTCCCTGTTTTCTGATCGGTTGTTAATAGTGAAGGAGGAAGGGTGTTTTCAGACAAAAGGATTAGGTGCTTACAAACACAGGTGCATCTAGCCCAGCTGGTGTTTCGGGCTCGATCCCCAGTAAGGGGCGTGCAGGAGGCAGCTGTTAAATGATTCTCTCTCATTGATGTTTCTCTCCCTCTCCCTGAAATCAATGAAAATATTTTAAAAACACACAAAAACAAGTACAGATGGATCTTGACTCAACTCCCCCCACCCTTTCTTCCAGCCTTGGTGACAGGGATGGAACTGGAAATTGGTAGCATGTTCCAGGATCACCTGTAAAAGTTCTTAAAACTCATCTCACACCTTAAGTGGGACTTTCACTGAGTGCGTAGACAACGTCCGCGGTGTGTGTGTGTGTGTGTGTGTGTGTGTGTGTGTGTGGTGGGCGGGGCGGGGGGGGATGCCGATAAGAAACTCCGGCTTCCATTGGTTTGGTTGGCAGAGGCGGGAGTTGCGTCTCCATGTGGCTTTTTGGAGTGCAGGCTTATGCAATGGCACTCCTGCCCGTGCCAGTCAGAGGTGGGGCTACTGAAACGGGCACGGCCCTACCCTGGGAGGAGGGCAGGGCTCCCAAGGCCCACGCCCTGCGCATAACCCCGCCGAGGCTATGCTGCTGGTGGGCCTGCCCTCGGGCTTGCTGCGCGGGCAGCATCAGGTCAGGCGTTGGGACGGGCTGATCCGGGGATTTGTGTCCTCAATCCCCTGGCAGAGTTCACCCTAAGCCCCTCCACGCTGTGTGCCCACACCAGGGGAAACACTGCGGACCTCCTGGCGGCACCCGGAGCGTCTGACCCTTCCCATGCGCTGCTGCTCTTCATTTCCTGCGTCTCAATGTAGCCATCTATAGGGGAACCCATCCCTCCTACCAGGCCAGACACCGAGGTCTCGGACAGAAGAGGGCAGAAAATTATTCAGACCACTGAGGCGTTCGAAAATCATTTTGAGAAAGATTTAAAATATAAAAAATAAAAATACATAGCACGTGCCCTTCTTCCTACCACCCAGGTTAGCAATTTGGCATATTCACCATATATATATCCATATAGACATTTATTTATTTATGAATTTAAACATTATAGGCCAATTAAGGTGCCGAGCAACTTTTAAAAAAGAGAAATGGCCCGGCCAGTGTGGCCCAGTGGTCGAGCATCAACCTATGAACCAGGAGGTCATGGTTGGATTCCCAAGTCATGGCACATGCCCAGGTTGTGGGCTTGATTCCCAACAGGGGGCGTGCAGGGGGCAGCCGATCAATGGTCCTCTCTCATTGATGCTTCTCTCTCTCTCCCTCTTCCTTCCTCTCTGAAATCAATAAAAACATATATTTTTAAAAATAAACAAAATAAAAAAGAGAAATGTATTCACTAACTCATAAGGCTGAACGATGATATTCCAAGTCCGTTTTCCGAGGTCTTCATCGCTCCCTGTAGGAATCAATGCGCCTGTTGTGCATGCAGTTAGAAGACAAGGCTGCCTCCCTCGGTAGAATGCTGCGTCCCCTTTGGTTGCACTTCGTCGGGGGGCGGGGCGGGGGGGGCAGGCAGCTCTTTGCACAGGTTCTGAGGGTGTTTCCCTTGGAATGTGGAAGGAGTATTCCTTAGCCCTGGGAGAAGCCGCACCAGAGTGACCTTTCCTCGGGGCCAAAGAAACACACACGGATGCACAAAGCCGACCTCAAAGGAAGGGCCTGGAGCGCCCACCCGAAGGCCTCAGCCGTGTGCTGGGACACCGGCTGCCCCAAGGGCTGCAGCTGACGGGGGCACCGGTAGGAAGGCTGTCCTGCATGGTGGTCCGGGCCCTGCGATTTTCCTACCATCCTCTTTTTTGTTCTTGTTTTTCAACAATACCTATGGCCACCATGTGCTTTCTCTCCCAACGTGAAATTCTAAGAACCGGGCACTCCACAATGCGCACCAAGTTTTCTCTGAATAGAAAGCCTCCACCCGCTCTGTTCAGTGTGGCTCAGCTGGTTGGGCATTGTCCTGTGCACCGAAAGGTTGCCGGTTTGAATCCCAGTCAGGGCACATCCTGGTTTGCAGGCTCCATCCCCAGTGGGAGGGGGGGTGCAGGAGACAGCTGATGAATGTTATACTCTCACATCAATGTTTCTCTCTCTCTCCCCTCCTCATGCTCTCAAAATCAATAAACACATAGGAATTTTTTTTAAGCATGCATGATTTCATGGACAGGCCGGCCATCAGCTCTGCGTTTGGCCATCCGTTGGATGAGTGGAGGGAGTCGGAGGACCTCACTCAGGGTTCACCTCCCTGTGGTTTTCAGAGACACGCTTGGTGCGAGCTCCTCACAGATTCGAAGCCTGGGGAGAAGGTGGTCTTGGGAGCGGTGTGTGCGAAGCATCGGCCCAGGGCATGCGGCGGCACTGGGTAAACACTAGTTCCCTTCCCCTTCCTGCGTCCGAGGCACGTTGTGGGAGAGGCATCAGCGGTCTGGAAGGCAAAAATAGGTCCGTGTGAGGATGCGCCTCTTCTCCCAGGTGTGGGCCAGATGCCGGCTGCCCGCTGAGGACTCGGGGAATGTGACGGCTCCCCTCGCGGGCTGCACAGCTCCGCCCCAGATGGAGAAGCCTCCCTTTTGACACACTTCTTGGATCTGAAAAACAAGAACAAAAAAGAGGATGGTGGGAAAATCTGAGGGCCCGGACTCAGACATGGTCATCGCGTCATTGTCCTAGCTATTTAACAACAATAAAGAGTAACGGAGAACCACAAGCAAACAGACGTTGGTTTGGGGGTGCATTTATCCATTTGGCCAGCAGACATTGACTGAGGGCCAACTGTTTACCAGACACTGAACTAAATGTTGGGAATTCAGATATAAGGAAGAGGTCAGCCCTTAAAAACGAGAACCTTACCAATTGCAAAGAGATAGATAAATAAGAGTATATTGGGCCTGGCGGTTGTGGGTCAGTGGTTGTGCATCAACCTGTGAACCAGGAGGTCACGGTTTGATTCCCGGTCAGGGCACATGCCCAAGTTACGGGTTCAATCCCCATTGTGGAGAGCGCAGGAGGCAACCCATCGATGATTCTCTCTCATCATTGATGTTTCTATCTCTCCTTCTCCCTTCCTTTCTGAAATCAATAAAAATATATTTTTAAAAAGAGTACGTTGGGTATGTACCAGGTGGAACCAGGAAGGCCAGAATGATCTGCTCTGAATGAGATGTAGCGGGAAGGTCAGAGGTGATCCATGAGCTGTGTCTTGAAGAATGAGCAAAAATTGTATTGATAGGAAGCATACATTTAAGTGACTCATTGAGGTCTTTCTTGACTGAAATGAAGAGTTCTTTGCCATTAACTATGCACAGGAAATAATTCAGATTATTTGTAGTGTTGAGGGACATGGGATTAGAATAAAAAGAGGGGGAAAGAGATTAGAAAGAGTATGTGTGGTGGTTAATCTACCAAGTGACTAGCTCCCTCCTACCCAGATGAAGGAAGCTTTGCTGCCTCGGGGGGGGGGGGGGTGCGGTTGGGCTCCACACGCCCAGGGCAGCCGCGTCGCGTGTCTGAGATGTGGTAATATATTTAAAGAAGATATTGGGAGGTTAGAGGCAGATAATTGATGGG
Organism: Myotis lucifugus; assembly: GCF_000147115.1. NCBI lineage: Eukaryota > Metazoa > Chordata > Mammalia > Chiroptera > Vespertilionidae > Myotis > Myotis lucifugus. Next base: position 377,338 of record NW_005871206.1, read on the forward strand.
ACTTGACAGTTGCTGTGGCAACACACCCACTTCAAGAAAAGCAGTGTTAGTGGGAGGGCAGGAACACTCATGGCGCTGCCCCGGGCTGCCCTAGGCCTCACACGGCTTGTCCTGGGCCCCAGGCGTGGGCAGGTTTGGAAGCACAGACACCCCACATGGCTGATTGCCACCCGCCTTTGTGGAATTGACTCTGGAGTAAGATAAGGAGATGCCTAAACCAGAGCAAAGACAACAGGGAAAACGGTGCGAGGAGGAGGCGGGGGAGGTCCCAGCCAGCATCGCCAACTCCACTCAGGAAAACATCTTCCCAGTGCTGTATTTTCATAGATTGGATGACCCTGGGTTTCTATGAAAAGAAAAAAAAAGTATATGGCTTAAATGTGTGTAAACTTCCCTTTCTGACTTCAACAAAGCATGCTTTGGGTCTAAATAGCATAGAGTAGCGAAAAGACTTGGGCTGATGAAAAATTGGTTTTGACAAGTTTGGGCTGAAGCGCTGGGCGATTTCCTCTGGCCTGCCACCTTCTGGCAAGTTAGAGGTATGACATGTGAAAACTCCCCTCCTGTGTGGGTGGTGCGTTTCCTTACAAGCTTGAGTGTATGAGCTACTGACATCCACAGGGCTAGCGACTTCCTCCAGACCTCAACCAGGGCCTCACGTGAGAACCATCAGTGGATCTTTTCCTTTTTGAGAAAAAAATTACCCAAAGATATTTCATTGTGAATGTAGTATATGATCATCCTATATAATAAAGAGCTAATATGCAAATGGTCATCACATCCTCATGCCCTTGCATGGGGACTGGGGGACCTGAGGCCATGCCCCCCGCCCAGTGGGGCTTGACAGGGGACCTGAGACTGAACCCCACTCCCCTGCGGGGCTTGACGGGGATGGGGCCGGCTGGGTCTGGGGTCTGGCACGATTTCGAGGCACATGTGGGTGGGCAGGGACTTGACTCTGAGTCCCTCAGCGAGCTCCAGACTCTGACAGGAGGGAGATTTTCATATACATTTTACTAATTTTCTTTCATCTCTGACACTTCTATTATAGAGAAAGGGCAAATAGCAATATTAAAATATTTCCTCTAATTAATTCCCTTTTAATGTGCACGAATTTCGTGCACCGGGCCACTAGTTTTAAAATAAAGGCAGAACTGAGTGCACAGTACCGCTTGAGTGCCAATATCCCACTCGAAGATTTAACTATTAATGGTTTCTTGGATACTCTTCCAGACATTTTCTTTGTGTATGTAAGCATATATATATTTAGTAAAATGTACAGTTCTGACTTTATTTATGTTACAATGACCATATGTATAGAATGTACATAGGAATGTGGTAATGTATGAATATACATTCTACATAATGTTATGCAACTTGCCTTTTTTATATAATATCTTTTGGACATGTTTTCCTATGAGTACAGCTTCATGAAATCCTATTGTCTGGATGTGCCATAATCTATTTAACAAGCACCTTTAGCTTGTTTTCAGCCTTGGATGCCATTCTTTGTAGATTCGCACGGCATATCTAAAGTTTAAATCCTTAGATGTGGAATTCCTAGATGCCGGATCAAAGAGTGCAGGCTCCGAAAGAACGGTGCTAGTTCAAACGCCCACCACGAGTGTGTGAGAAGGCTCTGTCCCCTTTTATTAAACAAAAACCCAACAAGAAACAAAATACAGAGCCAGGCCCCATGTCCAGCGCCTCTGATGAACGTGGAAGAGCTGCTGAGCGTCTGTGTTGTTTAAAAGCTCCACAGTGGCCCTGGCCTGTTTTTCTCAGTGGTTAGAGCATCGGCCTGTGGACCCAAGGGTCTCGGGTTTAATTCCCGGCCAAGGGCATGTACCTCGGTTGCAGGTTCGATCCCCAGCCCCAGTCAGAGCATGAGTGGGAGACAACCAATCAATGTGAGTCGATGTGTTTTTTTTTCTCTCTCTCCCCTTTCCATTCACGCTACAAAATCAATGGAAAAAATATCCTCAGGTGACGACTAATTAATTAAATTTTAAAAATAAATAAATTAAAGCTCCACAGTGGCCCTGGTCCCTCACAGGGGTGGGATGTGACGGCTTTGGGAGGAGGGGACAGTGAGGGGACAGTGCTTCATGATGAAGCCTCGGCTACGCCCTTTCAGACCCAATGGCAGGGCTTCCCTTACCATGGTCCATGGGGAGAAATGGAACCCTGTTTGCTCTGCGTTTTCTGCTAAGCTGCAGGTCTTCCTTTACACACACACACACACACACACACACACACACGTTAAGTGAATCCGTAATTAACATACGATCATAGTAAAACTCCAAGAGCCAGAGAAGTAACACCTACGTACAGTTGGGTACTTTTTAAAGAATATTTTTATTGATTTCAGAGAGAGGAAATGAGAGGGAGAGAGAAAGAGAAACATCAATGATGAGAGGGAATCATTGATTGGCTGCTCCCGTACCCTCCACACTGGGGATCGAGCCCGCAACCTGGGCATGTGCCCTGACCAGGATTTGAACTGGGACCCTCTGGTTCATAGGTTGATGCTCAACCACTGAGCCATGCCAGCCGGGCCAGTTGGGTACTTTTCTCACGTTTCTGTATTGTTTAGTCATCCATTTCTTCTTATAGCCATTTAAGAAAGAATTATTTTGTTTCTTTGGGTGTTGCCTCGTATTCCATTAAAGCTGGTACAGTTCGAGTAGATGAAAAGTCAAAAACTGTTCTTTATCTTATTTCAGCATGAAAGTCCCCGGGCTGATACACAACTTGCCATTGTTAGCCTCAATAGATGATAGATAGATAGATAGATAGATAGATAGATAGATAGATAATAGATAGATAGAAAGGGAAGGAGGGAGGGAGAGAGGGAGGGAGGGAGGGAGGGAGGTAGGGAGGGAGGGAGGGAAAGGGGAAGAAAATGGACTTTTGTTCTCCACAACACCTGTTCTAAGAACTGCCCATCTTATGCAGCTATTCTGGTAGTTGACCTTCACAACCTGTTCCAGACAACGGTCACTAACCTTCAGGGATCCCTTCCCTTGAGGTCATGCCTTGCCCACTTCTGTGGGTCCCTGTCTACTGAGCTGCTGCCAAGGACAGTGTCCCCAACTGGGAAGCATGGGATGCCTCCACCTGCCCCCCCACCCATCTAAGACCATTTGTCTCCGTCTAACTTTTCCTCCTGGAGGAAGCTGAATCCACCCCTCCCCCCTCATTTGCATGTGCCCTGCATGCATATCTTCACTGTGGCCTCCCTCCCAGCCACTCACGCCCTGATTAGGTAAGAGCACCTTCCAGGAAGGAGCCTGGTGTTAGGAAGTCTGAGCTGATGGGGTCCGGGTTGATCAACACACTGGAATGGGAAAGGATTTCAGAGGCGGTGCAATATTCCGGGTCCACGGAAGCGTTGCAGTGTGTGATGGGATTTCCCTTCCCACACACAGTCCCGCTGGGCACTTGCTTCAGAAGCTAAAGGAGAAAGCGTGCAATCAAGTTCAGATCCTGCGTAGTGTTTGATACTGGCTTAGCGCCTGGCTCCTGTGCACCCATGAGGCACACAGACCTCACCTCGTGCCTGGGGAGCACAGAGCAGATTCCGGTCCCAGACAGATTTCTCCTTAGACGACACCAGCAGGGCCCGGCGGGTGTTGCTCGGCAAACCCCAGTGCAAGCTGGAAAACTCCCAACTCTTCCAGAATGACGCGTTTCTAAGAAATTGAGTGTTGTTCCAGTGTATGTTAGGAACTGTGGCCCTGACTGGTTTGGCTCAGTGGATAGAGCGTCGGCCTGCGGACTGAAGGGTCCTAGGTTCGATTCCGGTCAAGGGCATGTACCTTGGTTGCGAGCACATCCCCAGTGGGGGGGGTGCAGGAGGCAGCTGATCGATGTTTCTCTCTCATCAATGTTTGGGACCATCGGCTGGCTTAGAAATGTGCCTGAGCCCAGCCGGAGTGGCTCAGTGGTTGAATGTCGACCTATGAACCAGGAGGTCACGGTTCGATTCCCAGTCAGGGCACATGCCTGGGTTTCGGGCTCGATCCCCAGTGTGGGGGGTGCAGCTGATCAATGATTCTCTCTCATCGTTGATGTTTCTATTTCTCTCTTTCTCTCTGAAATCAATAACAATATTTTTTAAAAGAAAAGCATACATGTCTGAAATGTACCTGCGTCTCCCCTCTTCCCCCACCAGCGGGTTTAAGAAACCACTCCATCGTTACTCCTGGTCTAAATCAGTGACTGGAAACTTTTCTCCTATGTGGTGGGACTTGAATTTATTTGAGAAAACCTGAGTGCCCACCTTTTCCCAAATTTTGGGTTGCTTGTGAGCGTGAAAAGCAGGCGCATGCCCACCGAATGTTGATTCAGATGACAGATGGCTGTAAACTCTCTACATTGCTCCATCGTCTTCCCTTTCTCTCTGCCTCAATGACTGGTGCCCAAGGTGCCACTTCTTTATAATGTAACTCCTCCCATGACACCTCGTCTCACAGGTATGAGCCGGTCGGCAAGGCTAGCCTCGTGCAGTGAATTCATGAAGTTAGTCTGCCTTGCAGCGGCTGCCCGGGCTGCAGTATTAGGCCATTACTCACCTTCCCCCAAATGAGACGCTGGGGGCACAAGTCCATTTTGTTTAGTTACCAGCTGACTTCGTAGAATTAAGTTGATTTTCCCCCCAGGATCCATATCCCTGATTTAGCATAATCCCCCACCCCCCCTCCTCAGGCAGGTCCTATTGCCTAGCAACACTTGTTCAGTAACCTTTCAGAATGATCATTAAGGAAGACGGAGAAAACGTCCCCATTCTGTGTTACTCACACAGCCCATGGCACAGACCTTTCTAATTGCAGGTGGTCCAGGGGGTCTCTACAGGTTTTCCCCTACCATCCTCCCTGCCTCCGTAGCCCAGGCACCCCACACAGACACTCGCAGGACCAAGAATAAAAAAAGATAGACCGTGGGAACTTGAGGTATTGGTGCACAGGCAGCAAAGGGAAAGACCTCTCTTAGGCTGGGTTGCTCAGCATCTCAAGATGTAGACACGCCTCACAAAATACTCCCACAGAGAAGGGGAAGTAGGCACCCGACGTCCCGAGAAGAGTGTAAGCACCCCAGGGTCCCTGCTCGGTAGACGCGGGTGCTGCTGCGTGAGGGAAATCGCCGGACATTAGCCGTTGGCATTCCTTTTGCTGGTGGACATGAGTGGGTGGAGGTGGAAGTGTAGACAGGGCTTTGGAGTTCGCCTTAATTTGAGTGTGCTCTTCCAACTATTAGTACTTTTTTAAAAAAACATTTTTATTGATTTCAGGGAGGAAGGGTGAGGGAGATAGAAACATCGATGATGAGAGAGAATCTTTGGTCAGCTGCCTCCTGCACGCTCCACACGGGGGGAGCCCACAACCCAGGTATGTGCCCTGACCGGGAATCCAACCATGACCTCCTGGTTCACGGGTCAATGCTCAACGACTGAGCCAATCCGGTTGGGCTGTTCATAATCTTATGGGCAAGGACTTTGCCTGACATGATTTCCCATCTAGTTTGAGAATAGCTATTGCTTCAAAGTTATAGTCACTTAATCTGATAAATCTTCTAGGCTGGCATATGCCAAGTGCAATGTGATACAGACATTAAGTGTAAGGGACGTTAGAAGTTGTGGTCGACCCTGGGACAGTCAGGAGGAGGAAGGCTTGACTTGGACTTGATGGGCGGTCGGCCTGGTAGAGGTGGAGAGGATGTGAGGGAAGAATGTCCAGGGAACAAGGCAGACCCGCTTGGCGGGAACAGAGAACACAGGATGGGAGCTTCAGAGTGGAGGTTCTCGGACGCCAGACAAGGAGTGTGGACGGGGAGGCGGTGGGAAGCCAACAGCCACCGTTGATCACGGTGGAGATGTCCTGGGAAGAGCAACCTGCTGGCCGTGTCGGCAGACAGGACTGCAGGGCAGGGAGACCAGTTCGGAAGGTACTGCAGTTGGCCAAGTCCTCCGTGGACGGGCCTGCCCTTGGCCTATGACCGGGATCTGAACCACCAAGGAAAACCTCCACGGAACGTCCGGGACTATGTATTGCTAGAGTCCGAATGAGCCTCTGCTCTCATCCCAGACTCTCATCCCAGGATTCACTGAAGCCAGGGATCCCCACAAATTCCCACAGCTCTTGGGGTGCGGGGGTTCTGGCCCGGGGTTCATTTCTCCCTCCTGCATGAGTGGTGTGTGGGTGACTGACCGGACGGAGACGTCGTTCCCAGGCCCCAGGAGACCCGGAGGAGAGTGTGGTCACTGGGAGTCTGGAGGCTGAAGATGGCTCCGAGATGCCCGCAGGCTGGAGGCAGGGATCGCAGCGCACAGAGCCGGCGGGGACTCCGTGTGAACTTGGGTGAGAGAAGGGCACGGGGCGCTGGCCAGGGGCCAAGGCCAGGCAGCGTTGGAAAAGCGTGTTTACTTGTGGGCGCGCAGCTTGGAGACGCACACAGGAAAGCATTTCCGTGGATCTCCTTGAGAGACCGCACCACCGCAGACACACCTGAATGCTATTCGTGTTCATCCGGAAGCTCGGGCTTTAAAACAATCCTGTTTTTCTTCCTATGTTTGTTTGGCTTGGTGTAGGGTGGGGGCTGGGGAGAGGAGGAAGGGTGTTGTTCGGGCAGAGTGCGGGCTGTTTGTTCACCGTGGGCTCCCGGCTTCCCAGTGGATGCGAGGACCGTGTCACTTATCCCGTCCCCTGCCCCACTCTCTCCTGTGTGTTCAAACAAAAATTTAACTTTGCCCGGTGGAGGGCAGTCAGCTTAATCACCCACTGTGGCAGCACCTCAGAAAGTGCGGGTTTCCGATGGCTGGGCCTGCACCTTTCTCCAACTCAGACAATTAAGGAGGCCCCCAGGGCCCATGTGGTGCCGATTCAAGGGATGCACGTTGGCATCAGAAAAGGAAGGAGCCTCTGAAATAGACTCCAGGGACAGGCGAGCTTGTTTCTCTGCTGGAGAAGAAGGCATCCCCATCCTCGGACGCCCAGTGAATTGCTCAGTGGCTCAGTTTCGCCATAGGCAAGGGGTACCCATTGGCCTGCTTCTAGGGACGTCGGAGGGCAGAGTGAGGTGGCCGGTAGGGGGCACATAGTCCACCCAGGGCCAAGTGAGCATGGACATGAAAGCAGCAGCCCCCCGCCCTGCTCCTCTGCGGGGTGACTGTGCCCACACCCCAGGGGCTCTGAGGACGGCCTCGGACACACGCTGGACTGGAGCCTCCACTTGAACCTCCAAACATCTCCTGTGGCTTGGCCTCCGGTGTGTGGACAAGGGAGGCTTGAAATGGTCACTGGCTCCCACAGCCACTGTCGCCAGGGCAGCCTAGGGAGGGACTGGGCCTCTATGCTTTCAGGACCGCCGAGGCACAGAGGAATGCGAACACTCGGAGCCAGTGGGCAGCTGGCTGGGACGTGACCGTCTGTTTCCCAGGCCTTCCCCTCACCACGCATTCCCTGCGGTACAAGGAAACGAGGCCTGCATTCTCCCGCTGCAGTTCCGTACCTGCGGGTGTGTGTGTGTGTGTGTGTGTGTGTGAAGGACATCGCCTCTTGTTTCCCACTCACAACCCTCCATACCCACCTCAGGGGGCCAGTGTTGCAAGATCTGAACTGTATCTCATGCAGGCCATAGTCTCAGGCACTGGGTGTTCATTTCTGGCCCATCTGCTACTTCTCTGTGCCCTGAGGTGCTGGGGCCGCTACGGGGCAAGGGGACGGGGAGAGGGGGCTGTCTGGGGGCATGGTGAGAACTCAGGGCCCACGCGAGCTCTGACCACAGCTGGAACATCTGCTGCATCCTGTGTACCTGACTCCAAACCTCTATGGTTTGAGCTCCTCTGGTCTCACCTCTCAATTCCAGGAGGTGGGTTTCCTGCTGACACGCTGCTGGCCTGGAGCGTGATGATAAATGCGCTCGGAATGAGAGGCTGGTTAAGCCAGCCCCGGCGCCTGCCAAGGCGGGAGCTGCTGAGTCACGTCTGGGCACCATGGGCACCTGCACAGTCCCAGGGCAGAGGGCTTGTCCTGGACACGGGGTCACACGGGTGACGTCACAGGCCTCACTCGGGCTGCAGGTGGAGGAGAGTGGGAGCCAGGGGAGTGTGTGAGGGGAGGTGTGCCCCCACAGCCCTGGAGGGGCCCTCCCACGTACTGTCCATCCCACCTGGCCCTGTGAGATGATATCATTTCCCCACTTGACAGACGAGGGAACAGGACTCCCCGTGCTGGAGCGACAGGCCCTGGGCCACAGAGCTGTTTAAGGGCAGAGCCACGATGAGTCCACATCTGTCTGCACCTGCTGATGAGCCGTGCGTCCCAGGGCAGGTCAAAGTGGAGGGACGAAGGCCAGAGCAGAACCTCAGCACAGAGTCCCAAATGCCTTTCTTCACTCGAACGGGCCAAGCAAGCGTTCCTTGAAATACTGATAATGTAAGACATGCCTCCCTGTGCCCTGCCCTTGGAAGCCAGCTTCATAGCCCCCTGAGAGACTATCCCCCTCCCCCTCCCACAAGAGGCAGGTCTCAGCCATCAGAGGCTTTTTAAGGGCACATGTTGGGTTGCAGGCTCAGTCCCCAGTAGGGGGCGTGCAGGAGGCAGCTGATCAATGATTCTCTCTCATCATTGATGTTTCTCTCTCTCCCTCTCCCTTCCTCTCTGAAATCAATAAAAATATATTTTTAAAAAAAGAAAGAAGGAAGAGAGGAAAAGGGAATGGGGTGCTGGTTGCCTATAACTTCCTGGGGGCTCTTGACCATGAGGCTATTCCTGCCTTTTGGGGGGGACCACCTGCTGCCCAGGAACATGTGGATCTAGAGAGGAGGGGCCTGCAGGGTCCTCCCCTTTCTTCCTCTCCTGCCCCTTTAAGGGGAGTGAAGTGGATGGGAAAGAGCATGGGCTGTGGGTGGAATGGACCGAGACGGGGCTGCACCTGACCTTCTGGCTTTCTGGCCCCACCCCCATTTCCTTGTGCAGAAAGTGGGGGCACCTACCCCCCTGCAGTGTGGACTGAGGGTTCAGTGCAATGGTCTAGTTAGGCGCCTGCCCAGGCCCCCACCAGGACTCACTTGGGTGCACCAAGTCCATTGCTTCCCTCAGGCCATTACATGATTGAGAACTTGCATTTTATCCCAACCAGCAAGGCTCAGTGGTTGAGCATTGACCTATGAACCAGGAGGTCACGGTTTGATTCCCGGTCAGGGCACATGGCCGGGTTGCGGCCATGTGTGGGGTGGGCAGGAGGCAGCAGATCAATGATTTTCTCTCACCGTTGATGTTTCTCTCTTCCTCTCCCTCTCCCTTCCTCTCTAAAATAAATAAAAATATATTACTTTTAAAGAAAAGAGCTTGAGTTTTGGAGTCAGAAAGATGGTGAGGTTAGTCCCTGCTTCTTCTGCCAGCTGGGCAGTCCCAGGCAAATTATTATTTCTGAACTTGTCTTATACTATTCCTATTCTTTATTTCCATGTCTGGAAAATGGAAATACCAATGATTCCACCTTCCTAGGGCTGTGGTGGGGATTAAATGAAGTAATACATCGGCTGGCGAGGCCAGGGCTCCACCCAGATACTATGGCTGTGACTCAGGGTGATTCCACCCGGGGACTTCACACGTTCACCCCTCAGTAAAGGGTAACAGATGGACCCCTTGCATTGCTTGCATACTGGATTGAACTGGCGTATAGTTTTACCCGTGTTTCTGTTGACAGCGGTTACTGCTCGGAGAGAGGTGTTGGAAAAGGGCCGCTCAGACCAAAGCGATCTTTACAGCAGGCCGTTCAGTGGTTTGTGCTGGAGTCCTGGACAGCACCCACTGGGCACCGTCTGAGGCTGGCGCAAAGAAGAGGTGTGTGTGTGTGTGTGTGTGTGTGTGTGTGTGTGTGTGTGTGTGTGTGTGATTCGTTGTTGCCTTTATGTCAGCGCAGCAGCATGTGAGGCTCAGACACTTGGAAAGTAGGGGCGTCTGGACGGATCCCCAGCTGCTGGGGTTTAGGGGACTCCTCCTTTAACCTGTGCCTGAGTGTTTTCTTTCTCACCCTCTGTCTTTCTCTTTATTTCCCCCTTATGTCCTTCTTTCCTTTCTTCCTTCTTTCCTCACGCCTTCCTTCCCTTCTTTCATTCTGGTGGTTCTTCGGTTTCTCAATTCCTTTCTCTCTCTTTCTCTCCTTCCTCCAGCCCACTGCCCCCTCTGGTCTCCTCCTGCTCCTGGCCTCCCCCTCTTCCTTTCTGAGCCTTCTCTCTCTAGCCTCCCGAGCGTATTACGTGCAAAGTAAGCAAAGTCCATTTTTTGAAAATCATGGGTTTTTTTCTGATTTTTAAAGTAAAAGATACTTATGATAGATAATTTGCAAAATATAATAAATAAAAAGAAAAAAAGTCCCTGTTTCCGACAAGTGTCCTCGTTGGGACCTGGGAGTGTTTCTTTCCGGTGACCCCATCGTTTGCACGGAGCTTCCTCCCCGTGTGTGCTCTACCTCAGGACTGGGTGCCCCCGCCAACGAGACGAGGTCCCCATCCCGTGGAGCTTCCGTGTGAGCGGAGGGAGGTGGTCAACAGACGTCAGACACGAAAGATGATTTTGGGTGGAGACAAGTATTGTAAGGAAATGAAACGGGACGGTGGAGGGGAGCCGGGGAGCCGAGGAGGTGGCATTCGAGCTGGTGTCTGGATGTGTATCAGATTGGGAACATTTAGAAAATGAATATTTAATTCCGAGGAAGTGCATTCTCATAAGTGTTGGTGCAAGTGTAAATAGATGTGACAGTTTAGCAGAACGTTTGGCAACACAAGACGCACATGCCCGTTGCATGAGCAGTGCCATTTCGTGGAATCTTTTTTACAGAAGTGCTCACATACCTAAGAACCCGTCCGTTGGAGAGTGATTGAGGAAATATACTGAACCTTTGAGAAGAAAAAAGGAGTTCTCTTCCTTTACACTAACATGGGGGATGTGTGTGGTATATGGAAAGCGTTATGGAAGAGATACGGTAGTCATAGCGTGTCTGTGCAACAGCCAAGGTCTAAGAGGCTCACACAGGCGTCATCTCTAGGAAACGTTCCCTAACCTCCCTGTTATGCACTGCTGCCCACGCACTGCTGCCCACACTCTGGACGCACGTGAGGTTGGCATCCATTCGGGCACCGTCACTGTGTCCTCACTGGCTAGTTATTGGACTGATTCCCTGATTTGCCTGGAAAACACCTTGAAGGTAACAGTCATATATTTCTAGCCATTGTACCTGTAGCACCTGGCATGGAGCTGGTCCATAGATGTGTTGCAGAAAAGAATGAACACAGGTGTTTGTTTGTTTTTTAATATATTTTTATTGATATCAGAGAGGAAGGGAGAGGGAGAGAGAGATAGAAACATCAATGATGAGAGAATCATTGATTGCCTGCCTCCTGCAAGCCCTCTACTGGGGATCCGGCCCACAACCTGGGCATATGCCCTGACCGGGTATCGAACCCTGACCTCCTGGTTCATAAGTCGACAGCCAACCCCTAAGCAATGCTGGCTGGGCTGAACACAGGTATTTTTTAATTTAGTTTGTGACCATGTGTTTGTGGGTCTTGGTTGTGCGTAATCTGAGTAAAGTCCTGCTCGGTAGTGCTCCCAGGAACACAGTGGGGATGAATAAGATGAACAGGATTAGGGTCGGATATCAGTAACATGCAGACTTGTCACTCACTTGAAGCATCACCAAGCTGTGTCTAGTGGGTCTCCCTAGGGCAGTGGTTCTCAACCTTGTGGTCCTTTAAATACAGTTCCTCATGTTGTGACCCAACCATAAAATTATTTTCATTGCTACTTCATAACTGTAATGTTGCTACTGTTATGAATCGTAATGTAAATATCTGATATGCAGGATGGTCTTAGGCGACCCCTGTGAAAGGGTCGGTCAACCACCAAAGGGGTCTCGACCCACAGGTTGAGAACCGCTGCCCTAGGGTGTTGATGAATTGAAACTCCCGTGTTGTTCCAGGTCAGCTGTTGCCGGCGAACCGCAATACACCGAGTCCCATCGATCCCGACACCATCCAGGTCCCGGTGGGTTATGAGCCGGACCCGGCAGACCTCGCCCTGTCCAGCATCCCTGGCCAGGAAATGTTTGACCCTCGCAAACGCAAGTTCTCCGAGGAAGAACTGAAGCCGCAGCCCATGATTAAGAAAGCTCGCAAAGTCTTCATCCCTGAGGATCTGAAGGTAAATTGGAACTGGTAACCAGGCCGTGGGCAGGTAGAGAGTGGGAGGCTCAAGAGTCGGATTAAAAGGGTGACCCTGGGAAGACCACACAAGCTGGTGAACAAAGGACTCTTGGTTTCTGATCCTCTTTCTTGGCATGTGACTCTCAGCAAGTTGCTTCCTCGCTGGGTGTCTTCTGAAACATGCCTTTCATGTCTCGGTCATGCACAGAAAGAAAGAGGAGCGATAAAACGTTGGAGATATTTGCAGCCCATGAAGGAGGCAGTCTGCAAGGAAACACATGAAAGGCCAATAAAATCAAACTATAACCTCTCAAGGTTGGAAAGAGAGAAAATCATTGGGGAAGGGCATCTTGGCCGCCCAGTCTTCCAAGGGAAATTCCCTGTGGGGATTGATTGATTGATAACTAATTGCTGTCCTTTCCCGGAAGGCCTCGGGGAACAACAGCTGGAGACGGGACCCCTCTCCACACGGCCAACCTCGGGTGACCAGGGCGGGATTTTGTTAAAGAAGCTGGTGGGTTCCCTGACACTACTTCTTAGTAATGTTCTCTCTGGACCTCAAATAACGATCACTTGAATATCTCAACAAAAGGTTAATTCCAAGTTGGTTTTTCTCTGCTGTGTTGAAGGGGCACATTATTTATAAAGGAACATAGGTTTATCTTGGGAAGTCAGATGCAACTTAAAATTATTCTGACACATTTAATGAACCTTAGGGAGGGAATTCTTTAAAATGTTGCATGTCCACTGGCATTAAATTAGAACCACTTTTGATTAGCTGTTGCTTAGACTTGTGTGTTTATGCTTCATTCCAAGCGTATGGACAATGAAGAAATGATTATCTACATTCAAGGTATTGGCACCAAGCATAATTCATTAACCCTTTCCTAATGTCTGACCCCCATCTCTCGGGCCTCAGTACGGTTCAGATGAAGTGTGGCTCCTTGGCCGGGAAATGGGAGTTTGGGGCGTTGTCCTGGGACTGGCTTAGACTCGTTACCTCTACTTTTCCATCCAGAAAGAGCATTGGAGGGGAAGTGTCTGGCAGATTTGAATCACTGCCGTCATCTCCGTACCTGGAGGGATGCAGAATTGTCAGGGCTGAGCAGACCTTGGAGATTCACTAGACCAAGTTACCCTTTTGTAGTTGAAGAAATGGAGAGGCAGAAAGTGAGATAGGTGAGCATTGCTCACTGCTAGGTAGAGCAGCGGTTCTCAACCTGTGGGTCGCGACCCCTTTGGCGGTCGAACGACCCTTTCACAGGGGTCGCCTAAGACCATCCTGCATATCAGATATTTACATTACGATTCATAACAGTAGCAACATTGCAGTTATGAAGTAGCAACGAAAATAATTTTATGGTTGGGTCACAACATGAGGAACTGTATTTAAAGGGCCAGAAGGTTGAGAACCACTGAGGTAGAGGAAGGCCTAGCCTGGTCCTCGAGTCTTCTAGCTTCCAAACAGGTCACTGTAGCACGTTGCCCTGACAGGGGCTCCTGGGGGGCAGACCAGTAGCTGTCCCCCTGAGAATCAGAAGAGGAAAGTGCATAGTAAAACACCAGAACATCTAACCTGGCCAGGGAATTGCTGGTTAGCCTACGACGGGGTGTGAAGGGGCACCATCGGGTTAGGTCCTTGGGCGAGTAGATATCTTCTTTGGACTGGATGGTTTCTCTCATCTTGTGCGCCTAGCCGTCCGGCTGTGTTTCAGAGCTCATCTCTTATACTAAACCCAGGAACCCGTGCTGCGTGGATTTCCTTTTGAATGGAAGGTAGTTTGAAAGGATGCTGCCGAGTAATAGACGTAGCTCCCAGCCAGACCTTCGTAGGGTCTCCAAATTTACAAGGTCAAGCAGAGGGCAAGCCTACCTAACATCCCAGGTAACCTTGGCAACAGAGAGACCACGTGGAAACCTTCTGGGCTGGGATTCTGCATCTCACTGTTGTCAGAGCCAGGCCTGACCTTTTCCCGCGGCAGGTGGGAGCGGGCGGGGACATCCTCCTGCCCGTGCCCTTGGATTTCTCCCGTTGGGAGGAAGCCTCGGGCCTCAGACCATGCGCTCGTGGGAAGCGGGACGCTCTGAGCTTGGGTGGGTGGGAGACCCGGCTGTGGCCCCAGCACTGGATGAGCAGACCCACTGAGCGAACCGGCCTTCCCCACCGCTGCCCGCGCTTCCTCCCTTGAGCCATGCGTTGGGTCGGCATGCGTCCCCTGGGAGGGTGAAGGGGTGGCACACGGGGACTCCCAGCTGAGACTCTGATCACTTTGATATCTTCGTACGTTGCAGCATCCATTCATTCACTTGACACATATTTCACTTGAGACAGAGAAGTTGGCTGAGTGAACTGGTGACTCCCTGGGCCTGTGATGCTAGTGTGCGCCAAGCCCTGTGGCAGGGGCTGGGGATTCGGAGGTGAATTGGTCCTAGCATTGTTTCTTACCCTCCAGGCACTTCTAGTCCGGTGAGAAGGGATGCTGGCCTGGTTGAAGGAGGAGGCATCAGGAAGATGATGGGAGAGGACTGAGGGCTCGGTCCTTGCTGGGTGGGGGTGACTGGGCAGCCAGGTGGCATCTGCCCCTGGGGGCGGAGGAGAAGGGGACAGGGGATGTGGTGCTAAATGTATCAGCCCCTCAGTCTCCTGCAATACAGAGGGCGGCAGCCTGGCTTTTCTCCTCCAGGACAGCCCTGCATCCTCCCTGCCTTCTGCATCCTCCCTCCATTCCTGTCCCCACTCCTCGCCTTTGCTAACTCATCTCCAGGTGTGGACAGGGGAGGCTGGGGGTGTAACCGCCTCAGGGGTGAGAGCTCCAAGAGACGGAGAAGTTGGTTGAGTGAACTGGTGGCTCCCTGGGCCTTATGATGTGGTCACAAACCAAGTCCATGGCCTACACCCCATCTGTCCCCCCAACACACACAGCTTCTACAGTATCCCAGGGGGTGAGTCTCACGTCCTTCTGCAGCTCGTGGGCAGCACTGTTGCCCTGGGTGCAGGTTCGGACACATCCTAAGTCAGCCCCTTTTTCAAATGGCCTTGGGAAACCCCCCCCCCAAGGAGCATTGGAGGAGGCTGGCAGGACTCCTGACACCACCATTGGGAAGGGGGGTGCGGGGGGGGGGGAATTGGGGTTTACATCAAAGAAACACAAACAACTTGGGGCTATACCAGAGGCTACACTTGGGCCCATTCAGCCCTGGGAAACCTTTCACTCCCCCAGCTCCTCCCAGCCTCTCTCATCCACTGGCGTGGCCCTCCGCTTCCTCCAGCCCCCTGCTCCCTTTCGGAAGCAAAATAACAAATCCCACCAACAGCCGTTGCACACCTGCCCAAGCTAACTCCTCTCTAAGGACAGTTCTGGTAGCAGCCAGTAGGAAGGTCTTTTGTTTTCCTAGTTTGTTACATATCATCATGAAATATATAGAAAGCTGAGAGCGCTTTGTAAATAAAATTCCAGCTTGTGAAAGCCACAGAGGTGCCTGCACATGCTGTCCGTCTCACACCTTCTGTCCTTGATTAGGGCGGATGTCTGCTGAGGGTAAGGGGCAGGTATGGGGGCGGGCCACTGACCTTGGACCTGGCTTACAGCCTTGGCCCCAACCCATGTGACCTCGTCCAGTGCCAACTGCCCCTTGGAATCCTGGGGGAGGGTGAGAACTGGCCTCACCCACTTACTCTGGGTGGCATGTAACTGCAGGTACTGGGCTTGCCAGGATCCAGAGCGATTTGCTCTTGCCAGTTGTTGAAAAGAGGGGCGGGGGCAGGGGGAGTGGCAAAATGCACCAGGTGGCACCATAGATCAGTTAGGAAGGTCTGAAAGAAGGCTTGCCACGAGTGTTAGTCTTCCCAGGAGTGTTTTCCTTTCTTCTGGCAGGAGGAGCCGGGAGGGAGAAGGGGGAAGAAGGGACCGCTTTCTTGTTGACCACAGTTAAACATTACTCAGGCTAATTAATGCGCAGAGAACCGTGAAACAGGAAATCAGAGTCAATTATTTAAATGCTAGCCACCACTAGGAGTATGTTGATGTGGCAGGTAGAAGTTTGGTGGGTTTTTCTCAATTTCTGGTTTTAATTGCCAAAATGTGCATGCCCATTATGTCATATGCCAACAGTTCAGAAGGATATAAACTAAGAAGTTAAAGATCCCACCTTTCTCCTTGGACCTCTCCCTTGAATCCTCCTCTGAAGGCATCATTTTTCACAGCTTGGCATCAGTCACTCTGGGCCTCTTTCTACGGATATGTAATACTGTGATTTTTTTTTTAACCAGAGTGGGATGAGGCCACACACATTTATCTACAGATTACTGTTGTTTCCACCCACATCATGGTATATCATGGACATCTTTCTGGTTTGACTGGATTATCATTTTTAATAGCTTCAGAGTATTCGCCATCATTATGTGGTTATCAAATCTCTTACCAATAATTAGGTTCCTCTCCCCACTCCTTTCCTATTGCAAACGGTGCCACAGTAAACACGGTGCCTGTGTCTATGTGCACACGCAGGAAGGTTGCTGCAGGAGGAGACGTTAGAGGTGGGGTAGCTGGATCAGTGGTGCATGCATTGAAGTAGTTGACAGATATTGCCCAGTTGCCTTCCAGCAATATTGTATCAACCCTAAATCTAAAAGCTTATGAGGCCGGGCCAGAGTGGCTCAGTGGTTGAGCCTTGACCTATGAGCCAGGAAGTCATGGTTAGATTCCTGGTTAGGGCACATTCCTGGGTTGTGGGCTCCATCCCAGTAGGGGGTGTGCAGGAGACAGCCCATCTATGATTCTCTCATCATAGATGTTTCTTTCTTTTTCTCTCTCTCTCTCTCTCTCTCTCTCTCTCTCTCTTTTCTTTCCCCTCTCCCTTCCTCTCTGAAATCAATAAAAACATATATTTTTTAAAAAGCATGTGAGTGCCCATGGAAGAGAAGGGTTCGAAAAATAACAATTTCAGCAAAAAGAGTGGAGAAATCTGGAATGCCATTTAGGGTGTGCTTTCGCTCAGCCTCCGACCTCTCCTCCTGGGGCACATGCTCTGCTGGGCAGAGGGTAGGAGCGTGTGGTGACAGGCCGGTCCCTGCTCCGGGAAGGGAGCCATGGTCCACGGACTCCACTCAGGGTTGCTGAGACTGTCAAGGAAGGAGCCGCAGGTTAAGACTCCTGGGCTGGTGCCTGGGCGCAACCCCAAGACCTGCCAGCGGCCCGGCGGGCCCTCAGCTCTGCCGAAATCTAATATCTTGTTTCCTTTTCCTTCTGCACCTACCGAGCAGGATGACAAGTACTGGGCAAGGCGCAGAAAGAACAACATGGCAGCCAAGCGCTCCCGCGACGCGCGGCGGCTGAAGGAGAACCAGATCGCCATCCGCGCGTCCTTCCTGGAGAAGGAGAACTCGGCCCTGCGCCAGGAGGTGGCCGACTTGCGCAAGGAGCTGGGCAAGTGCAAGAACATTCTGGCCAAGTACGAGGCCAGGCACGGGCCTCTGTAGGACGGTATGGAGGGGGCTGGCTTTGGACTAGATGGACACTGCGTTCCCCGTATGACAGCACCACACCCCACCCGCCCCTCCCGACATCAGCACTTTACCGGAGGCATCAATCAACACAACTGACTCCCGCTGTGGCGTGTGCGCGCTGGGCGCACCGGCTTGAGCGCGCGTGTGGCCAGCGGTGTGCGTTCCTTTGCACTTGCCATTTCCAGAGAACCCTCTCACCCTCTTTTAGCTCCCCAAACAGAAAGGTGCCATGTTTTTACTGGACTGTGGAGACCTCCGGCGGGGTTTCCCCTCTCCTCCTCCCCACTCCTGCCCTTTCCACGCGGCTTTCCTGGTCGCTCTTCCCTGCTCTGCCAGGACCCTTGAGTTTGGATCCACCCACCGAAAGGGCCCTGGGAGAACAGGAGCTCTCAGTTTTCAAGACCCGTCTGTAAGTTGCCATGCCAACACGGTGCACAAAAGAACCCAGCGCTACTCCGCGCCCTCTTCAGTTGTAGGTCGCTTTCCTCATCTTTTCAGTTTGGATGATCATCGTCTTCGCATTGAAAGTGCTGTTTAGATTAATTAGATCCCATATTTACTTACCGTGCTATCTACTAAGTTTCCTTTTCATCCTGCC
>NW_005871206.1:395749-413576 GCF_000147115.1 Myotis lucifugus
CCGTAAGAGTACTCTTATAGACCACAGAGTGTGTTTTTGCACTGTCTGTACCTAAAGCAATAATCCTATTGTACGCTAGAGCATGCTGCCTGAGTATTACTAGTGGACGTAGGATATTTTTCCCTCCCTGAGAATTCCACCCTCTTTTAAAAAACAAAAATGACAGCAATGCATTTGAGCATGCCCAGAACATCCCCACCCAGGACAGGGAAGCAGAGGGAAATGGCAGGTCTGAGAAGGAAGGGCTACTTTATCAGCATAGGAGCCAAAAAAAAAAAAAAGTGCATTTTGGGAATGGCTTTTGACATGGATATGTTTGGTTTTGTTCTCTCCCTTCTCCCGTAACCCTCCCCCCACACCCCACTTTTATAGTTAACTTTTTCCATAGCCCTCTTGATATTCCCAACAACTCAATTAAGATTCAGTTTCCCCCGTTTTTTGTAATATATATATTTTTGTGACTTATACCTGGCTGTTTTTAAACATCAGTTGAGTTAATGAGTTGGTGTTTTGTATGACCCCTTTTCCTAGCGGTGCCCTTTTCGAATGCTTCATAAATTAATGATTCTGGAGCTTATGGCTCTTATCCTGTTTGCTTTTGAACGTATGTGCTTTTATTAAGTGGACTTCTGAGAAATGAATGTAAAAGACACTGGTGTATCTCAGAAGGGGATGGTGTTGTCACAAACTGTGGGTAATCCAATCAGTTTAACTGTTTACTATAGACCCAAAGGAGAGATGATGAAATTGTCTAATGTTTATACAGAGTAATTATAGGAAGTTCTTTTTTTTGTACAGTATTTTTCAGATATAAATACTGACCATGTATTTTGGAAGACATATATTATATAGAGCAAAAGAGAAAAGGATAACTAGTCCATGTTTTGAAATTATATAGCAAAGATATATATATTCGTCAACGTTGTACAGAGAAGAAGGGCTTGGGGGTTTTGATGTCTTTAATATTTGAAGCCTATCACTGACACATCAGCATATTTTCTGCTTGGAAATTTCACGACAGTATCGAGGCTCGCTGTGCTGAATCCTGCTCTAACATATAGAAGGAGATTTCTTGTTCCCTAGTAGGTCTCAGAAAGAAGGCAGTGAACGTCACCCAAAAGCACAAAATGGATGTTAGTCAAATATTTATTGGATGCTACCGTGTTTTTTAGGGAAAGCATCTGCCACAAAAATGTTCACTTCAAAACGATGACTTCCTGGAATGGAATATCACTGCAAACACCCCACACAGTTCAGTCCTTCCCGTGGGCATGCGTGTCTTAGGCGGTTGACGGTCGATATCGGTGCTATGTGTGACTTACAACTTGATGGATGTTCTGACTTTAAAGATTGTTCTTCCGTTTTGCTCAGTTGTGTCATGTCAAGAGATTCTGCTGTTATTACAAAGAAACACTTTGTGCTGGATTAAAACACCCTTTCCTCCGTGAGATTTCCTACTTTCCTGCGTCTAGAGTACCTGATTCTTTAGTGACCTGGGGGGCTCTTGGTCAGCCCGCCAGCAGTTGTCTGGTGGTGTTAGAGTCTCGAGACACCCAGCTGGGCGGATATTCCCACCAGGTATTCATTCGGTCCCAGGCGACAGAGGACAGTGGGAGATGGAGGAGTGTTGGAGCTGAAATGCATTGCTCAGGTGAATCACTAATGACAGAAACAAGCAAGGCCTTGGGCAGTCTCAGGCAGATGTGAAGAAGCGATATTCAGTAAGAGACACAAGTGAGCCAGGATTGGCCTTTTTATCGGAAAAGAGGCTCGTTGCCATAATTGTTCAATGGTACTATTCACTAAAGCAGAGACAAATGATATATGTAAGTGGTGACATGTTGAAGGGAGCGTACCCTGGACCAACCAATTCATTGATGTATAAAATGGTAGCCCCCCCCCAAAAAAAAACAACAACAAAAACTGCATTTGAGTACTGGTCTTTCTTGGAATTAGATTGTTTGTATCAAATGAGCATCACAAATGTTTTCTGCAGAAGAAATAAAACGATCATAATAAAACGTACTCTTTCACGTGCCAGGAAAGGTTTCAGAAGCCTACCTCATCTTAAACAATTTTAAACTTTTGAGTCTGCACAGGTGCCTTATATGTAGGTCATTGCCACGGCACACACGTGAGCACTCGCTCCTGGACTCACTGCCTTCCGTCCAGGCCCGTTAACTGGTGAGGCAGTCCTGCTAAATGCGTGGGAGGCCGTGGCCGGGGTGGCATGACTCGGGTCCACTGGAGTCAGATGAGTTCTGCAGACTGCAGCTATTTTAACAGTCCTGCTGTCATTTCCCCCCTTTCCTCATAAGCCCCTTTCAGAGATCAGTTACTTGGCCATTAACAATGAAGCCCAGTCGTGGCGTGCCAACGTCCTTTAGACACGATTAGGAATGAGTGGTCCAGGGCTTCCTGGTGAGGTCCCATCGCCGTTTCTTCGGCCCAGACTTGCAGAGAAAGGCCGGAATTGCTCATCCTGTCCTGCCCATGCTACCTGTGGCGGCAGGTGGGGGATGGGCCGGCTGTAAGTGGCCCTCTCCTTCTCTTGAGGAAGTGGCTGCCTTTTGAGACCCACATTGGGCCTTGCCCCTGCAGGTGTGGAGGGCACCTGCAACACCGTTGCTTAGAGCAGAAGGCCCTTTGATGGAGGAGAGTGCAGAAGCGATTCTGGTGTGGGCTGGGCAGGATGCTGTACTAGGTATCCCAGAGCTTCCTTTCAGCTCGCTGGTCTTGTGAGGGAGCTCAAAATAATTCTGCATGTGCATTGACAAGGTCTTGGATCTATTTTTGTTTTGTTTTTTAAGCCTGTTTTTTTATGTATTTTTATTGATTTCAGAGAGGAAGGGAGAGGGAGAGAGAGGTAGAAACATCAGTGATGAGAGAGAATCATTGATCGGCTGCCTCCTGCACGCCCCACACTGGGGATGGAGCCCACAACCCGAGCATGTGCCCTGACCAGGAATCCAACCGTGACCCTAGTTTGTAAGTCGACTGAACCCCACCTGCTGGCAATAATACCATTTTTTAAAAATGAGCACAGCCTTAGCCTCGATCTTGATGAATTGAACTTGGCACGAAAGTCAGTACATTTCACAGAGGGCCAAATGTATATAGGGGTGTGTGTGTGTGTGTGTGTGTGTGTGTGTAACTATTTAAGTCAAGACATAAAAATCTTTAATTTTGGAGCACCTTACCAAACATCACAATAATCTACCATTATCTTTTTGGCAACACCACAAAGATTGCATCCGCTAAACAGGTAAAAGTTCACAGGAGGTCGGTTTAATTGTGTACCATGATATGGGCCGTGTTTATGCTGTTCGACGCAAACCTTTATCTGTCTGTTATCCTTAAAGTTTAATAAACTTGGAATTTTTTTCCTTTCTTTCATGTATTTTTGTTGACAGTCTGCTAGAAATTACATTCTGTTCCCAACTCTATCGCCAAGACAACATTTACAGAGATTAGTTACATAGATGATAAAATACTACTACATCATTAGCGAGACATAAACATTTCTTGCATATTTATGTGCCAGACCTGATGCTAAACACGCCCATGGAATATTCAGCCCAATGAGGTAGAGACGGCTGTTATCCCCATTTGACAGAAGACAAAATAGAAGGTTTGGGGAAGTAAAGAGCGGACCAAACATTACGCAGGCAGGAATGACAGAGAGGACTTCTCATCCGTTGAATGGGTAGTATTTAGAGCAGGGGTGAGGAATCTATTTTCTTCCAAGCGCCTATTTGGATATTTATAACATCATTCGTGGGCCATACAAAATTATCACCGTAAACATCAGCCTGCTACATTTGGTCAAACATTTAATTAACTCACCTCTAATGCTTTGGCAGGGCCAGACCCAGCGATTTCCCAGGCCTTACATGGCCCGCGGGCTGGACGTTCCCCACCCCTGATTTAGAGCCCGGGTTTCAAACTCCCACCCAAAGTCTGTTTTCTGGGTGGATATGCAAGAATCATTGGGGAACATACCACAGGGTGTAGAGCCAGAGATGCTGACTCGGTAGAGCTGGGGTGGAGCCAGGAAGCAATTCTTTAAAGGCCCAGCTAACTCCCACGTGTGGCCACGAACCCGAAGCCAAGGATTTATAGGCTCAGCCTTAATTCGAGTTCATGACCCTTGGTGGAATCCACGTATAAGCTCCAGAAAGTCCCTCATTTCCTGAAAGTGAACGCTGTTTTCCTGTATAACTGAATTTATTTTTTCTTGTCGAGTCCCTCTCCTCCCCTCCCCCGTCCCGCCCCCGCCCCCCTTCAGGAGTCTGGGATGCAAGATGGAATGAAACCCCGGATCTATATAGGAAGGCTGATGTCAGAGCGGTTCCAGCCCAGGCAGCCTAGCAGAGCCACCTGGGGACTGCCCTGCGTGGGCTGCAGTCCCGGCCAAGGAACTCGGCGTCTCTGGCACGAGACCGGGACTCTGCGGTGAGGAGCTCGAGGACTCAGATCTGTCACGTAGCAGGTACGTGACCTTGAACTGCTACTACACGTTTTGGAAGCTAAATCTCCTGTGAAATGTCTGTGAAATGCCGTTCTCACCGCCACCCTTGAGGGCTGTGGGGAGGAATAATGACAAAACCAATGCACAGGTGCCCGCTCGTCCCAGGCCCGCAATCAACAACCTTGGAGGGAGCCCAGGAAGGAGAATGTGCCCGGAGCACTTTTTCCAGTTCAATGTTTCAGACCATTTGTTCCTTCAAAGAGGACGGGAAACAGGTCTCTTGCTAAGGAGAAGGAGCAGGTGGCTGGTGGGGTGGGGAGGGAAGTTGGGGGCAATCAGGTTGGCAGGGGAGGGCAGTTGGGAGCATCAGGCTGGCAGGGGAGCGGTTAGGGAGCGATCAGGCTGGCAAGGGAGCAGTTAGGGGGTGATCAGGCTGGCAGGCAGGTAAGCCGTTAGGAGCCAAGGGTCCTGGATCAGGCCTAAACCAGCAGTTAGACATCCCCCAAGGGTCCCAGATTGGGGAGGGTGCAGACCAGGCTGAGGGACACACCCCCCATGCACGAATTTCATGCACCGGGCCTCTAGTGTATATATAAATAAACATCTATATCAGCAGATATAAATATATAAATATCTATCTGTATAAAAGCCTAAGTGATCGTCTGACCACTCAACCATCTGACCGTTAGCTATGACTCACACTGATCACCAGAGGGCAGATGTTCAACGCAGGAGCTGTCGAGCTGCAGTGACTTGGCAGCTGCGGTTCTCAGGTGACGCACCCGGAACCAGAGAGGAGGGAGCCCGATTCTGGGGTGCATCACCTGAGAACCACCCTCTCATAATCTGGGACCCTACGGGGGATATTGGAGAGCCAGTTTCAGCCCAATCCTCACAGGCCAGGCTGAGGGACCCTAGTATCTATCATAATAAAAGGCAATATGCTAATTAGACCAAACATCCTTCTGGGCATCATTCCAGACAGCCTTCCAGATGAAGCCGGAGCCAGAGCAAAGCAGCCCGAATCGCGGGTGCCGGAGGGAAGCCGGTGCCGGCATTCGGGGGAAGGAAGGCCTACTCGTGCATGAATTTTCATGCATTGGGCCTCTAGTAAATATATAAAAATAAATATATATATAAACATATGTATCAGCAGCTCACCAAACCCATTCCTTTTCCCTCTGGACAGGGTGTCTGTGTTACTAACATGGCTTCAAGTTCTTCTAGCTGCACCTCTTCTCCCGAGTAGATGGCAGCCCCTAAGCCACTTCGAGCTGGAAATTCTGAAGCCCCTCCTGAAAGTGGGCCCCAGGATGTAAGGACTTGGCGACCTGTGATCTTCAGCATGACCCTCCGGCCAGGCCTGTCGGGATGGTGCCCCCAGCCTCAGTCACAGGGTCTGCACCCGGCCAGGTTTCTTCTCCAGCAACCAATGCTGTGCTTTCTCTCGGCAACCTCCTGGGACTGAGAAGGGGGTGGGAGGAGGGGGGAAAAGGTGGGTCTCCTCATGAACCTCTCACTCACAGAGGATGCACTCAGGGGAGGAACACAGTGCCCTGCCACGTGACGAGGACCCCCACCCGTCTGAACAGCCTGGCACCGCCGAGCATTCCCTCCCCTGTAGCTCAGGTGACCGTTCAGCAGCCCTGTGGGGTGCTCGGGGTGGGATCAGTAAGGAAACTGAGGCAAGCCCTGTCCAAATGCAGAGAGGAAGGGGGCCGTATTTTGACAGCCCTCATTCCCTAAGGGGGTTGTGCTGACCCCAGCCCATCCGTGTGTCTCCTGCACGCCTGGCAAACATACCCCAACTTCCTCAGCAATAATGAATGAGTTTTGGATAAATTTGAATAAATAAAAGCCCCTGACAGGGTGCTGACTCCCCAGCCCTCACCCTGGGGCTTCTCTCCCCACCACCCCAGGGGTCAAAAATTATGGTCTGTTGCCTGGCCGGTGTGGCTCAGTGGTTGAGCGTTGACCTATGAACCAGGAGGTCACAGTTTGATTCCTGGTCAGGGCACATGCCGGGGTTGGGGGCTCGATCCCCAGTAGGGGGCATGCAGGAAGCAGCCAGTCAATGATTCTCTCTCATCTTTGATGTTTCTATCTCTCCCTCTCCCTTCCTCTCTGAAATCAATTAAAAATATATTTTAAAAATAAGGATTATGGCCTGTGAGGGAGGGGCCAGAGCCTAATTGATTTCATCTGAGCTGGGACTGCCTTTCCTAAAAGGAATCTGCCCCATCTTTAGCCTTATTCTCCTTTTCTGAGGGTGTCTGTTTGTAGCTTTGAAGGTCCTTAAATGAGTGACCTTTGACCAGGCTCCTGTGGCAGCCAGACACGCCCTCCCTGTCCAGCCCACCCCACCTTCCATGTAGCATCACAGAGAGCCCAGCACCCTTCTCTCAGCCCCGCCCCCCTGCCCCTGCTGCTCCCCCAGCCACAGAGGGAAGCGAACACACACAAAGGCTTCATGAAAAGGTCCCCTTGAGAGACCAAAGTGCCTTTCTTCCTTTTGAATGGTGATGAATCCCAGGAATAGAGGGAAAGGCAATGAAAAGAGGAGCCAGGAAGGAACCTTCCCCGTGGCCTCACCGCTCTCCATGGGAAGCTTGGATCCGAGCTATTTGTGCACTGAAATGGCCATATTCTCCCTCTCCCCCCTTGTCTCTCGTTCCTTCTCCCCTCCCCTGCTCCTTCCCTCTCTCTTTCCTTCCTTTCCTCCTCTGTGGTTGAGGCGGAGGGATGCGGGTGAGAGGTGGGAAGAGGGGAGAGAGATGCAGGGCCCAGGCGGGTGGATGGGACAGGAGGAGCCCAGACTTCCGGCCCCTGACTGTGACCTTGTAAACACCCCAGTTGACCCTCTTGCTCCCCATTCACCAGTGTCTGCGTGAGCAGGAAGCCGGTGCTCAGACGCCCACCCGAGGCGCTTTGAGGATCACACAATACTGTTGGAGTCAGAGGACGCCTTGGAGGTGTTTCATCTGGTAAAGCCTTTGATTTTCAGATGAGAACACTGCGGTCTGGAGAAGGCGAGTGATGAGCTGCCTGTCGCACACAGCCAAGTGCAGCCGCAGCCGCCCCCTGCCTCCCAGGCCCTGCTGTCCCACGGGGCGCCCTGTGGACCCAAAGGGCAAAGACGTTCAGATCCTCGCTCTGCAGGGAGAAGGGGAGGCCCGAAGGCCTCCCCGCTCAGCCCACCGCCTTCCAGGCCTAAGCACGGTCTTTAAGGACCCAGTCCTGCCCATTCCTCAAGACACAGTGAGATGCCACTTTTCTTTTGAAATCCTCTCCGGAAGGTCCCCTGGTGGGAAGCAGTCACCCCACCCCACGCCTGCCCCCCGGACCGCACCCCACTTCCACACACGCTCTCCATCTGGCCCTCTCTCTGGTGGCTAACTCCCTGCCATGTGGTATAGACACACACGTCCCCAGCGGAGCCCTCACAGATGTCAGCTTCTGGGAGGCACACTGCGGTTGGCATCCGAAGCTAACCCCAACTACGCCACTCAATGCCATCTTCGTTCTCTAATGGGTTTTTGTATTTGCATATTCTTTTAGCAAAGATTAAACAACAAAGGAAGGAGCTAATCTTGGGCTCTTTCATTCAACGTGACCTCTTTGCATTAAGAATTCAATCCATTCAGACACAACTGTCCAGGGCAGCTTATTTCTCCGCCTCCTCTTTCTCCAGGTCCTGTCTGGGTGGAGAAACTTACAAGGCCTGGGGGGAGGGGGCCTCACTTCTGGGTGCTGGCATTTCCTGGGTGTCTGCCTGGGAAGGGACCCTGCTTTGTCCTTCAGAGCTCTGTGTGTGGTCCCCGACTTGGCCTCCAGAGGTGAGTCCCCACTCCCTGCGGCCACCTCATCTACCACCCGCATCTATTTTGGTCCTTCGTTCCTTCCGGCCTCTGCATCTCCCTGGGCCCCGGGAACTCCCAGGTGTGTTCCCTGCACCACGCTGGAGCCTGCAGGTCTGCCAGTCGGACTCTGGGCCCCTCATCTGGACGCCCCCCTCAGCCCCGGTACCTGCTGCCCTGAGGCCACGCTGGGTGTGTGCTGGGCCCTCTCAGGACTGACTAAATCACCTCCATTTCCCAGGGTGAGTTATCCCATTCCCCTATCTGGGTGCTCCTAACCCCTGCTAAAAATCTTTCCTCCTCTCCTACCCCAACAGCCCTGATCTTGACATTGATTTTGGGAGCAGAAATATCCACATCTGCCCCGCCGGTGTGGCTCAGTGGTTGAGCATCGACCTATGAACCAGAAGGTCACAGTTTGATTCCTGGGTTGGAGGCTCAATCCCCAGTAGGGGGCATGCAGGAGGCAGCCAATCAATGATTCTCTCTCATCATTGATGTTTCTATCTCTCTCTCTCTCTACTTCCTCTCTGAAATCAATACAAATATATGTATTTTTTAAAGTTTATAAACCAACAAGACCCTTTTGAGAAAGTAATGACAACCATAAAACCTCTCCCCAGAAAAATCCACACATAAAACATTCTTTTATATATATATATATATATAATTTTTTTATTTTTTTACTTTTTACAGATGAGAAAATCAAGGACCAGAAAAGAAAAGGGACTTATCCAAAGCCACTTGTCTGGGACAGTCACACCTGGAACCCTGTTGTCTTGACTCCCATCCTGTGGCCCATCCTCCAAGCCTGGCAGAGCTGCTAACGTGGGCCCCTGTCACGGACGGACACGGAGGCTGCAGATAACCATCGGAACCATCCCGGGAACTGGCCCTGGGAGGATTCTTAGAAGGCAGGAAATCGCCGAGATGATAATTCCCTGGGCTGCGGGGATCGGAGAGCCCAGCGGGCATTTACGTCCTGAAGTCGAGTGACTACTCCATTGCTGCTGAGAGCCAGGCAGTAACGTACAAAGCGAGTGTTCAGGAATCCACAGTAATTGTAATCACCAATGAGTTCATTTCCAACCTCCTGGGCACAAACACCGAGAGGCAGCAAAGCGCTGTCCCTGCATCTAGGCTTATTGAGGATAAAGTCCCAGGGGGTGCAGGCACTTGCACGCTGCCCGGAGCCTGGTACTCTGGACGGCTAAAGCAGAAGGAGACACAGGTTCCTGCCTGCTTCATCCCCCTGGGTCCCGCAGAGGGAGGGGGGGAGGGGGGAGGAGGAAGGAGCAGAGAGTGTGGTGTGGAAGCAAAGGAATAAGCCACCGTTCCCTAACAATGCCAGGGTCTTCCCAGCCTACATGCTCTTGCTCAGTCAGTTACGTCACCGAGTCGGCCGGCACTGGGAGTGATGGCGAGAAGACCTGGAGAAAAGCAGTAGTATTCCCTGTGGCCAGCCTGACCGTGTCTGCCTTCAAGAGCCATGAGGACGAGTCCTCAGGAAAATCGAACAAAGCCAAACACACTCACAAAAGGACAACTTAGTCCCACTGGGGGTTGTCATTAAACACGCGATGTCCAGGAGGAAGAGACGGTAAACCAAGCAGCCGTGTGGACCAAGTCCCTGCCACCTCTCCTTCCTGGCTCCTCACAGGACACAGACCCCTGTGCCCCTTGGACTGACGGGAGCTTCATCTCCACGCCAGTCGCTGCTGCTGATGGGTGGGATGATGGAGACACTGTTATGCTCTCTCTCCCCTTTGGAGGCCCGCCCTCCCTCCCCAGCCCTGCAGGCACCTGGCAGGTTGGCCTGCAGTCTCTCCTGCAGCCAGGAAGGTGCCTCTTCCGTGGGGCTTCTATTCCTAGACACACTCCTTCCTCTGTGCTTGAGGACGCTTCCATTTATACAGCTATTGTGTGTTCGCCATGTGCTGCGCAGTCTCTCAGCCTCAGAGCGGGGAGCAGCTGGGTTCCTTCTGCACAACTCCTCTGCATTCTCCCTGGCACCCGGAATCGCTTAGCGAACCAGATTTCCTTTCTTCATCGCCTTGGAGGCTACGAAGCTCAGAGCCAAATCTGTGACCCATCGCCAGCAATTATAGACTCTCACAAGTAATCTAAGATCCTAGCCTTAGCTCTTGTTTTTCCTCATTCTGCTTGTCCTTCACCCTGGCTTTATTCCCTGCTTTAGAAAGAATGTCATTGGGTTAATTTTTTAAAAAATATATATGCAGCCGAACCGGTTTGGCTCAGTGGATAGAGCGTCGGCCTGCGGACTCAGGGGTCCCAGGTTCGATTCCGGTCAAGGGCATGTACCTTGGTTGCGGGCACATCCCCAGTGGGGGGCGTGCAGGAGGCAGCTGATCGATCTCTCACATCGATGTTTCTAACTCTCTGTCCCTCTTCCTTCTTCTCTGTAAAAAATCAATAAAATATATTAAAATATATATATATATATATATGTATTTTATTTCAGAGAGGAAGGGAGAGGGAGAGAGAGATAGAAACATCAATGATAAGTGAAAATCATTGATCGGCTGCCTCCTGCAAGCCCCACATTGGGGGTTGAGCCCACAACCCGGGCATGTGCCCTGATCGGGAATGAAATCTTGACCTCTTGGTTCATAGGTCAACGCTCGACCACTGAGCCATGCCTGCTGGGCTGGGCTAATTTTGTTGCAAGTGGGTAAACTCAAAATCCTCTCTGAAATGGGTCATGATACAAACCAAAAGTAAAGGGTATTCCATAAACAGCTCTGAAATGTTCCTAATAATCTTGGAACTTTCAAGGGAAGGGAAGCTCAGAGACTTTCCATGCCGTATCCAAGGTCATGCAAGGTTGACGTTGAAGAGCCAGAAGTCCGATCTATGTCCACCTGACTGCTGGGCTCCTGCTCTTGGTAGTCAGAACTGCTTATAGTTAGCGAGTGCTTCCCATGTACCTGGTTTTATGCTGAGTGTCCTCCGTGTATTATCTCACTTACCCTCACAACAACCCACAACGACGCAGCCACTATTATTACAACCATTTTCCAGGTGAAAAAAGCGAGGCCCCAAAAGACCCAAGAATCTGCCCAAGGTTGCTCAGCGTACTGAGATTCAAACCCAGCGGCCTGAGCTTTGAATTTGTGAACTCTTTCCAGTTTCTCTAATTTATAATAGAGATAAGCATACCAAAAAGAAAAGGAAAAAATTGCTAATTAAATGTTTGAGTTCTTTCGAAGGCCCAACTGCCTGGTTATATATCACAAAGGCATATCCACTGACAAGTCCATGGAGAAATGGGTGTCTGCTACAAGTAGGTATTTCTGAGTTTCACAGTTCTTCGAGGAGCAGATGGATTACAACCGCAGAGTCTGTGTGCAGTGCCGGGTTTAAATGCCAGCCTGAGCACTGAGGGGAGGGGGCGAGTTACCTAGAGCCCAGCGGGTGGAAAGAAAAGCCTTTGCAAAGGGCAGCGCTGTTCACTGGCGCCACCTGGCAGTAGAGGTGGGAAATTGCTCTGAGAATGAAACCGACAAAGTGAAATTCCCCCAAAGTACAATGTATTGGGCCCCTAGCATGTGGAGCGCTTAATAGGCATCCCTTTCTTTCCTACCAAACCTACAAAGAGATATCATTATTTTATAAATGAGGAACTCGGAGGTCAGAGTATTAATCGACCAAGGTTAATGCCAAAGTCTGGGCTCAGAGGCGGAGCCTAGAATGAGGCAATGGACGGAATGCAAAGAAAAGCAGGAGAAATGGTACAAGGAGGAAGAAGGCAGTGTGCATAGGATGCCGCTGGGATGGAGCAGGGATGCCTGGGGCAGCTGGTGTGAAGGCTGGGTCATCCTGCTGCCCATTTTCTCCATCCTCACAGGCATCCTTTATCCTGCGCCTTCATCCATTCACTTGACTGTTTGGACCATTGCAAACTCTTTCAAATTGAGTTACACAGAGGCACACCCAAGCTTCTTCCAGCATTTGATTCGGTTTTAAAAAACTGGCCAACTCACCATTTGGGGGGCTGTAAGAAGATGAGAGAGAGGCCTCGTAGGTGAAGCCTCAGGTTCCATACTCCTGTTTCAGCCACAACCACAGCCTCATTTTTATTTCTCTTAACTATTGGGGTTGCTCTTACAATTTAGTTTTACGGAGAGGTTTTGCTTTAACAAAGTTTGACCCTGCCCTGGTCTACTGCAACATTGGCAGGGGCAGCCCTGGCTTGCCACTCTTCTCCCCAGCAATCCACCCATATGCATCATGCCGAGTGCCTTCATCCCTATGTTACCTCCTCCCGGCTCCAGAATATCTGTGGGCTTTTCATCGGCCTCTGGATAAAGGTCAAGTTGCCTCAGCCCAGCCTCTGGGGCCTCTTCCATCAGAACGAAAGGAACAGGGTGATGCCTTCTGCTCTGGAGTATCCTTAGTGCATGGTGAGCACGTAGTAAGTCAATACCAGCTTACATATTTGACTGTTCTGTTTTTTTGTTTGTTTGTTTTTGACTGTTCTTTAAGGGAAGCTTTGCCTCCTCCCAGCCCCTAGAACACCACCTTGTGCCTAGGAATAGTATCCCATAAATTAAATGACACATTCCCCTTCACAGCCTACTTCCTGGTGCACAGCTAGGCTTACAACTGGAAAAATGACCTGGTGCTGTTTAGGAAACCCTGTTGTCTGGGGAAATACCTACTTCTGGTTGGCCTGCAGATCTAACTGCTGGGATGAGCTCACTGAATCCTTGAGTACTTCACCGGTCACATGGATCTTGGTGCCCCCTTGTGGCCATCCGTCACCATGCACAGGTGAACTTAAGTATCAGTGGGCATGTAACTCTGAGCCAAATATCATGGCTAGGGAGGCATTTTCCACGGAGTAACTCATTTATCCTCAGCACAATCCTCTGAGGGGGCCACCAGTCATTTCATAACGGGATCTAAGTAACAAAGCTCACAGATGGCTAACAAGGGACTTGAATCCAGGATGGTGAGCCTGGAGCTTTGCTGTTGACCTCGAGGCTAACGGCCATGAAGCATTATGGTAGACACAGAAAGATAAAGTAAGAGGCGGGGCTTCTGGAATGATAGAGTAACAAGCTGGAAAGACTCTCTCCCCAGCAAAATAACAATTTAACTGAGGACATTATTTAAAATAGCCATCATTTAAATTCTGTGGAAAGTGTCCGAAGGGTATGCAGCAAAGGAGAAACATTCTTTCAAGAAAATCTAGCCCGGCTGGTGTGGCTCAGTGGTTGAGCATTGACCCATGAACCAAGAGGTCACCAGTTTGATTCTCAGTCAGGGCACATGCCTGGGTTGTGGGATTGATCCCCAGTAGGGGGCGTGCAGGAGGCAGCCGATGGATGATTCTCTCTCATCATTGATGTTTCTATCTCTCTCTCCCTCTCCCTTCCTCTCTGAAATCAATAAGAATTTTTTTTTAAAGAAAATCTCAATGAAAGCAGCAAAAGTCTATGGCAGTGGTCGGCAAACTCATTAGTCAACAGAGCCAAATATCAACAGTACAACGATTGAAATTTCTTTGAGAGCCAAATTTTTTAAACTTAAACTATATAGGTAGGTACATTGTTATTAACTTAATTAGGGTGCTCCTAAGGCTTAGGAAGAGCCACACTCAAGGGGCCAAAGAACCGCATATGGCTCGCGAGCCGCAGTTTGCCGACCACTGGTCTATGGCATTGGAGCCATACTCTGCCCCAGGCCCCTCCCACCAGCTCCACGTGAAGGAAGGTCTACCCAGGACCTAACTGTGCGGCCAGGGGCTCCTGCTCCCCTTAGGTCTCCCCTTCCTCACTAACAACCACCTGCAAGTGCTACTCCGGACAGGGTAAGGGTAGGTCCTGGGGCCCCAGCTGCCCATGCCCCAGCTCACTTGGAGGGCAGAGAGCCCATGCTGGGGGAGGGGGAGGGGGTAAGTGGAGAAGACAAGGGGTTTCCACATCCCCACGCACAGACAGGAGGCCCCTCTGGGAAATGGGGTCTCTGCCCCAGCTCCAGGCCAGTGGTGGAGGGGTCCGGTCTCGTGGGAGGAGCCACACAGAGGGAACGCCCCCAGCTCTGCGGAGGGCACTGGCCCTATTCACACCAGCTACCTGCAAGAATGAATGGACAACTTCACGCCCAAGAGCAATGATGGAAGTGACAGCAGTCTTCATGGAGAGCAATTGGTTGGGGTCAGCCAGGTACAAGCAAAATGCCAGAGCAGCCAGTTTCATAGAGAAAACCCGGAGAGAGAAAGCCAAGAAGCGCTCCCCTTGACGGCAGTGAGCTCTGGAGGTCAGGAGGCGGTGCTAGGCTGCACCCTCCGGAGGGGAGCGGGCGGGGCAGGGTAAGGACAGAGAAGTTTCGGGGAGCTGGAGAGGAGTGTTTAGGAGTGGGGAGGGGGGAGCCAGATCAGAATGGCTACCGAGTGAAGGGAGAAAGTGTGAATGTAAGGAGAAGTGGAGATAGATAGACGGTTTGTCTGAAGTTAGGGGCGTGCAGGAGGCAGCCCATCAATAACTCTCTCTCATCTTTGATGTTTCTCTGATGTTTAGCTGAGTTTTGCAAGTCTGTCAAGTTTTGAGGGTGGGATGCTTGTCTGGAATTAGCCATTGGGAATAAGAAGAACCTCCTTAATGTCCATCAGACCCCAAGCTGCGGGAGAGGAAGAGTTCCCACTAAGGCCAAGAGGTGTCAGAGGTACACGGAGGAGTGTTTGCAGATATAGATCAGTTTGCTGATCCCTTAGGGAAGTTCTCGGTGGGGAGTGGTTGGGGTTAAGAGGGAGGGAAGGAGAAGGGGTTGGTTCCATGGGGGGATATATACATATATCCTCTTTTATTTAAAAAACAGCATTAGCATTCATGATTGTTAAATAACTTAGTAACCTTAACATAATTTGCTAATGACACGAACTTATATGTATATAAAAATAATCTCCTACTCCTCAATAAAATACAGAAAATGTCACTGGCCTCCGATTTTGTGTTACTTCATTTTCCTAGCATTCTACATGGCTGCCTCTGTTCTCCTAGCCACCTGGGGCCCTGTTGGTGGCTTGTGGCTTTGATTCGGCTCAGCCCAGCTGGAAAACAAACCATTAGGAAATGCATTTGGGCCTCATTCTGTGCCCAGCAGACACACAAGAAGAGTATCTGTTTCATGAGGACCTGGGGAGAGGTGAGAATTCTCTGGAAAGAAGAGCAGGGGAGCACCAGAGAGCTGTCGGCCATGCCCACACCTTCCATTGTTCTTGTCCCCAGCCCACATCTGAGTCAGAGCGGCTGGCCCAGCAAGGCCCCTGGGGAAGATGCGAAGCCGACACTCAGGTGGCAGGTATTGTGAGGGGGACTCTCTCGCTCTCTCAGGTGCAGAAGGGTTTTGTTTGGGGGGGAGATAGCGGCCAAATCAAAGGAAGAGCTGGGGCCTGGGAGGTCATGAGAACAGGTGAGGGTGATGGAGAAATGGTTCCAGTGACCACGAGACAAAGGCTGTGCTTGTCCACACAAGTCGGGCTGCCCGTCCGTGGTCAGAACCGCGGCCAGCCATCTGCTGCCCCGAATACGGGACAAGGAGCCACCTGCCATGACCCCCCTTGATAACCTCCGCAGTGGCATTCGTGGGGACCCCGGGGACTCAGCGACTTCCTCCTGCTGAGAGATGTTCGGAGCCCTCCACTGGGGCCTTACCTGAAGATATCACATTGATTCATTAAATGGGATAATATATCCAGCCTGCCCAGCACATAGGACGGCTGCTTTCCATCCGCCTTGTTATAAAAATACATTAAAATAATGGACAACCCATGTTGCTCTAAAAGAATTGTGGGGAGCGGGGGGAGGGAGGTTGCCCCACCAGTGTGGCTCAGTGGTTGAGCGGGGACCTCTGAACCAGGAGGTCACCCTTGGATTCCCAGTCAGGGCGCATGCCCAGGTTTTCAGGCTCGACCCCCAGTGTGGGGCGTGCAGGAGGCAGCCCATCCATGATTCTCTCATGGATGTTTCTCTCTGTCTCTCCCCCTCCCTTCCAGTCTCTCTAAAAATCAATGGAAAACACCCTCAGGTAGGGATTAAAAAACAAAACAGAAAGGTTTCCTTTAAGGTGTGTCCTGTCACCTGGGGTTGGAACCTAAGGAGGACTTTAAAGCCCTATGACACCGAGTCTCCAAATCTCTTCGTGGCGCCCTTTGGGCACACAGGCTGCTGCTGAGAGGTCCTGCAGCCCAGGCCGGAGACAAAGCCAGAGCAACACGGTCCAACGGCTGGCCCTAAGGTCGGCACCAGGGCCAGGTGCGGGCTGTAGAGCTCGAGCAAAACGCGTGCGAGCCGGCTCCGCGGCCCACCTCTGCTTCCCCCGGGAAGGGTATCGGGGTGGCGGGAAAGCAAGAAGGCAGGTGGGGGTGCACAGCGAGCGGTCCTCCCGCCCAGCTCCCACACGGTGGAGGAGAGTGAGGCCAGAGAAGCACCGATATCAGGTCCAGGAGCCCAGCCCGTCCTGGTTCTCGTCTGGGCCCCGCAGCCCCAGGTGCTGCTCATCCCGCCGAGGCTGAGAACCGGCGGCGGAGATCCCGGCGCCAGGCTGAGCGCAGAGGCCTGGCGCCGCCGCCAAGTCCTGAGCTCCAGAGCAGAACCCCGGCTTCTCTGTGTCGCCAGGAGGGGCCCTGAGGGTCAGCCGGCAGGTGGGACCACAGCGCCCGCATCCTGATGCCGCCGCCCCAGGTAACACGCCCAGGGACCCACACCTGAGAGCCAGGCGGAGCCGGCACAAGGGGGATGGGCCCCTCACATGGCTCAGCGCGGAGACTCCCCCGGGTCCTAGGGCGTCCCAGGAAGGCAGAGAAGGAAACCGGGCGTGGCTGAGAGCCCGGGATTGGCTTGGCTGAGAATTCAGCCAGGAGGGGGCGGGGGATGGAGACCCTGATAGCCCCGAAGTTCCAGACGTGAAGTAGGGACCCTCTCTGAGCCCCACGCGCGCTCTCGCGTCCCCTGTGAGTGTGATCCCTGCTAGGCTGCAGGTCCCTTGATGGCGAGTTTTGTGTCCCATGCATCCCGGCTCCCCCCAGCCCAGGTTCCCAGGGTTCGCACCCCGAGCTGTGTGTGACCGCGCTCTGCAATGAGCCGAGCTGGAAACGTGCTCCCCTGGCTCCCCTGGGCTGCGCCCCCTCTTTCCACGGCGTTCATCTGCGCACCCCCTCAGTGCTGTGGCCCCCAGTGACCTTTCTCATTCTGTTTCTTTATCCCTAAAATGAAGGCGGCGCCGGTCCCCTGGGTAGCTCAAGGTTAAATGGGACAAGGTGTTTGAAAGCGTTCTGTGCCCCAGAAAGGGCTGCGAGGTTTTATTTTGGAAAGTCTTTGTCTTCCCGGAGACGGACTCCTGCCTCCTCCTAAGGCAGTGGTTCTCAACCTTGGCTGCACATTAGAATCACCTGGGAATCTTGTTAAAATCCTGATTTCTGGGCGTCATCCTCCGGAAATTCTGTTTCTTTTGTTATTGGGGGTGGGTCAGAAGA
>NW_005871206.1:413676-420803 GCF_000147115.1 Myotis lucifugus
CTCCATCCTGGGTTATCTGATTTGCTAGACCCAAGAGCTCCTTTGAGGACAGGAACATGTGGTAAAATGACTTCTGGGCCTCTGATTAGAACTACCCCCTGAAGTACAAGGCCTTGGCACAGAACTAGGGTTCAGAGAAGGTTGGGCTGAACCCAACTTCTTCCCACTATGTCACAATGAGACACCTTGATTCTGTTTTCTGATTAGGGTATAATTGTTGTCCATTCAGGGAAAGATTTCTGATATATTTGCTACATGCTAGAAACAAGAGGAAAAATTCAAAAGAAAGGAAGTCAGAGAAGGTAGAAGAGGATAAAGGGCGGGATAACTGGTGACAGACCAGACGGTGACCTTGGGTGGTGAACACAATACAATATACAGATAATGTGTCATAGAATTGTACACCTGAAACCTATATAATTTAAATAACCAGTGTCACCCCAATAAATTTAATAATTTTTTAATTTAAAAAAAAGAGGCCCAGAAATCATGATTTTAACAAGATTCCCAGGTGATTCTAATGTGCAGCCAAGGTTAAGAACCACTGACCTAAGCCCAGCTCTGGCTTATCCACACAACTCAGTTCAGCAGACACTCGCCGTGTTACTACTGTGTCGGGCATATGGCGAAGGGCCTCCCTGGGTAATGCATCCTGGCGATGTGAGGAGGTGAAGCGGAGGCTTGTCAGAACCCTCAGGGAGAGTGGTGTGCGGCTGGATGGACAAACTGCCGGGGTGGGGATGTGGCCCACAGGAGGCAGACATCAGGGACGATGCCTTTGCTTGTTGGGCATTGGAAGCCTAAGTCAAGCCCTAGCCAGTTTGGCTCAGTGGATAGAGCGGCAGCTTGTGGACTGAAGAGTCCCTGGTTCAATTCCGGTCAAGGGCACATGCCCAGTTTCAGGCTCCATCCCCAGTAGGGGGCGTGCAGGAGGCAGCTGGTCAGTGATTCTCATCATTGATGTTTCTCTCTCTCTCACACTCTCCCTTCCTCTCTGAAATCAATAACAATTCTTAAAAAAAGAAAGAAAGAAAACCTAAGTCAAAATGGCCTGAACAGGTTGTTGGGGCTCCTAACCAGAAGGTCCAGGGTTAGGTGGCTTCAGGGTTCTATGGCACAGTGGCTTAACCACAGCATCAAGGACTGTGTTTCTCCCTTTTCTGTTCTGCCGTCTACAGTGATGGCTCATCCCCTCGGGGTGTGGGATGGCTGCCAGTGGCCAGCGGGACTCTAAGTTTCCTTGTTCACAATGAGTGGGTGGGGCAGGAAGGCACTCACACACTAAAGGTCATGACCTTAACCCCTGTCTTAATTCGTCACCCTACCTCCTGCAACTCGGGCATGTGTCCTTGACGGGAATCGAACCCAGGACCCGTCAGTCTGCAGGCTGATGTTCTATCTACTGAGCCAAACTGGCTAGGACTTGAAAGAGTGTTTTATAACATGCAACACAGATCCCCAGACATTATCTCATTTCATTGTCACAGCCATTCGGTGGGTTGCTTTGATTATTCCTAGGTTGCAAATTAAGAAAACGAGCCCCAGAGTGGCTGTCAGGAGCCTCACAGTTGGGAGGGGGAGACGCTGGGTGCAGATGGTCTCCTTTAGCCTGGGGTTCAGCCCCCTCAGTGCAGTTGAAGAAGAATGGGCTAGTGAATTCCTGAGATGGAAATACGTACATACCCCTTGGGTTTAGTGTTTTTGTTTTGCATTATTCGCTTTCCTGTTTAGAGTTGAGCTATTCTGTGCTCTTGTATACCTATGAAATTTTCCATAATAAATAGTTAAAAAAAAAAAAAAGAAGAAGGTGGAGTTGCTTGGTCAGCCCTGGCTAAATCAAGGGAAGGTCAGGTCCCAAGGAAGTCAGGTGATGAAGGGTTTGGGTTTCAGCACTTTAAGATTTGACTTGAAGAAGAGAAAAAAGACCATTTGGGAAGAATTCATAAGAAAAATCACGTGTGAGCTCAAGCAGCTTAAAAAAAAACAAAAAAAAAAAAAAACGGCCCAAAGGAATGAGTTGTTCCCTCTGGGTTTTATAGTCTCTTGCCAGATCCTTTATTTTTTTTTAAAAAAAATATGTTTTATTGATTTTTTACAGAGAGGAAGGGAGAGAGATAGAAAGTTAGAAACATCGATGAGAGAGAGAAACATCCATCAGCTGCCTCCTGCACATCCCCTACTGGGGATGTGCCCACAACCAAGGTACATGCCCTTGACCGGAATCGAACCTGGGACCCTTCAGTCCGCAGGCTGACGCTTTATCCACTGAGCCAAACCGGTTAGGGCTCTTACCAGATCCTTTAATTATCCTTCAGT
This sequence comes from Myotis lucifugus, assembly GCF_000147115.1. NCBI lineage: Eukaryota > Metazoa > Chordata > Mammalia > Chiroptera > Vespertilionidae > Myotis > Myotis lucifugus. The sequence goes on from NW_005871206.1 coordinate 415,993, forward strand.
TCTTTTTCTCCCAAATCTCATTTCCCCCAGACTTAAATAAAGAACAGACGATGCTTCTTAGAAGCCTTGGGCGAGTGGCCTTTCGGAATTGACTTTTGCCCGGGCGCAGGTCCTGGCTTGATCGCCACTTCACGGTGTCAGCTTGGGTTATGGCTTACCTCCTGGGAGGTCCACTTTCTCCAACGGTCATGGGGATTCCACCACTTACCACCCAATGGCCTCCCAAGAAAACTGGACAGGAAGGCAGGAAGGCAGGAAGGCCCTTGGAAAGGTGCCAGAGCAGCATGTCTTGGTCTGGGAGATGTCATTTGTAGAGCTAACCTGGGTGCAGTAAGAACGATGGACAGGGCTGATTTCAAAGCTGCCACTAAGGGAATGGTAGTCCTGGGGCATGACTGCCCACCGTGACCTGCTCAATTAGGAATTCATGATCAGACCCCCGTGAGGTTACTCTCCAAGCACCTCTTTTCTCATCCACAAATGCCAGGTGAGGAGACAGAGAGGCCAGAAATGCATGAGGGGAACCAGGAGGCAGGAATGTCAGGAGGCCAGGGCGGAGGGGAGGTTTGCAGGGAGAGCAGAGAATGCTGTCAAGTGCTGGAGGGAGGATAAGCATGATGGAGGCCAGAACACGGGTGGTGGAGCAAGGCCCACGGAGCGATGGGCTTGGGGAAGAGCCTTCGATGGGAACACGGCCACCAGTCATTAACATGGGCCGGGAGGCCTAGGTGGCGTGGCTCCAGTGGTTGAGCATCGACCTCTGAACCAGGAGGTCGAGGTTCGATTCCCCAGTCAGGGCACATGCCCGGGTTGTGGGCTGGATCCCGCCCAGTGTGGGGTGTACAGGAGGCAGCCGATCAATGATTCTCTCTCATCGTTGATGTTTCTATCTCTCTCTCCCTCTCCCTTCCTCTCTGAAATCAATAAAAATATATTTTTTAAAAAATTGGATGGGTGGAGCTAAGTAAAAATGTGACCCGCCTGGATCCCAGTGCCCTGATTTCCAGCCAAGGGCTGTGTCACATTCTGATGAAGAGAAATGGGTGGAAATGGGACTCAGCCCCAGCTGATTGCCGGGTTCTGTGCTGGACCCTTGAGGAGACAATCTCACCACAGCCCCTGGGGGCTGATGGCATCATCCCCTCCTTCCAAAGGAGGGAATCGGGGCTCAGCACGGCCGAGGCTCTGCCGTCTCCACTGGTTGCCAGGTCACACCCCCAGAACAGATCTCCGCAGGTCCGCACCCGGGGCTTCCCACCTGCCCAGAGCCCACCTTCTATGTCTCACTGGCTCAGGCTTCTAAAGGTAGAGAAGAGAGACGTGGGCCAGATAGAGGACACGATTTCCACCCCAGAGGCCTCCAGTGGACACATTAAATCAATGGGCAGGAGAGAGAGAAGAGACTCGGCACAAAGAAGCTTTCTTTTTTTTAAAATTGTTATTTTTATTTATTTATTTTTAATCCTCACTCAAGGATATTTTTTTCCATTGATTTTCAGAGAGAGGGAGGGAGGGAGAGAGAGAGAAACATCAACTGGTTGCCTCCAACAGGAGCCCCCACCAGAACCAGGGATCAAACCTGCAACCCAGGTATGTACCCTTGACCTGAAATCGAACCCATGACCCTTCGTTTCTCAGGCCAATGCTCTAACCACTGAGCCATGGCAAGAGCTTTCTTTTAAAGGAGTAAAGGACTGACAGGGAGGGGTGGGGCGGGCAGGGGAGCAGGGTCAGCCAGGGGACCTCAGCTCCTTCCCAGCTCCTGAGCTGCAAATCCCCACCCTGAGCAACCAGACCATTCCGGCTGCTGGAATACGCTGGCCCCTTCAGTCTTTGTGATCGGTGCTCCTTTGTAAGTTACTGTTTTTACAGTGTTTCACTGCCCTCGGAGGTTGATGGTCACAGTACTGTCATCTGCATTTTAAAGATGAACAGACTGAGACTCAGGGACTTGCCCATGACCTCGCTGCCAGGACTCAGGACTCAGACTCTGAGATCTTTCTAATACCTGGGAGGGGGATTCCACAGGGAATTTCATCACTAATAACAACCCCCCACACATGCGCCTGTGGGTGTATCTCTGCTAAAGAAAAAATGATTCTGACACTTGTTAAAGATGGCAGGGCAGACTGTATTGGGCGGCGGCGGGGGTTGCGGGGTGGGGCGATAGTGGGGGCAGACTACTGCATTCCAACAAGGACCAGTGGGGATTGTAGCCACGGAGCAGGGAGGAGGCCGTGGATGGAGAACTAAGAGGAAGCACCAGGGCCCGGGGATTCTGACTGAAGGCCGGCCAGAGACATCAACGGAGGGGATGAGGCACGTCATTAGCTGTCAAGAATAGGGGAGTTTTCACTCAGCTGACTCAGCAGGATTCTTGCTAAAATTGGACCAAACAGGAAACGGACAGAGCCCCAGGTCAGGGACAGAAAGAAAACTCAGGAACCAGACTCAAGTTTGATCAAAGGCGAGTCTTTGTGCTCATCACCTGCTCAAAATACTCAGGTCAGGGCCTCCTGCACCAGGTGGCCCCCTCCCGGGCCTCTGAGCCCACCTGCCTCTGCTGGACTGCCCTTCCCAGCAGGTGTCAGCCTTCCCTTCTCACCCAGGCCTTCCCCATGGCCCATCTATGAGCTCACATCCACCCCTCCCTGCCCCCCGCCTCTTTCCTGATGAGTTTTTCTCCTTGGCGCCCATCACCATTTAACACACTATACGTTTTCTTTATACATTTGGTTTATTGTTCTGTTTCCCCCCAATGACAGTGTCCCTCCCGGAAAGCGGGGATTTGTACCTGTCTTGTTCCCTGTTGTATCCCCAATACCTGGAACAGCACCTGGCCTGTGAGAAGGACTCATTATTTGTTGAATGAATGGGAGGCCTGAATGCAGGTCTTTGTAAATAACCCTCAGATCTTGATTATCTCTGTCAACAGCAAAGGATAATAATCCGCAATGATGAATGATCCGTCCAGCCCATTCGTAATGCACTTTACCACCCATTGTTTCACTCTAATCCAGCAACACAGGAATGAACCTAGAGGAACGAGGACCTATTTGCCTTCCATAAGCGATCTGTGTGTTATGTGGTTATGATGGGTGAAAAAGGGGAAAAGGAGGCCCAGAAATATTGGGACAAAAAAACCCACCCAGCGTTCAGAGTTTGCTGTGGAAAAATTCACATGCCTCACCCCCCGGAATAACAGATGAGTTGCTGTACAGACATTATGTATAACAGGCCCTTAGCAGGCACTCAACCTATACTAGCTGTTGTTATTGTTGCTATTATGTTGTATTTTCCCCAACACTCCTCATGCCGTTCCTGAAACCTGCCAGCTTTTCCTCTGCCGGGAGGACTTCTGACTCCCCTGGGCAGAGTGAATCACTCCCTCCTCCAGCACAGCACCCGATACAAACTCCGTGATTGTGTTGCATCGTAATTGCTCATTTGTTCCCAAGTCCTCCTCCCCAGAGGCTGTCTGAGTCTGGAGGGCAGAGACTTACCTTATCCGGGATTGTATCCCCAGCCACGATCAGGTGGGTGGCACACCCCAGGATTGGTGAGAATGATGGAGGGGCTAAAGGTGGCCCAGGCGGGCATTGTCAGCAAAAAGGGAAACACCTAGACATGAGTTTCTCATTCATTCCCCCCTTGCCTGGGAGGCTAGGAAACCCCATTTAAAGGGACCTGACCCGCGTGAACGTACAGGGTGCGTGGTTCATTCTCCGGGGCAGAGAGGCCCACGGGGTCCCTGTGCACCGTGAGCCTCTTCAGGGCTCCCCAAGCAGGAGCTGAATCCAGACAGGGATCTGCAGGAAGCAAGGCCCCCGGGTGGAGAGCTAGTTCGGTCGGCATCGCTTTCTGCTGGCCTGTCCACACTGTCGCGGTCATTGGCCACGGGCATCTGGGTGGTGAGCAGATCAGCAAAAACTCACCAAGGCCTCAGATCCAGGTGAAGGGACTGGGGACAGGGAATTGGCTGGCTTGAGCCATGGGCTCGGGTTTTGTCTTTTTATAAATTGTCACTATAGCATCCCCAATGCCTTGACCAGTCCCTGGCACATACTTGATACCCAGTTGACATTTGCTGAATGAATGTGCGACAGGGGGACCCCATCGAACCTCTGAGGGTGGGTCTGGGGGTGCTCATGTAATGACAGACAGTGACCAAACTGCTACCTAGAATGTGGGTCCAATTACAGCTTTCCCCTCTTCCTACCCTTTCTCCATCCGGTGCCCAGCCTGTCTCAGGAGATACTATTTAAAGAGTGTTTGAGCCTGGCCAGCGTGGCTCAGTGATATTGACAGCGACCTATGAACCAAGAGGTCAGGGTTTGATTCCAGTCAGGGGCACATGCCTGCCGGGTTGTGGGCTCAATCCCCAGTGGGGGGCGTGCAGGAGGCAGCGGATCAATGATTCTCTCTCATCATTGATGTTTCTCTCTCTCTCTCCCCCTCCCTTCCTCTCTGAAATTAATAAAAATATATTTTTAAAAAATAAAGAGCATTTGTTACAAAAGAGACAAAACCATCAGAAAGCCCATGGGGACCACAGGCCTCAGTGTACTTAGCCTTGGGGGCGTTTGATCCAGGGCCACTGTGAAGAGCTAAAAACTGCACAAGAATTCTTTTCGAAGTGTGCTCCTCAACTGCTCCTCCGGGTTGTTTCCGTATGAAAAAGCTCTGCAGGTGGGTGGGCTGTCCCCGTCATTTTAAAAGCTTGCCCATATGGGAAGGAGCTAACCTTTATCTAGTGCCAATCCCAAGGCAGCATGCATGCACCAGACACTCCTGGCTTCCTGTTTCATCCT
>NW_005871206.1:420903-423435 GCF_000147115.1 Myotis lucifugus
TGCCTAAGCTCACCCGGCCCATCTACCACAGTTTTTGGCTGATGCCACGCCCACTCAGCACCCGGCCCCCAGATGGGATTCAGAAAAACACTAGTGATTTTTTTAAATGTTTTTTTTTTAAGAGAACCAGATCCTTTTGCTCAATGCATTTTCTCGACTTTTGCAGGGACATTTGATGGGGGGTCCGAATTTGGCCTGCTCCAGACAGCAAGGGGACCTGGGACCCCTCCCTGGAGATAAGGTAAGGCTCCAAAGCGGATTTTCCGTTAGGCCTGGCAGGTCTATTTCAGCCTAAGCACTTCTGGCTGCAGCGAAAGTCAGAGCGATAATGAGCTGTGTAGGAGGATGAGCGCGTTCTGTCGTGTTGAAGAGGCTGCCGGTGAGAACAGCTTAACGCCCCTCCCAAAGCAGCAACACGTTACATGGCAGGGATGGAGGTGGGAATGGCACGGAGCATAGAGCATGTTGGCACTGTCTGTTTAAAACAGCGAAGGCCGCCCTGGCCAGGGTGGCTCAGTGGGTTGAGTATCATCCCCCAAAAGGGTGCCGGTTCGATTCCCGGTCAGGGCACGTGCCCAAGTTGTGGGTCTCAATCCCCAGTGGGAGGCGTGCAAGAGACAGCTGGTCAATGTTTCTCTCTCTACCCCTCTGATCTTCCCCTCTCTCTAAAATCAATCAAAATGTATTTAAATAAATAAAACAGCAGAAGCAGCAGAAAGACATGAATGCAGCAATTCTAACCTTGTGAAACTAAAAACATTCCTCGGGTCCTCTGGGGAACCTTCCTGTGGCTCCGGGAGGAAGGAGGTGAGCCGTGGCCTTCCGGGTCAGTCTCACTGGGAGATTTTTTTCCGTTCCACTCTGCACCGAATTGGCCCATGAAAAGAGTGGACATAACCCTAGACACCAAGTAAACATGTGGAGGGTTGGAATGAGATGAGGTATTATTTTCAAAGGCCTTCCTCAGGGTAAGCCCATTCATAAACCTCTGACCCAGGAATTGCACTTCTGAGAATGAAAGGAGGCTTGAGGCTTCCTGGATTCAACCTGGCTCTGCCACTTTCCTCGTACAAGGAAACAGCCCCATGGGTGCGTTTCCTCATCGGGAAAATGGGGTCATGAAATGACCTACTCATCAGGTTCTTTATAAGGATGAAATGAGGTGATCCATGCACACTCGCACGGTGCCCACTAGAGGAAGCACTCGATTGTTTATTATTGCCTCGAAGACCCCGTCCTACACACGGACAAAGCTATGCCACAGTGTTCCCTGCTCATAAGAAGGAAAAATGGAAAACAATATAAAAATCTAGAGTTGAGTGAATAACTAATAGGCTGCGTATATCCAGTCCAGAAAGCCGATGGGGCCTCTGAAAATTCCGGCTATGAAAATGATATAATGATAGTTTTAAATGCTTATGATAAAATGAGTAAGAAAAAAGCAGTATGTAAAATTGCATGTATGGCATGTTTACAAGTGTATAAAATACACAACAAATCCCATAAGTAGGGGGGAAAGATTGCCAGGAAATACATGAAAATGCATTGGGATGAGTGCAGTCAGGGTCATTTTTCGTGTTCTGTTCTCCATTTTCCAAAGGGTTTTATATATTTTAGAGTCAAAATATATGAAATGTTTAAAATGATGTGAAAGTTGGTTGTTGAGTATCATCCTGCCTGAAGGCCCAAGAATTGCAGAACTGGGTGAAGTTTATTGTATAATGTCTGGAAGGAGGACAAGAGGGAAGGAGGGTGGTCAAGATCATTTCCCAGGCTTATCCATTCTTGATTGTTGGTTCTCTGGAAGCTTCCGTAAACGAGCTTTATTTGGGACCCACTGATCTTTCCACCCCAATTTCTCACCAACGTTCCTGTGGTCACTACAGATGGGAGGAGACCATGCTAAGAGGGCTGGACGTGTTTATTTTTATTTTTTCAAATATTTTTTATTGATTTCAGAAAGGGAGAGGGAGAGAGAGAAACATCAATGATGAGAAAGTCATTAATCGGCTGCATCCTGCACGCCCCCTACTGGAGATCAAGCCCACAACCTGTGCATGTGCCCTTGACTGGAATCAAACCATGACCTCCTAGTTCATAGGTCGACGCTTAACCACTGAGCCCTGCCCTGCCGGCCGAGCATTGGATGTCTTTAAAGCAGGGGGTCATGCTCAGATTGTCTTGGGAAGATAACGCTGATAGTGTGGAGGATGAGCACATCGGAGGGGTGTAACCGGTGGCAGAGGTACAAACGAGGAGGTGGCGGCAATAGTCTGGTCCTTGCAGTGAGGAGGGAGGTGAGGAACCAGACCGGGGAGTTGTGACTGGGGTGGAGCTGACAGCTCTGGCTGACTGGCTGGGGCTGGGAGTGTGTGAGGCAGAAATCCAGGAAGGATGGATGAAAGGGGCCTGGTGTGTGTGTGTGTGTGTGTGTGTGTGTGTGTGTGTGGCGGGGGGGGTAGAAGGGGGTGGTAACAAAGTATAATGAACTCAGTTTGGGGCCATTGAGTAAAATGTGCCAGCGGCATGTGG
>NW_005871206.1:423634-443953 GCF_000147115.1 Myotis lucifugus
TCAGGAGGAGATACTGATCTGGAAGGTGGCAGCGATAGTGGACATTTGCTCTAGATGGAGGTGAGGGGCCCCTGATGGACCGCAGAGCGAGATGCTGGGCAATGACCACGCCTCATGACACTCTGTCCTCGAAATCAGTTGCCTGAGGCCTTATGGAGGCTCTGACTGCACAAATCGCGTTTCCTTTTCTGGGAGCTTGCAAGGTGAATTTTCAGATCGAATTGTTTGATGCCTTTGCTTTTGCCGACTGAAATTCGTGGTGTGTGGTGACTAGGGGGCTTTGGAAATGGACAGACCTGGTGCCGGGCCCGGCTCCTGACTCTGTTTCCTACTTGGCAGGAGGGAAAGAATGATGTCTAACTCTCAGAGCTGTCGGGCCTGCGGTGCAATGCATGTCCGGTTGGTAATTCGAAAGCCTGTAACCTCAGCCCTACGGCGTATTGTATGAGCTAAGCCAAAAGGCAGTTCTTGAGAAAGGTCCATCGTTTATAAAACTGACACCCTTGGGTTCTGACTACTGTATTTTAAACTGGAAATGTGTGTTGATTAACGTTGGAGCTGGCTCTGGCATTCCAATTAGTAGAAAGTGGACTAGAAAGTTCCAGATGACAGGGCACATTTGTTTTTCTTCCCACCATGACTTTTCAGAAAAAGGTTGATACATGGATTACAAATCCAGACAAGCTCAGGCTCTCAAAAATGCATGCTCATGTTCAGTCATCTAGCTTAGAGACGGTGGAACAAATCCAAGTAACAATTTTATTCTGTCTACAGCACACGTTTTTACATACATTTTAGTGGTTTTGTCAGTGTTACAGTTGGGCAAACTTTAAATGAATCCACAGAAGTTAATATATTAAAAGTAAAATATACACAATAAAACAGCAGGCAATCCGGATGTTGAGATTCATGCAGGTGGGGTGAGGACGGAGGACCTCGCCTATGTAAGAGTCACCAGCAGATATCAGTTCTTCTGTCCCTCCTCCCCATATACTTCACCGAAATCGGAGAATTCTTAACACACACACACAAAATAAACTCTCTTTGAAAGCCGTGTCAGTACAAAAATTCAATACAAGCCTAAATGTATCATCCAACCAACGGTTCCATTGGTCAGACCTGTTACTCGGAGGCAGTCACTGTCGGCACCTGATCTAAAGGCAAGGCTGTCTCATTCATTAAAACACCAAAAGGAGATTAATCAACGAAGCAGCTAATGTGTTAATCTTAATATAAGACACTGAGGGAAAACCAAAGGTAATATTTTAAATACCACTCCACTAAGCCAGGATATAACCCATGGACTACAGATCCATGCTTTCAATACTTTTCTACTTGAAAGGGAAACAAGTGTATGGGGAGATGTAGAAGAAAGGTAGAAATGTGAATTTATGCCTCTAATTCCACAGTTTAAAAATGAGCATCAAACTGATAGCATAGAGCTAGGTGACAATGACGACACTGTCGGGCACCATAGAGGCAACACCACTGTGGACGGTAATCCCTGACGGGAGTTTCAGCAGGTGGCCAACCACCGACACCAGAGCACAGGCTGAGGAGGACCCTGAAGAGAACAGGGCGAAGGCGCAGAGAAAAAGGTGCCTCTTTTGAAAAAGTTAATGGATATCAAAATACTTCTCCATCATTAGTAAACCAAACTAGTCAAGGCTGTGGCCCAAAGCAGCCCGGAACTCGGAGTCAGGGGTTGGCAGAATATGTCTGGAAAACTGCGGTTTTTAAAAATTGGCAATTTCTCAGGCCCCGTGAAACCATCTGAAGAGGCACAATGTTGGTTCGCCTGTGGAATGTGGACGGCTTGCTGCCAGAATGCACATGGGCGGGGACCCGCAGAGATGCGTGTCCGTGGAACTTTTTCTTTCTTTTTTTTTTTTTTAATGTACAAAAAAACGAAGTTACTGTTTAAAAAAGAACCATGTTGTGTCAGGATAAAACATGGTGAAAGTAGTGTAAGTTCTGCCCATGATTCTTTCCGCAGCTGATGGGAAAGTGATAGAAACGAGTTTCTCTTCAAAAGGAAGCTTTGCTGTTGCACTGACTTCGACAACCCGACCTAGTGATTTAGAAAAACCCATGTAGTAAAGTCTGTAAAATCGAAATACAAAATTCTGGTTTGTAAACATCAGTTGGCCAAGTCTATCCAGAGTCCTGCATGACAGTGGAATGGAATGAATAATTAGTTCACTACCTTAACGGATTCGTCCTGGAACATTCCAGAACACAGCATTGATACTTTCACAGTAATTATAGTCAGACTATATAAAGAAAGTCAGTGCAGTTGTCTTCTTCCTCCTCCTGTGCAATAGGCAGCTCTTGCCCCTCTCCCAAGTGCCATCGCTGAAATAATACTGGTGCGGACACCTGGTGCAGACCGGTCATAAATGGCGCACGAAGTCCGTGGGGCTCCGGTAAAGATACTTCCAGATGGCGTAGTAATGCACGGCGGCGGCCGTGGCCACAAACAGGTGCCAGATGGCATGGGCGAACGGGATGATGCCATCGCTCTTGAAGAAGACCACGCCCAGGCAGTAAATCAGGCCCCCGCAGGCGAGCTCATGAAGTCCCTCCGTGTTGTTCTGTGGGCAGAGGAAGCAGAGGGAAAGTGTGGATGTGACGGAGGTGACAGGCTACAGAGGGTCACTGCAGCCCCCGCTCTGCCTCCTGATTCTAGACAATGAAGTATCTCTGCACAGGCAGCGTCCCAGTCTGTAAATCGAGTCTCTCGACATCGACCTGGATCACCCTTTGGGCGACACGTCTTGACCCAACCCAGCAGTCAGGTCAGGGGTCCCCTAGTGCCGAGCAGCACATTCTGCTCACTGGGGGGTGTCTCTGCAGACATGGCAGTTCATTTCATTTATGAAAGTTGTTATTGATTTTTAGAGAGAGAAGAAGGGAGAGGGAGAGAGAGAGAGAGAGAGACAGCAAAACATCGATGTGAAACATTGCCTCCTGCATGCCGCCCCACTGGGGATCGAGCCCACAACCCAGGCATGTGCCCTGACGGAATTGAACCGGCAACCTTTCGGCTTACAGGACGCTGCCAAACCAACTGAGCCACACCAGCTAGGGCATGGCAGTTCATTTTAATATAGAACAATCCTTGGCTTTCATCTTCCCCTTTAAAGCTTTCTTCCTACTAAGGCGCCCATGCCACTCCATTTGTAACCTACGGTCTCGCCCGAGTTTTCACTTCCTGTTGTCCTCAAGCCCTGCTCTACACTGATTGCTTTCCTGAGACTTTCCCTGCCTGTCTGAGTTTACGACTTCCTTATGGCTGACCCAGGAAAGTCATAACTAGAAGTGACCTCAGAGGTCGGGGATCATACAGTACAACACACTGTTTAACCTAGATGTGGCCAGGCCTTCTTGTCTTTGAGCATGGTGCTTCCTAGCTTAGCGGGAGGTAAACAGACATGTATGATTTGGCACAAAAAGGAGAAACTTTAGGCCGCTCTTGGTTTTCAAAGACCAAGGCCCAGCTTCAAGATTAAACTGGGTTGTATGAATGAGAAGAGAACAGAGCCAGGCTTAAGAAGTTGACAAAACAGCTCAATCCCCTGAATTCCCGGGGACCAGGAACAGAAAGGTCTTGGGTCCTGCAGGGTAGGTGGAAACCTCACCACATGGTGGCAAGGCCTTGGAAGGGGGCAGGCATGTGAGTGGTCGAGAGGCCTGGGCGCTGACAGCTGTGGCCTTTAAGCCTTGCAGCAGGTCCTGTGGCCAGTTGAGCAGGGAGCATAGTCAAGTTCTAATGCAGCCGCCTACTTGAACGGGCCCATGGGCTCAGGCCAAAGCAATGGCAGCACCTGATGACCATGCCCTAAGAACCAGGCTTTGCTAAATGTCCTCTCAAAATAAACATTTTATTAGAGGTATCACTTTATATCCCAGTTTATTACTTCCAGAATATCTATAATAATAAAAGCGTAATATGCTAATTAAACCGGACATCCTTCCAAACATCCTTCCAGAAAACCTTCTGGACAAAGGAAGCCGGGGCTGCGAGGGAAGCCTGGGGCCCGGGTGCCTGCCGGCAGCTGGAGGGAAGCCCAGGTTCCGGGTGCCAGGGGGAAGCTGGTCCCGGAAGCTGGGGGAAGGAAGGCTTACTCTTGCATGAATTTCGTGCATCAGGCCTCTAGTTTTACTATAAGCTCCTTATCTTTAATCTGAAAACACATAGAAATAAAGAAAACAGAAAGAGAATAAAAGAAAAACCAATCATGAAGTAGTAAAGTATATGAATCTTGGGAATGTCATGCTATAGAAAACTACAACTTTTTAAATAAAATTAAATTTTGGAGGGTGACATGGGTTAACAAAATGACATAGGTCTCAAGTGTACAATTCTATAATACAGCGTGTACACGTCACGCTTGATTCTAAGTTCTGTGGGGGCAAGTGTGAGGATTATCCTGTTTGATTGTAACATTACCACTTGTAAAAATGCCAATTAAAGATTGAGGCTGATAAAAATACTGGATAAACCTGCTCTGATGATACCCAGGGGGAATTTACTTCTCTGGTGGTTGATGACCTGTCTACATAGACCTTGCTTATTATATTGTTTGGGTGTCCTCAATCGCCCTCTAACTCTAGGACCTTCAAGACAGATTTTCTCATTTCAGTCCTTCACCTCCCTCCCCTCGCCAGTCCCCGTTGCCTTTAGCAACTAAATTATGTGAATTCTTGGCGCTAGGGAATTGTTCAAGCCATCATATACCTCCTATCTCAAAGAGCATATTTTGTTACATTCTCTTAAGACATATTCTCTGGAAAAAAAACAAAACAAAACAAAACATAGCAAACCTGTAACTAATTCCTAAACCATTATCAGGTATTTTTGTGACCAGAACTATGTACAGTAAAACTACATTGCTATAATGTGCCTGGCCCTGGCCAGGTAGGTCAGTTGGTTAGAGCGTTGTTTCAATGCTAAGGTTGTGGGTTCGATCTTGGTCAGGACACATACAAGAAACAACCAATCCTATATAATACAAGGCTAATATGCAAATCGACCGAATGGCAGAAAGACCGGTAGCTATGACGCACACGGATCACCAGGGGCAGATGCTCAATGCAGGAGCTGCCCCCTGGTGGTCAATGCGCTCCCACAGGGGAGCACTGCTCAGCCAGAAGCCCTGAGCTGGGCTCATGGCTGACAAGCACAGCGGCAGTGACGGGAGCCTCTCCCGCCTCCGCAGCAGCGCTAAGGATGTCTGACTGCTCCCTGCGGGCCTAAGCCAGCAGTCAGACATCCCCCGAGGACTCCTGGACTGTGAGAGGGCACAGGACAGGCTGAGGGACTCCCCCAAACCTCCCCACCGAGTGCACAAATGTCATGCACCGGGCCTCTAGTGAATGCATAAATAAGTGGAACAACAAATTGATGTTTCTCTCTCTGTCTCTCCCTCCCCCCTTTTCATTTCCCTCACCCTCTCTTCCTTCCTCTCTCTCTCCCTAAAAATTAAGAAAAAATTGTGCCTGTGAGCTCAGGAGTGAAATTATAGGTACGATTCTGACCATGGCAGGCTGAGAAGAGAGTTCAAACGGAACTCATTGTGATTTCCTCAGTTAACACAGAGGCTAGTGCAGAAATGTAGAGGGTAGGACACTGGGGTGCAGAAGCTAAAGGCACAGTAACCAGCTGGATGGGATTGGAAGGTTGTAGGGATTGGAAGGGTGTGATGACATGTGTTTGTTTCAAGTTGACAGCTACACATAGGTTTCTCAGTGGTAATTTGGTTTGAAAGGAAGTTCAAAATGAACCAAACGACCTCTTAAGGTCCTTCCAATTCTTAAGATTTAAGAAATCAGTAATTTATATTTTCTTCATGTAAGGAACTTCAGAAGGTACCCTCTTCCATATATTTCAGGTGAGACACTAAGTAATTCAAGCAGAAATACCCACCTTCACATAATCTCACACCTGAGTGGGGTGAAGACAAGAGTGGGCGTGAGGGTGGGGTGAACAGAAAGGTTACCCAAAAGAAACAAACACAGAAGGTTACCATAGGGAAACAAACAGACTTAAATGTACAACTTTCCCAACTGATATAGACAGTAGCCAGTACAAGTTCCTGGCACTTTGCAATTTACATATTTTTTTTCGTTTGAGTCTCTAGTTAATGAACATATCATAACGTCACAAAGAAAAGCTGCATATCTTATCTATGGACATGAAAAGAGTCCTAGTGAGTTGAAAGGAAATAAGGTGAAATAACTAAAATTATGAAGCCATTTCTTACCATTGATGTCACCACCAAGGCCGGAGAGAAGCCCATTGTGAGATAGCAAAGGAGCTCAACCAACTTATACCTGCAGGATGGAATGCAGTTCATTTCATGTGTCTATTCCTACAACACTTAAACCATTTCCATATCAGTTTTTTCTTTCAAAAAACCAGTAACCTCAAGTAATCGAATACAATGTATCCCCCCCCCCCCCCCCCCCCCCCCCCGCCGCCGCTCCCGTAGGAGACCAGTAGGCCTCTAACTGAAACTTCCTGACTGAGTAACAATGAACTAGCATTTCCTATAGGACTGACAAGGCCTCAGCCTCCACATGCCCCCTGGAAAATGCCACTGCCACCCATTGCTCTAAGAAACAAATCACGCAGATGGGCAGAGATGCAGCTTGGGCTGGTTTCTACCAGTGGCAGAGGGAGAGTAGCCCTAAGAAACAAAGGGCGTGTATTAGTGTCTCGGCATCTTGCATCTTCACACCAGAATTCCAATGTGTAAGGCTCATCACCACCTCAGGCTCCCGAATGTCTGGAACGTCAGAAATTGTATTGAAACTGCACTTACATAGCTGCCTAATCAAACTAGACCGGAAGCTCCTCAAAGGCAGGGGCCACATTTATTTATGTTTGGGTTGCAGGGCCTAGAACAGTGCCTGGCACCAGGGAAGGTACTCCCTAACACCTGCCAACCCGAATGGCCAAGTGAGACTCGCCTCTCATTTTTAGTGTTTTCTACTCAAAGTCCACCGCGAAGGAACCCTATCAGGGAACTGGGTAAGAGGGATTTGCAGGTATGGTTTACATTAGGAAGTCTGGAATAGGAGAAAAGATAGTTGTCTTACTTTACTTCCTATTTTATTAAGAACATAAATTAGGTGCCCTAGCCGGTTTGGCTCAGTAAATAGATTGTCGGCCTGCAGACTGAAGGGTCCCGGGTTCAATTCCAGCCAAGGGCACATGCCCAGGCTGCAGGCTCAATCCCCCGTAGGGGGCGTGCAAGAGGCAGCCGATCAATGATTCTCTCTCATCATTGATGTTTTATCTCTCTCCTTCTCCCTTCCTCTCTGAAATCAATAAAAACATATTTAAAAATATACAGCATCTCTGGAGACCAAATATACATTTAAAAAAGAATATAAATTAGGGATTTGAGTCCAAGAAGCAAACTGTTGCCTTGGATTTATATATACTGCATAATACCACTCAGAATTGCTAATTCTGGGGGACAATGCATTTACGTGAATTTCAGAGTTGGAGAGAATCTAGCAAAAACTACCATTGTCTTCTGAAAAGGGAAAATAATGCTTTGTGGTAAACAGAAATTATGCTAAACTCTGAGAACCATTCTACCAACCACAATAGATAAAGAATTTAATAAACTGTGTCCAATGACAATGATTCCTTGGTTGTGAGCTTCCCAAACTCAGGCATATGCAATAATGAAAAGAGCCGTGGCCTAGGAACTAGGACCCTGGGGCCCCAGTTGCAGACGAGTCACTAATTAGATGCATGTCCTAAATGTTCTCGTTTTTTAAGCATGAAGCCGGAATAGATGACTTTGAGGTCTTCTCTAGAGTGCAGGTGCTAAATTTCAATCAACTTTCCTTTTTATATTGCTTAACACTTAGGACGATGCCTACGAATAATGAATTAATAACATGTGCCCCATGGTTAGGATATAAAGGGTTTAGATGCCCTTCCAAACCCCTCCTTCTCAGGGAATCTAGGTTCCTATCTAGGTAAGTGCTGTGCTGGGCACTTAATATCTATTATCTTCCATCTTCATAGGAACCTTGAAAAGTAGTTCCTTTTCTCCTGTGATGATTGTAAGTCACAGGGGATAAGGCTGGTCTGCTCATGACCATGTGAAATGAGGTCCAACTGAGTCTCAGTGGCAGTCACCTTGTCCCTCACCTACACCTGGCCACCCTGGCCACTCATTTCTTCCCGCAGCAATCTGCCCACCGATGATGAATGCCAAACATGGTTCTGAAGATTTGTTTAAAACAAGATATTTTCTCTTTATGTATTTCTACTATTTGGAAGTGCAGAGAGAGAGCAAATTGTGGTGGAGATAAAACTTAGGCGGTTACTTTTAAAACAATCAAATGTAAATGATTTTCTCTTACTTTTCATGGTAGAGAAATACATAAATGGTTCCTCCAGCTGCCATGAGCCAGATAAACCAACGCATATGAGATGCCAGGGGTCCAAGTTCACGGAGATTTAACCTAAAAAATGTAAAATGACAACAAAGAACAGAGGTGATAAATGAAGGGAACTCGCAGAACCCATATTGTCCTCCAGTCTTACAGGCGGGAGAGCAAGTTCAGGGATAAGACCAGGAAGGAGAGGCACTCAACAGCCAGGGAGGCATTTGGGGAAGTTGGGTAAAATGAATCACTCAAAGATAAAATTGTCAGCCGACCTTTAAGACTCAGAATTACTTCCAACGTGGTTTAGAAACAGAAGTTACTAAAAGGAGATGTGTGGGTGTCCCAGCACACCTGGGAGGCCCTAATAAGGCAGGCTGCTGTGAATTCTGCTTGCCTTCCAGTTCTGAGATGTATTTGAGAGCAGATTACTTACAAAGCTTAACAGGAGCCCTGAACAAAATCCTGCCCGGGGATCACATAACTGCAGCAGATACCTAACACACAGACCTAGCGTCTCCACTATCACCCTCTCTTCCAAGAGAGAACATGAGAAGAATTTCCCCGACATATATTATAGAAGACATTTATTAGAATTGTACTGTGGGCTCTTGTGAGGCCTGGATGTTAAAATGTCGCAAATACATTTGTACTCATTTCCTATTAAGGATATGAGAGGGGAAAAAAACCAACGTTCTGATTGGCTAGTACTATAAAATTAATAGTTCCAAATGGCAAAAGTATTGCCCACGTATCAAAGATGACATGTGAACAACTGTCTACTGTAAAAATGTGATTCCTCAGCCTACATTTAAAATTGTCATGGACTTACGTTAAATTGATGTGTACTTCACAAAAGCCTTTAAGGCAGTGGTTCTCAACCTTCTGGCCCTTTAAATACAGTTCCTCATGTTGTGACCCAACCATAAAATTATTTTCGTTGCTACTTCATAACTGTAATGTTGCTACTGTTATGAATCATAATGTAAATATCTGATATGCAGGATGGTCTTAGGTGACCATTGTGAAAGGGTAGTTCGACCACCAAAGAGGTCGTGACCCACAGGTTGAGAACCACTGCTTTAAGGGTTCTCTCTCCGATATAATGCAGACCTGTAATTTAGTAACAGGTGCTGGAGAGAGAGAGAGAGCACTTCCTTTTTACTCCAGTAGATAATTAGGTTTCTCTTGCATGATGGATGCTGCATGAGCCAGAGTCTAGAGGCCGGCTGTTTCTAATGACTGCTGTAGTCGATGGCATGATGTGAATTTCTGAGTGTTTAAAACTGGACCACGTCTTGATAGGGAAAACGAATGTTTCTTTAGTTACAGTTTTCAAAGCAGCAAAAGATTCTATCTGACCTCTATACCAAAAGGGCAGGAAGATCAAGGAAATTGATCAGAGTACCAGATATTTTAAATAGCGAATACTTTTGGCTAGTTCTCTTACTCATACATCTAAAGAAATGCATTCCATATACAGTAGTTACTGTGCTGTGAAGTACTGAAGACAACAGTATACATTTCAAAACTGAGCTTGTTTTCCTCATACATATTTATAGCATTTCCACTTAATTAGATGTTGAAGTATTCTGAACAGCAGTAGAGGTATAAAAGAATAGAGAAGGCAAACGAAATGGATTTCAGAAGTGAGGGTGCTACTTAAACCCAAGTTCACAACACTTCTCTTTAATGATCCAATGCCAGACATATATTCTGAACAGCAGCAGCTTTCTCCCCTTAAAATCTGCAATCTGACCCAAGTAGGTCAAGACGGAAAAATAACGCACGTATGTATGTGTGCTGGGGGGAGAAGGGTTGGGTATATGCATGGGGACCGGACATAGGGACAGGAGGAAGGGGAGAAAGGTCTGGGCAATTCTATTATAAAAACACAATTCTTCAAAAATAGAAAGACTGTATCTTACCATGGCGCATAAGACGCAGCAATGAAGAAATAGATAACCATCCTATCGCACATGTGGAAACACTGCTCCACTGTCCTAATGGGAGAGAAAACCAAGTTAGACAGTTCCCAGAAGATATGCAGATATGGGTTATCACTCCAGGCCAGAAGATCCTGATTTAAAAGAGCTAGAAGCTGGGGGTAGAGGATGGAGGGAAAGAGGGGTTTTTATGTTTTTGTTTTTGTTTTTAACTCCTTGGATGACTATGATTCCTAGCCAGGTTCGGCCTTTCTAATTTTGCTTTCTAGATCAGCGATTTTCAACTAGGGTGCTACCAGGATTTTTAAAACGGGCAACACCTGACTATTTAGTCAGGGGCACTGACCTCTTTTCCCTTAGATTGTCAAATAAAAAAATGACAACAGCCAACACAACAATAGCTGTCTGGTGTGAATGAATCAAAACTATACCTACTTTTTGTCCAATTGGCAAAAAATATGTTCTTTGGTGTGCCACAGAATTTCAGTAATTAGTTTATGTGTGCCGTGAGGTGAAAAACAAGGTTGAAAATCGCTGCTCTAGATTGTTATGCACCATCACAGCAGGTAAAGTCAGACCTGAAATTTTATTCAAGATCCTCCACCCACCTCTCTGACCCCTCACTCTCCTCGCATGTAAGATAGAAATAATAGCATCTCTATCGAGTCTGCGTGAGCATTAAATGACGTAATATAGCCCTATGTTTAGCACAGCACATAGTAGGTCCTCAATGAATGATAATTCCCTTCCCTCTTTTACTTAAACTAAGATTACACTTGGATATTTAAAAAAAATCAAGGCAGAGCAGAAATGCCCACGTGGGTGACAATTCTGGCAGTGCTATTTCGCGGTTCAAGAGAATCTGGTTTCTGTTGCACCTTCCCCTCCAGCCCCTGGCAGGGAGGCCCTGCCTACTGACGTATGGCATCTACAACTCTTTATTGATTTAGAAATCTAGACATCAGAGCCAAGTCAGCTGAGGCAACCACAAGCGCCGGGCTTGCCAAGAAGATAATGAAGTGCTCTGGCCTCTGGCTCTGTGACGGTGTGTCCTGAGCAGCCAGCGCAGGTACTGCTGATGCCTCGTGCGAGTGTGTCTACGGCTCCCTTGGGATTCGGTGCTGTGGTTTTATTTTTAAGCCCGGGGAGCCGTCACCTTACAGGCAAGGTAGCAGACTGCCTCCTGCCAGCAATATTGTGAAGGATGGGCACCTTGGGACGAGGAGTCAGAAGCCCTGGGATGATCAGATTCTGCAGGGATTGCTGACTCGAGCAAGTCAGGCCACATCTCTGAGCCTTAGTTTCTCCAGGTGAACATTAGCGGGTTTGGATTAGATGATCCCTCAGGATCCATCCAGCTGTAAAACTCTATGACTTCTATGATTCCACAGGCGAGGAAACCAATAATATATCATCAACCCCAGTCCTGCTCTTAAAGAAAGCATGTCTTTTTAATATTGGATTGTTTGAACAGTTGGAGATATTTTTGGACATTCTGTAAAACAAAAAGATATGTTCTGATATTATTTTAAGTCACTCTAAGTCTGCTCTGAATTCTCCTTTTTTGGAGAAGAAATTTTGCCCGTCGGGTGGTGCAGAATCTATTTCATAAGCAACTAAATGGTGTGCCGCTCCCTTTGTGTCCCCCCAAATCAGTCCTTCGCTCAGAGGGGGAATGCTCCCACGTCCATCTCATTGGGAGGCTCGGGGCCAGAGTATTTCTGAAAAGTGCCTGACAGCTAATAGTTGCAAAACATGGAACGTGTCTGAGCCCAGACATACACAGGACCTAATTCGGAAGCTGAACTCTGCAGGACAGTGGCCCCAAGCTGCCGTGTACCTCCTCACATCTCACAGTCCCAGAGTCTTTTGTAATTTTCAAATCACTTCCACATGCATTATTTCATTCAGCTGTCACGATAACCCGGCGAGGAAGGCATGTCACCCTCACTTTAGTGAAGGAGAGACGGGGGCTCCATGAGATCCACAAGGTGACATCCGCAAGCTAACCTGGCAGGACTGGGGCTCACAGCCAGCCGCTGCCCCCCAGTTCAGTGCACGCGGTCACTGCCCTGCAATGCCTTAGTGTGCTTACGGCATTGGCACATAGGTCTCGGGATTTTCGCTGTTCATCCTGGGGAAGCAGTGCCATTTGTTGGTTTCTGAGCAAAGGCCTGTGCTGCTAGATACATGAGGGTCCTCAAACCTGCCCAATCCGTAGGAAGCTTCCTAAGTAATGGGATAGCATTAAAGTCTGCAAGGCAGGCCCTAGCCAGTTTGGCTCAGTGGATAGAGCGTCGGCCTGTGGACTGAAGGGTCCTGGGTTTGATTCCTGTCAAGGGCACATGCCCAGGTTGCGAGCTCAATCCCCAGTAGTGGGAGTGCAGGAGGCAGTCAATCAGTGATTCTCTGTCATCATTGATGTTTCTCTCTCTCTCTCCCTCTCCCTTCTTCTCTGAAATCAATAAAAATATATTTGTTAAAACAATAATAGTAAAGTCTGCAAGGCAGGAGAATGTCTGCTCGCTTGCTGCATTTGGCCTACACATGCTGTACGGGAGGCTGACCTGAATCAACTATTCTGACCTTCTGAAGTAGCGAGCAATCCACTGTACCTTAGGTGGCTCTTTTTCCATGACACCATGTGGAATACTGTGGAGACGATGAAGAGGGCACAGAGGCCCATGCCATAGATCCATGCTGTTATCTTCTCCCAGCAGTCGTCAGACAGCCGATGGAGGAGGGTGCTGCCCACGATGGCCGGGACAATGAGGAACTGAGGGAAGGGCACAGAAAGTGAATATCCCGGCTCTTACCGAACTGAGACCGTGTTACAAACACGCAGGATTATCAGGGATAACTTTTTTTTTTTAATAAGGGAAAGTTTATTTAGAAGAAATGGGCTCAGGAAATAAGTTACAGAGGCAAAAGAAGGGCCCTTGGAGCTTAGGAGAAGGAGAGAGGCGAGGAAACGCGCCCGGGGGACAGGAGTGGGAGAAAGGCACAGGCAAGCTCCATAGAGAGCCGCTACCCCTCAGAACATACCAGGGTAATTTTAGAAAGGTCGCTTTAGAACAAACACTTGCCTTTCTTGGGTAATCGGAAGGAGAGCTGGATGAAGTAGTCAGTTGTACTGGAAACAGGTATTGCTATTCAGAGCCCAGGAATTGTACACAACTTGACTTCCACTCCCTTCAACTGGTACCTCTCACACCCAACTAATGGGGTGGAAGGGACTAGAGAGAACTGCCCCTGCCTCCCTTCTGGGAGGATGAAAAGGCAGAAAACGCATACTCACTGCATGTGTGTAACAGTTAGCAGCATGTTCATAACAAGTTGGTTTGTAGCGGCCATTGGCTGGGGCCCGGTGGTTCATGAACCTGTAGAAACAGAAAGACATCATGTGAGAGCAGCTCAAAGCATGTGAAAACCAGTGGGTAGCCTGCCAATGGTTGGTTGGTCTATTCTAAACAAAGAGGCGGCTGCTGGAAACACCTAGTCACGGGAACAGGACGGAAGCCACAAAGCAGGTGTAAACTGAGCCCGCAGCAATGATCCTAAAGCAAATGGCCTAGTTGATTCTTTCAGGTCATTCACAAGAAAAACCTACCAACCCAAAGCAAACAGAAACCATATCCACTCCCTTCAACTGGTACCTTTCACACCAAAAAAAAAAAAAAAAAAAGGCACAACCAAATCTTAACCGTTAACAGAAAGCAAACCAAAGGGATTTCTCTAAACTTTACAAAGTCCAGTAATGGCCACTAAATGAAAAGGGACACGATGCATTTGAAAGGTTTCTATTTTTGCTCTCAAAATTTGGAAAGCTTTATACATGTAAATCTTTCAACCCTACATCCCATGATCAGCCGGCCTGTCCCACTAGTTTCTCTCTATGGCATTATCTGTTCCGGCAGCAGATAATAAATGAATGACACCTGGCTGCCTCTGGGCCACCTAAACAAGAGGTACATCTTCACCTGCACCCTTCCTCAATGAAAGGAGTTTGCTTCAAAATCCAAATGCATGACTGGTAGCGGAAACCCTGGCTCTAAAATTCAAATATACACACAAATGTATGTACCTAAGTATCAAAATCTGTGCCACACAGACCCATATCCCATACTTCCCTTGGAGCTAACTTTGTGGCAAGCACCCAGGCAGTGACAAGCATGACCACGGCAGCATTCTTCCATTTCACTGTGTAGATGAGGGTCCCCCAAGCCCCACCCACACCCATGCCAAAGGGGTTCTGGTTTAGTCTGTCTGTCCTCTGGAAAAGGGAGATGTAAACTCAGGAAGATAAAGCAGCTGCCTGAACGAGATGCAGAGAAGCAAATGGAGGTCAAAGAACCCGGCAGCCTTCGGGTCTCGGGCCCCGCTGCGCTCCTGTGCATGAGCCTGCGCAGCATCGGCAGGCTCTGCACAATAAACTATCCTCGTGCTTGAGCTAGTTTGCGGGGAGAGGAGGGTGGACTTGGTTGCTTGCCACTAGGCACTCTGACTAGTCACACCTTATTAATGAACACACTGAAGAATGGTACCTGGCTGAACCAGAGGGCAGAGCCAGGTGGCCAAAAATAGGCTAAAATGCATGGTCAAGCCATTCCAAACAGTGTCTTGTTTATGAACAAAAGACTGGCACTTTCTCCCTGAATTAAGAGGGGCCATTGTCCTTGGAGCAACTAAACGAAAATACAATGGCAGTCCCTAGGGACCCCACAGAGGGAAAATCCACAGGGGAATGAATTTGGGAGCGTGAAGGCCCTCAACGGGTTAGCTACCTAACATGGGTGTACATACATACTCATCGAATGGAATTCACCAGACGGCTTGGAAACCGCGTAAGAGAAACACGCAGTTAGCAGCTTCAGAATGGATCCGAGCTACGCTCACACATAAATAAATCTTCTCTCCCCTGATGATCCTTTAAATAATTTTACTAATTTCCTAAGGGACGGGAGTGTTGCTATCCAGCTCTTATTTGTAAAAAGGAAAATAATGACACTCTCGGGACGAACACTTTCTCAGTGTCCCCAGCATTCAAGGATCTGCCACATCATTTCCCTGAGACATAACAACAGAGCTAGATGCCTCACACCCTGGGAGGAACCGTAAAGGGCAAAGGGCAAGGCCCCAGGATGGATGGCAGAGGCCAGAGTAAAATCGGGAGTGCTCTGTGGAGGGCGCAGTAAGTAGGGTTTGTCCACCCACCAGTAGCCCCACCATAGCTGCAGACTAAAATAGCAATTTATATCTCTGGCAGCCCAATCTAAAAATAGTCAGACCATTACACAGCAACCGGGGTAGACTTTCACATTTTTCTGCTAAAAGCCAAGAAGCTGGGTGGCCATGCTTGTCACAGCTCAGTCCCTGCCCACCTGGGATCACTCCGGTTAAAAATAAACTCAGGAGTTGTGGAAAAAATCCCACCCATGTGACTTCAGGTAGGTGCTGTTACGGACAGAGCCCAAATTGGGCAAGGGGCACAGGTCGGAGAAACTGTGCAAAGAGCAGATCACTGTCTGGGGCGCAGTGGCACAGAGAGCACCATTGTTTAGATGGGAAATGTACAACGCCATTTTTCCACTTCTCCCTGATCTGCCAGGGCACAATCTAGCCTGCTTAAGAAATCACTCCCAAGACCCAAATGATGTAAAATGCCAATCAACTCCCACACACTGAGCAATCAATCCATGTGTCTCTGTCTCTCTCCCTCCCTTCCACGCTCTCTAAAAATATCCCTAAAAATGGGGCCCAGCTGGCATGACTCAGTGGTTGAGTGTCGACCTATGAACCAGGAGGTCACGGTTCGATTCCTGGTCAGGGCACACGCCCGAGTTGTGGGCATGATCCTAAGTGTGGGGCATGCAGGAGGCAGCCAACCAATGATACTCTCTCATCATTGACGTTTATCTCTCCCTCTCCCTTCCTCTCTGAAATCAATAAAAATATATATTTTTAAAAATCAATGGAAAAAAATATCCTCAGGTGAGGATTAACATACTACTATGACTAATATCACTTCAGCCCCCTCCCCACCCCAGCCCCACCAGAGCCCTCATCACATTTAGTAAGATTTTTAAAATGTGTTTGTTATTTCATCTTTCCCCACTATAATGTGAATCCCATAAAGGCCATCTTGTCCACCATTTCACTTCCAATCCCAAGCACAAGGCCCAGTTTATTGCTGGAGCTAAACAAATAGGTGCTGAATGAATGAATAGAAAGACAGACATTGCAGCCGAACTGTTTTAACGGAGCAATATCCCACTGTTACTGGTTTCACTGGGGATGCAGCAGGTTCTGTAAGTAACAGAGAGAAACAGACTGTCTTGGAGCCAAAAGAACTCTGACTCTCGCGTAAAGAAAATTCTTAAAGGCCCAGACCATGGACATTCCAAGGACTCCTTCAACATCACTTGCTGGGGCAACATAAGCTGACCCCTGTGCACAGTCAATGATGAGTTCCCCTTTATGAATGAGCGTATTGCCAGAGGTGGTGAGAGTGGCAGGGGACATGTAACTGAAATATTAAATAAGGGAGAAGGCAGATATAAGGACACTACTCAGGCCTATGATTCAGTGCTCTGAGAACATGTGCAAAAAGGCAACGGGCAATCCTGGAAGACTTCCTGGTGCCTTAGAATAAGATGTTTTGCCTCATACTCCTTTTGCGTGGTCCCAAGGCTGGGGCTGAGGAAAGGAGCATCCTTTCCCTTGCTTTTCGGTTGCAAGGCTGGAGAAATGAGGATGCGCCAAGACACAGTAGGAGCTGCTGTGGGTCCGAGGCCTCTCCACTGTACCCATACATGTTGCAGGGTGCGCAGTGGGACAGACGAGGTGAGCTGGCAGCATGGGTGATCAAAGGGACAAGAAATTGAACCTTTGGATCTGCCCTTTCCCTAGCTGTGTGACTAGGCCAAGTTCCCTTTTATTCTTGAACCTCATCTGTTCTTCTGGTCAATGAGTATAAAATTTGTCTTCCAGGGTTATAGTTGAGGATTCGCTGAGTAATATACAAGGTGAGCAACAGTGGGTTTAGAGTTGTTTGTATGGAAAAAGACATACAGGTTATGATTATTACAAATAGCTTTATTAACTCAAAAAAATGTCACTCACAACTGTACTATAAGCCTACTTTTGCCCACCCCCTGTACAAATACCCAGCCACTACCTGGCAAAGGTTGGCACTCGCTGTTAACAGTTATTCTAACCCAGGGGTGGGCAAACTTTTTGACTCGAGGGCCACAATGGGTTCTTAAACTGGACCGGAGGGCCGGAACAAAAGCATGGATGGAGTGTTTGTGTGAACTAATATAAATTCAAAGTAAACATCATTACATAAAAGGGTACGGCCTTTTTTTTTTTTTAGTTTTATTCATTTCAAACGGGCCGGATCCCGCCCTCGGGCCGTAGTTTGCCCACGGCTGTTTATTTAACTTTTTTAAAAATTCTTTAAAAGGAAAAGAAAAATTGGGGGGGGGGGGGGGGGGGCGGGGCAGGGAGGAGAATGTAGGGGGTGTGGGAAAGAACTCAAATGTACAAGTGATAAGGCAAAAGAGATACAATATGCCATGTCCCAGTGGAATCTTTCATGTCGTCACCTTTCCTATCATAAGCCACGCGTGCATAAAGCCCCCACTTCGGACGGTGGGCCAAGCGTCCTCCCAGCCCTCCTCCACAGAAATGGCAGAACGCTGGAAGGTGATCCGAAGCGACAATGACCGCCAAGTTTCCCTTATGAACAAACCAGCAGGGTGTTCAGGTTTTCTGGTAATGTAGGCAGAGTCACAAGTCGTGGCTTAAATGAAATGTGTTTACTGAGATCAAATGCTCTCCAACGGAGTCCTGATAAATCTATCAGGAGGAGCACATGCGTTCAAAGACAGGGTGCCCTCCCCTCTTGTTCCTTTGTAATTTATCTACCGTAACTACCCTGAATGCTCAAAAGCTATATAAATGAACGTGGCTTTAAATGTTAAGAGAACAGTACTCTTAACATTTCAATGTGTGACCACAAAAGCCAGGACTTTTTGTTGTTGTTATATTACTTTTTACTTTCAAGCTTTATTTCTAAGTTCAAATTGACCCTGAGAAATATCTTTCCAATCTAGTCTATAGTACAAAAACAAGAAATTATGGGACCACTGAGTGTTCAAAGAAAATCAGGGTAGCCCTGGTTGGATAGCTCAGTTGGTTAGAGTGTCGGCCTAACACACCAAGGTTGTAGGTTCGATCCCCAGTCAGGGCACATGCAAGAATCAACCAAGGAATGCATAAATAAGTGAAACAAATCAATGTTTCTCTCTCTCTAACAATCAATAAATTTTAAAAAAAAGAAGAAAATTAGGGCATATCTAGATGTCATCAAGAAAATAACTGTTAAATAGTCATTGATATTGTGCAGCCACTGGGAACACGACAAAGTCTGGGCCACATCAACAGAAAATGATTGTACTTTTCATTTTTAAATGAAAAAAGCAGACCACACAACCACATTACATCTACGACAGATTAGAGTCCAGCAAAAAGAAAATAATTCATTCAGGTGAGATAGATGAATCCTAAATGAAGTGGATTTTTTTTCATGTCTCAACACTGTTTTAATGTTTGTGCAACCAAGATTAAAACAAGCTCTTTTCTTTCTTTCTAGAGTAGAATTCAAAGGGTAGGAAACTCTTTATCAAATAAGGAAGGGGGATTTCACAGAATATTGCCCCTGTTCTCTGCAAACAGGAAGAGCGCAGACATGCAGAAGTAAGACCAAATCAAACAAACCCCATGCACAGGGCTTCGACAATCATGCCCGAACCCAGGTTACAGTCTCCGTGAAAAAGCCCCTCTGCCTTCATTCCTGACATCAGGGTCTAAAGCCGGAACATCATGGTTCCTTTTCGCCTTTAGAAGCACCGATATGATGTTCCCACTGGGGGAACAGTGCCAGGCATTCAACACCCTGAGGGACATTCAGAAGTGAACCCAAGTCTTCAAACTGATTGTCCTTCCGATAGCACAGTCCACCACAGCGCTTCCTTCCCATGTTTTGGCTTCCATAGCCGGGACTGGGGGAGGAATGAAATCAGCATGATGGGTGAGTGGGCATGGAGGGGTTAGAAAATCGGAAATAAAACAAATGCACTTAAAATGTTTAAAAGAAAAGGTTCGTGCCTAAAGCCTCCACAATAACCTCCTTGGAAGATTCCAGGCCTTCCTTTCCTTCTTGCAAATCCCCCCTGTCACTGCACTCTAAGCTAGCTTGCTGGCTGGTGGAGGGCTGGGAATGGGAACAGCGGCCTGATTCAGACAAAGAGATGGAGAATTACCACAAACACAGGGGAGGTGAACTTTCACCCACTTAAACGCCGAAGAATAAAAGAGAAAAAAAAAAAAAAAAAGCCCAGAGCTTCCTCTGGGAACCGCGGGCCAGCCTCCGTCCATGGCTGGGTGGCAGGGACCCAGAGCCCGGATTAAGGCCACGGCGCCTCCCCCGGCTGGCCGGCCGGCCTGCTCCCCAGCTCCCCAGTCGGGGAGCAGCCTGCCATCCTTCCGGTGGCGCGCCTCGGTTCCTCCTCCGCCTCTCCACCGCGGGCGCCCCAACAGCAGACCTTACCACCACCCGGGTGCTAACTTGACCCTTCGCAGCGCCCCGAAGAGCACCGCCCGGGGGGCGGGGGGGCGCTAAATAAGCCTGAGGACCTTCCAGGCCCGGACGGCGCCAGGCAAGCTCAATCGGTGGAGTGTGCCTCAGTTTCCCCGTTGCCAGGGCGTTTGCAAAGCACCGAAAAGGCCCAGCATCCCAGCTTCACGACAGATCTCGCTGCAGGGCGCAGCAGCACCGGGAGCCCCGCAGGCTGTGGGGAAAGGGGTGATGGCCAAAGCCAGAGTCTGTGGGCCCGGGGGCGGCGGCTGCGATTGGGGTTCGGGTCTCAGAGCAAGCAAGTGCCCGGCCTGCTGG
>NW_005871206.1:444864-446126 GCF_000147115.1 Myotis lucifugus
ACCTCCCGCCTCCCGCCCCGGCTTCTCCGCCCCTGAGCCTCCGCGCCCCGCCCGGAGCCCGGCTCCACCCCGCCGGCCCCGCCCACCTGCGTGCTCCCCGGGCC
Organism: Myotis lucifugus; assembly: GCF_000147115.1. NCBI lineage: Eukaryota > Metazoa > Chordata > Mammalia > Chiroptera > Vespertilionidae > Myotis > Myotis lucifugus. The sequence goes on from NW_005871206.1 coordinate 444,969, forward strand.
GCGGGTGCATCACGGCGCCGGGCGTCACGGCGCCGGGCGGCCAATCAGCGCCCCGAGCGGCGCGGCGGCAGCGCTGCCATTCATTTCTGCAGAGCCCGGGCGGAGGGGCGGGGCCTCGCGGCGGAGGGGCGGGGCTGTGGGGGAGGAGCGGGGGCTGGAAGGGCGGCACGCTTCTATAAAGGGTCTTGTTGGCCCGTGAACATAGAAGAGGCGGAGTGGAGAGAAGGAGAAGCTATAGAGGAGGAGGTGGGCCAAAAATCTTATCAGCAACTGTGAAGAAAGTAGCAACAAACAAGGACCCCATCTGTGTTCCAGCCCTGGCTCTGAGTCATTAATTCATTCTGCATCATTCGTGTCTTCATCCTGCCGTTCATTTATCCCTTCATCATTTTGAGGGTCAGCTTCCGCCTAGGATATGGTGCGAGACTCAGGGCAAATAAAAAAACCTTTCCTTGTCTGTCCTGTGAGGAACTTAAAATGGTCTTACTCAGATTCTTGAGAACTACAAACAAAACAAGGATGTCCTCTACAGGGACCCTTTCATGTTGTCTTCCAATTTTTTTTTTTTTTTTTAATCTAAGCAGTTTCCAAATAAAACAAAAGTAGACTTGAATCAGGGTCCTGTTGCTGAACCTAAACTCAGAAGGCTTGCTGGAAGAGAGGTTCAACGGAAAGTGAACAATCCGTGATTTCTTGATCCTTTCCCTATTCCTGGAATTGAGGTGTGTTCCCCTCCAGGTAGCCTGTTCACATGCTTCCCCCCAAACCCTAAACTGGAGACTCTCAGGGGCCATAAGGCCAAGCCCTTTAGGAGTGTTTACTATGTGTGCAGTGGAGCATTGCAAAGCCGGGAATTCTTTCACTCATAATTCTAATTTCCTTTCCTTTAACACCTTCTAAATGGCCTGATCTAGATGGGTGTTCACCAGGGTTATCTCATTAATTTCCCCAGAACTCCAGGAGATAGGCATTATCTTCCTCATTTCACAGATAAAGAAGCCGAGAGTTTAGAAACTTCTCAAAAGCAAAACTAGGATTTATACCTATCTTCGTCTAATTTTAAGCCCCCAGTTTTTCAGTACAAATCTTTTCTAACTGCCTATTCCTAAGTTTTAAAGTAGTATATCTCTTTAAAAAAACAACACAACAAAAACACCC
>NW_005871206.1:446424-500722 GCF_000147115.1 Myotis lucifugus
GGACGTCTGGAGATGGATTTTGAAAGAGATGATGGGGCATGACTTGGCATACCCTTTCACATGGGGAGAAAAGCTTGAACAAAGATGAGAACTGATCAGTCTGGAGAAAATTTATGAGAGGTTCCTTAGTTTAGAAACATCAGTCTGGATGGTATTGACCCAAAGGAAAAAAAAATCTAGATACAAATCAGATTAAATCTATAGAATATAATATGTTGATCTACAGTGGTCTCTTCCACAGAAATGCAGGAATATTAACAGAAAGGGGCTTATTTAAACAATCTGATCACAAATTCAAATCAGCCTCATTGTTGGTGAAATGCTACCCCACACCCCCAAAGTAAAAGCAAGCCTCAAAAAATAGCAGTACAAGAAACAACTTTGGATTGATTTTTTTAAACACCTGCCACATTTTTTTTTAGCGACGTGTCCTTTTAAATCTGTTCCTGAGGAGGAATCCCAAGTATGTCTGCAAAAAAGAGGAACTAGATTCGACTTTCGAGATTAGTGTGTGCAGTGGAACAGAAGAGCGTGGACATTTTTTTTTTCGAATTAGCAGAATGTGACATTTTTGTTGAGCTCAGAGATATGGTTCTTCTGACTGCAAAACTGCAGACACACATTTGCACGGGCACAACCTGCGCCGACAAGAAAGTATTTGTAATGGAGTAGATGCCAACTCAGAGGAAGCTCTTGGGAGAACACCTGCTCCGCTCACTGAGGGACACAGAGTTCCTGGACAGGATGCTGACCACACTAGGAGGCACTTGGAACCTAGTTCCCTGGCTGTCATCATCCAATCAGAAAGTAGCCGCTCTGCTCCTATGGTTTCAGATGCCCCAGGAAGGTTGCCTGAACTTCTGGTTGCAAGTCTTGTTCTGTGGCTGGAGTTCAACTGGTCTCTTTACAAAGATGACCAAGTAAAGCATTATGAAAATGGAAGTGCTCCCAGCCTTGCCTCTTTCCTGAAAAAAAAGAAATGCTGTCTTTCTGTACTTAGTCTTTTGTCCACATTCCATGATGTATGGTCTGAGTGTTTGTGTCCCCTCCCCCCAATATTAATATGTTGAAATCCTAATGCTCCATGTGATGGTATTAGGCCTTTGGGAGGTGATTCGGTCAACCACCAGCCTCATGAATGAGAATCATGCCCTCATGCAAAAGAGGTCTGAGAGAGTTTCCTGGTCATGTGAGGACACGGGGAGAAGCCAGCAGTCTGCCAGCAGGAAGAGAGCCTCCACCAGAACCTGACCTTGGACGTCCAGCCTGCAGAACTGTGGGAAATAAAGTTCTATCGTGTATATCCACCCAGTCTGTGGTATTTTGTTATAGCAGTTCAAAGAGACTAAGACACCTGACCTTTGCGGAGTACCTGTCTCTTCATGCCATGTTCCTGGATTTTCACGATGAAAACAATGGGAAGAAAAAGATCTGGAGAGAAAGGAAAGGCCTTGGTCCGTAGGCTATATTGATCTACATGATGAGGATAAGAGACAAAATAATCTAATTACCAATAATACATTGGTAAAGGTATTCTATGAGGTCGGAGGAATGTAGCTAAGTAAGAGGATTTATGGAATTGTGAGGTATGAGAAGACTAGGAAAGGGATTGTGAGAAGGTTTGCTAAGAGTATGAGTTGGAAACCCTAATATTTTCCAAGAAAAGTTTAGCATCCCTTCTTTATTATTCTGTTTGGTTGCATTTATTTGAAAGTAACTTCTTTCGGATACTGGGCCAGATGGAAGAGGGATGTACAGTAATTACACAGATTCAACTTTTTGGTCTTGGAACCAAACATGGTCTTGGAACTTTTACATCTATTAGCCCATTTTATCTTTAAAACTATCCTGTGGGGGCAGATAATATCATGCCTATTTCATAGCTGAAGACGTGCAAGCTTAGAGAGTTTTTGTGAGTTACTTAAATTTGTAAGTGTTAATGAAAAAGCCCAGGTGGTCTGACCCCAAGTCTGGAGATCTTCCCCTCCAGCCCTCCCTGGAGTTAACCTCAGCTCAAATTCCTTGCGTCTGAGACATGGATTTCGTCCCCCTAGAGCCGTGGTCTGCAAACCTCAGCTCGAGAGCCACATGCGGCTCTTTGGCCCCTTGAGTGTGGCTCTTTCACAAAATACCACGTGCGGGCGCGCACGTCCAGTGCGATTGAAACTTCGTGGCCCATGTGCAGAAGTCGGTATTTTGTGGAAGAGCCAATATTTTGTGGAAGAGCCACACTCAAGGAGCCAAAGAGCTGCATGTGGCTTGCAAGCCGAGGTTTGCCGACCATGGCCCTGGAGGAAACACAAACCTAAATGATTCTCTGGAAACATAGACGGCCCTAGCTGGTTTGGTCCAGTGGATAGAGTATCGGCCTGGGGACTGAAGGGTCCCGGGTTTGATTCCAGTCAAGGGTATGTACCTCAGTTGCAGCCTCCTCCCCAGCCCAGGCCCTGGTCGGGGCATGTGCAGAAGGCAACCAATCCATGTGTTTCTCTCACATTGATGTTTCTCTCTGTCTTTCCCTCTCTCTTCCATTTTCTCTAATAATCAATGGAAAAATATCCTCGAGTGAGGATTAAAAAAAATAAATAAATAAGTGAAGCAGTAAAAAATAAAAACATGGACAAGTCATGTCAACTATTACTAAAGTTCTTGTGAATACGGAAAATGGAATTACTCTGTGCAACACTTTTAAACACCTGTGTCTCCTAAGTCCTACATCCTATGTGAGCAGCCATATTTCTTTCTCCCCAACAACCCCATTTCCCGTCCAACATTTCTCCTCCATGCCGGTGGGGAACACCCTCCATCATGGAGGTCTCTCTGTACATTTTCTCACAAAAAGAAATTTGGTCTTTCTCCTCTGGCTTCCATCATTTGCATCCCAGCAATCACCCTGCTGAGCAAAACCAAAGGCTTTCCTGGGGATCCTTGTTCTGCAGAACATACAGGAAGGGAAGGGGTTGAAAATAACTAATGATGTATTATTTTTCTGTATCACACATTTATTCAGGGAACACTTATTGAAAGTCTCATGAGCACCCAGGTGCCAGATACAAAGTTGAATGAGATGCCCTATTCTCAAGGAACCTCCAGGCCCTGGGAGAGAAAAACACTGACCATAAATCAATAACTCTTTAGTGGCACATAAGACGCTCTAATGTCATTAAGGTGGGGCAGGGAATGGGGACTTTGAAGATGAAATGGCAGTGGGACTTAGTATCCAGTGATTAGATGAGAGAGAGTAAACATGTAAGAGATAAAGAAGTTGACATGCAAATGGGAGAGAGCATAACAAAAGCCATAAAGACCTGCAATTTTACATGATGCAATGGAAGTCACCTGTGAGGTAGATGGAGATGGAGGAGTCAGAAGAGATGTCTTAATGATAAGAATAAGATTCATTTTAAACGGCAGCATGTCCATTGCTAGCCAAACATGTCCTAAGACTTAATAATATTTAAGCAAGTTTCAAATTCCTGTTTTTACACTAAATCTTTGCATCTTCACACCAGTAGTACAAAATTTTGGTTGGAGAAAGTTTTATTATAAAAGTTCTTACGGAGCCCTGACCAGTTTGGCTCAGTGGATAAAGCGTTGGCCTGGGGACTGAAGGGTCCGAAGGGTCCCAGGTTCGATTCTGGTCAAGGGCAAGTACCTTGGTTGTGGGCACATCCCCAGTAGGGGTGTGCAGGAGGCAGCTGATCGATGTTTCTAACTATCCCTCTCCCTTCCTCTCTGTAAAAAAATCAATGAAATATATTTTTAAAAAAGTTCTTACGGGATTTTGCATAAATAAATGAACGATCTTTAAAATTGTTTTTCTATTACAGTTGACTTTCAGTTTATTTTGTACTGGTTTCGGATGTGCAGCTCAGTAATTAGACAATCATATACTTTACAAAGTGATCCCCCCAATAATTCAAGTACCCACCTGGCAGTAGACATTGTTGCCCAGTGTTATTGACTGTATTCCCCATGCTGTACTTTACATCCCCGTGACTGTTTTGTAACTACCAGTTTGTGACTGGGTGAAAGGGGAGAAGGGATTAATAGGACTAGTGAATCTTTGTTAAGCATAAGTTCCTATGCCAGGCACTTTTGAAGGTGGGAATTGCAAAGAAATCTGGGCATGGAAGGTCTCTATGGGACTAAGAGACTTGACCAGCCCAAGGCCTTGTCCCTGGGACAACCCAGCCCCCTTTTGATTTCCTGTCGGAAAGGCTCAAGGCTGTCTAAAATAATTTAGTTTGTTCTAGCCAACACCTGACAATAGGCCTCTGACCTTCCTTTCTTAGAGCATTTACTAAAAAAAGAAACTTACAATTGTAACTCTTTCCTCTGTTCCTTTGAGATGTATATGTATCTTCTACAAGGCCAGGGTGTCTTTTCTCAAAGACCCATAAGCCATTCCTTTGAAATGTGATCCTCCGTAATGATAGGGCCTCTGCCTTCCATTCTCTATGTGGGGGACAGAATCCTGCTTCAATAATTCACAGCTAGCAGACACAGCTGGCTTCATCACATTTAAAATAACCAACCCTTTGTCATTTTTCACTTCCCTTACTCTACTTGAACTCTGGCTCCACCCCCTCCCCATTCTCCCTTTATGTTTTAAAAAAATTTATTATTTTTAAAATATACTTTTATTGATTTCAGAAGGAAGGGAGAGGGAGAGAGAAGTAGAAACATCAGGATGAGAGAGAATCATTGCACTGGCGATCGAGCCCGCAACACGGGCATGTGTTCTGAATGGGAATTGAACCATGACCTCCCGGTTCATGGTTCATTGGCTGGCTGACGGTCAACCACTGAGTCAAGCGGGCTGGGCTCATTCTCCCTTTAAACTCCCCGCCACCTCTGCACAAATTGGAATGGAGATGAGCTCTTCCACTACTGTCAGTAGTTACTGACTACAACGGGTTTTCCTCACTTGACTGAATGTCTAGCTTCGTCTCTCCAAATTAGACAAGGCATGAGCCAGGTCTGTTGGTCTAGCAATCCTGTGATGTTGGCTTTCTTATCCTTATTTTGAAGATGAGGAAACTGATAGTCCTAGAGTTTAAATAACTCACCCGGTATCATGTTTGTAGTTCATTAGTATTTGAGAGACAGAATGACATGATTATTGAGCTGCAGGAAACTTTAGGGTTCATCCTGTTCAGCCTTCTCATTTTACAGAGGATTCTGAGAACTGGAGAATGTAAATGTTGGTTGTATTTGTTGCCATTTTGTTGTTCATATTTTTTATCTTTTTCTTTTTCTTCCTCTTCTTAAAGAATATCTTTCAACATTTCATATAATACTGGTTTGGTGATGATGAACTCCTTTAGCTTTTTCTTGTCTGTGAAGCTCTTTATTTGCCCTTCAATTCAAATTATAGCTTTGCTAGGTAGAGTAATCTTGGTTGTAGGTCCTTGCTATTCATCACTTTGAATATTTCTTGCCACTTCTTTCTGGCCTGTATAGTTTCTGTTGAGAAATCAGCTGACAGTCAGATGGTCATTCCCTTGTATTTAACTAACTGCCTTTCTCTTGCTGCTTTTAAGATTCTCTCTTTGTCTTTTGCCCTTGGCATTTTAATTATGATGTGTCTTGGTGTGGTCCTCTTTGGATTCCTCTTGTTTAGGACTCTCTATGCTTCCTGGACTTGTAAGTCTATTTCTTTCACCAGGTAAAAAATTTCTGTCATTATTTCTTCAAATAGGGTTTCAATATCTTGCTCTCTCTTTTCTTCTGGCACCCCCATAATGCGAATTTGGTATGCTTGAAGTTGTCCCAGAGGCTCCTTACACTATCTTCATATTTTTGGATTTTTTTTTCCTCTTCTGGTTGGGTATTCTTTGCTTCCTCATATTTCAAATCATTGATTTGATTCTTAGAATCCTCTACTGTTAAATTCTGTATATTATTCCTTATTTCAGTCAGTGTATGCTTAATTTCTGACTGGTCCTTTTCCATTTTTTTTTGGAGGTTTCTAGAAGATTCTTTAGTAACCTTATAACCATGGTTTTGACTCTATATCCAGTAGTTTGCTTTTTCATTTCTTTCATTTGTGACATGTTACTTTGTTTCTGCATTTTGGCTGCTTCCTGTGTTTGTTTCTATGTGTTGGGTAGAGCACCTTGAGTTGGTAGAGTGGCCTTGTGTAGTAGGTTTTTCTATAGGGCCCAGTGGCTCAGCCTCCCCAGTCACCTGAGCTGGGAGCTCTAGGTGCACCCCTTTGTAGGCTGTGAGCACAGTCTTGTTGTAGTTGAGACTTGATTGCTGTTGATGTCACTGGGAGAATTGACCTCCAGGCCAATTGACTGTGAGGACTAGCTGCAATTACAGTGGGAGAACTGCTGTGCAGGAGACATCCCTATGGAGCAGGACTTGCTTCAGTGAGGCTTTGGTGCTCACTGAATCTGCCCCTTGAGTGTGTCGCTTATGTATGTGTAGAGTTGTAAGCTGGTATGGTCTGACACTGACTACTGGGTACACTGGCTCTTAGGTCTCCAGGGAGGTGCAAAGTCAGCCATCGCCTGGGACAATCCAGCAGGAGCTACAGAGAGATCTACAGATTCCTCCTCTTTGTATTGGGTTTGAAAGTGCCCAGATGAGGCCCAGCTATAAAGCAAGGCAGGCTGGTGCTGTTACTGGGTCTTGGGCCTTTTATTGGTAGGCTTTGGGCTCTCTTACCCAGCTGCAACTTATTTGAGAGATTTTAGCCTGAGCAAGGACAGGCCATTAGTATGCAAAAGCTGCTGCACACAGCTTGGATGAGGTTGTAAATTGGTTGAGGCAGGGTCTTAGGGAAGCACCAGAGCAGAGCAAACAGAAATGGCTGCCAGTCAGCCCTGTGGCCGGGGAGGTCCCAACATAGGCACAATGACCCCTGGGAACACCTCCATCTGGGAGAAAGCCACCTCCGAGTTCCTGCCCCTGATGCCAGACCATCCAGTTCCTCCTCGTATGTGCCTGTGTTCCCCAGAGCCTTTCCCTGGTGCTGGGACTCAGAGGAAGCAGGACCTTGTAAGTTCAGTTCGTGGTGCCAACCTTTTAAGAGGAACAGCTGGTTTTCCAGCAGCCTCTGTGTCAATGAGCCCCAATCTGTACTGGTCTTTACAGCCCGTATTTCTTATTGCCTGAAGAGACGTCTCTTCCCAGCTCTGGGACCTTGAGCTGGGGGTCTGGTGTGGGGCTAGGACCCCTTGCTCCTCTGGGCGGCCTCCGCAGAGGCGATCTCCCTCCCAATTAAAAAAGCGGCACATGTGGGTGCCGGACCAGCTCATTCCATGCCTCTACCTCCCTACCAGTCTCAGTGTGCTTTCTTCTTTACCCTGACTGAATGGAAGTTGTAGGACTTCCATTCAGCCAGCTTTCCAGCAGTTCTGGATGATGGTTGTTCTGTATTTTATTTGTTCTGTATTTTACTTGTCATTTTGATGTGGTTGTGGGAGTCAGAGAGTACAGGCATTTACTTACGGCGCCATCTTCAAAATGGAGTTTTGTGGTTTTAATGAGACATGAAACCTTTCTGAAGTTGGGAAAACCCCACAAAATAATATTTGTGAGGAAGATATGATTCATTTATAAACGAACCCACTGAAAAGATGAAACTAAATGTCAAACCCTCTGTGTCTTGTAAACTTCACTGTATCAGAGAGAGTCACACAGTTGGCTGACTTTCTAGCTGATAACCTATCTGTTCCTTGTTGCCAAGTCAGTTTCTCCCCCAACAATCCAGTTAAACTTCCCTGGACAGAAATCACAACCCTTTTTGAGTGTGGGGAGGAGGCCATCTAGGCCCACGTTGGCAGGGAAGGGAAGGTTTGGAGAAGCAGAGTAACATGGGAAGACTGCGAGCCAAGACCATAGTGAAGCAGCCCAGCCGTACGTTTCTGCTGATGTGTAAACAGAGCCACGGAAAAATAGATGGGTTTACTGATAAAGAGACCAGAGTTGACTAATTACTGAGAACAAAGGAATGGGAGTATTTTCTAGCAATAACTGTAACTTTATAAACAGAGATGGAGTGAGGGAAATTTTGATAACATTACCTTTTTCTTTACTGACTGGCCTAGGGCCACTGATAAAAGCAGTGGTTTACACAGGAGCCCCAAGAAATGCTAAGCTTAAGAAGAAAAAAAAAGCGCTTCCTGTTTGCACAGCCTGTTCACATAGTCTTAGTGAAGAGGCAGCCACAACTCTGCCTGGAGGTAGGAGGCAGGGCAAGTGTTCTGTTAGTGACCCTCCCCTCCCCCACACTCACTTTATAAAGGAAGTGGTTAAGCTTCAAACACATCGGAGACCAGTTCAAGGTCAGGAGCTAGAACTCCAACAAGGAATTCTTTCCTGAGCGGAAAGAGACCCTGTGAGGAGCGTGAGTTCTGAGCCCACGAGCTGAACGTTCCACAGGGAAACGCAGGCTTTGAACAAGTGCACGCAGGTTCCTTGCCAAGAAGCCCCACTTGGTTGAGCTCACACAAAGGTCAGTTTATCATAAGCTGCCAGTTCACAAAGCCCTAAGGCAGGAAACACAAGACTTTGCCAAGCCCCTGGGAACTGTTCAGCTGAAGGGAAATGATCTTTTATTTATGTCTCTCCCTCAGCTCCTTCTCCTGTTGTTGTTACTGTGTTTTCCTCCGCAGACGGGCTTCCTCTGCTGGCACAGGCTTGTCCATGACCTAAAACAGTGATTCCCAAAGTGGGCGCTACCGCCCCATCCTGCCCCAGGGAAGCAAGCATTTCAGCACAGAGGTCACAGGCACAGACTGCGGAGACAGGTTGCCTGAGTTTGATTTTAAAAAAATTAATTTCCAGGGGCTGAGTAATATTTTTTCTGGAAAGGGGGCGGTAGGCCAAATAAGTTTGGGAACCACTGACCTAAAAGCTCGCCCCATCTCCGAGTCTTCAGGACGCCCCATCCCCGAGTCTTCAGGACGCCCCATCCTGCCCCAGGGAAGCAAGCATTTCAGCACAGAGGTCACAGGCACAGACTGCGGAGACAGGTTGCCTGAGTTTGACTCCTGGTTTGTCACTTCACCGTCTCTGGTTCCAGTTTCCTCATCTATAAAAAGGAGCTAATTATAGCCTCTACCTCATAAGATAGTGTGAGAGGGAAATAAAGTAAGGTCTTTAATTACTCAGCACAGTGATGTCACATACTACCTACTCAATAAAGACAGCTGTGTTATTGTTAGAACGACGCTACTGTTTACAGCCCCTGCTTGAGTGTTTCCAAGTCCCAATTTCAAAACCTCCGTGGAGAGGACCATGGACTGAGTTCACCCTGTCTCATGCGCCCATAGGTAACCAGGCTTTCTGTAAATTGATCCAATCACTCCAGGCTGGAGGATGGACTTTGGTAGATTGAACTTAACTGACTCAGCCACCATTTCATCAGAGGCCCCGTGTGTGGGGTGATTCTTTTAGAGCAGAATTTGTTCTCAAACATTAAATATCTCATTTTAATAAATGCTTGCAGCCCCAGGATGGTAGCCATCTGCTCTTTCTTGCCCAATTTGGGCCAGATAGATAGGGAATTCTTCCCAATCTCCACCCCAATTATATATGATTTCCGACATCCCAGAGACTCAGGTATCTGGCCTACATTTGTCACATGACTACTGCAGTGAGTAAGGCATCATGGTCTGAACTGTACTTACTGTAAAGGTGGTGATGGTGGGGTTGGGTCAGAGGACGGGACATGAAGATGAATGAGGAGTAGATTGTCTTTCGAGACACTTAAGATCTGGTGGACTTCACCTGATAACTCTAAACCAAGGGAGTGTGTGATAGAGATGGTAATGGAGGCGTAAAGTATAAAGCCTCCATAGGAAAGAACAGATACAGTCTGTTTGCTGTTTTGTTTTGTTTTTTGCATCTTTTTTTTTAATTTCAGAGAGGAAGGGAGAGGGAGAGAGATAGAAACATCAATGATGAGAGAGAATCATTGATCAGCTGCCTCCTGCATGCCCCACACTGGGGATCGAGCCTGCAACCCGAGCATATGCCTTGACCAGGAATCAAACCATAACCTCCTGGTTCATGGGTTGACGCTCAACCACTAAGCCACACTGGCCAGGCTGTCTACTGGGGTTTTACTTATTTATTTTAAATATACATATGTTTTTTATTTCAGAGGAAGGGAGAGGGAAAGAGAAACATCGATGAAAAACATCTGATCAGCCAGCAACCTCGGCATACGTCCTGAACAGGAATCGAACCGGTGACCTCCTGATGCATGGGCCAATGCTCAACCAACTGAGCCACAGGCCCGGACCCTGCTGGGGTTTTAAAGAAAGTCTTCGGAGAAAGTCAATTGGCTGGATAGCGACGATGGGAAGGTACTGACCAGCAAAGGTGAGTAAAAAATATATTCCATACAATTTAAGTAAATATTGTGATTAAGTTTTCAGAGATGAGAACGTATAGAGGCCATGGGAACCACAGTTAATCCTCTGGTTTTGGTTCAAGTGTAGATTACTGACTTCATGAAGAAGAGTGTTGTTGTGCAGTGGTTTGATAGGATTTCAAAGCCAGTTGTTTGTGACAAAAATGAAGTTGTGTTTAAGAGTGGGGTTGTTTTGATCTAAGAACGAAGTTGTTTCTGCGTGTAAAGTTGTGTTGATATCAGAGTGAAGCTGTTGTCAGGATGGATCTGTGGTGCTGAAAAGCTCAGCTGCTGAGAGGCGTCGCTGGGGGTTTATCCATAAGAACATGTGAAGAAGCAACTATGGCGAGAGGACATTTAGACTATAAATAAGTTTGTGAGGCCCATCTGAGAGTGTTGGGTCTGGGCAAGGCTTCCCTTTGCAGATGGAAATAGCTCTCCCGAGACCTGGGGGCATTAGCTCCTGCCGTGGTAAGGTGATTCTTTACAGGCGGTGGTGGAAACCATGCAGTGGCCCCAGGAAGGAGATCATCTTGCCCATCAACACTGGCACCATCGTTCCCTAGCAACTGTGTTCTAGCAACAGGGGGACTTTTACTTTTAGGTTGGCAGCTCTTGGTCCTTTAAGCCAATTCTCCTGAAAACCAACTCATAGAAAGACACAACTCAACTGAATTTGAACTCTAGTCCTTTCATTTCCCTTTGGCTGGAACAACAGTGTCATTAATCTACCATTGGTTTACAGTATGTCATTTCTCTATTGGCTTACGAGGAGACATTATCCTATATTGGCTTTTGAAATTATTGTTATTCTTGCAGTGATCCTGTGTTAAGTAAATTATTGGTAAGGACAAGTTTAGTCTCTGAGCATAAATTTCCCTCCTGTACAAAACAAATATGTTCTGTGTATAGAAACATTGGCATTGGATCATGAAGGACTTTGATGTCAAGCTAAAGAGCTGCTGCTTGGCCTGGCTGGTGTGGCTCAGTGGTTGAGCATTGACCTTTGAACCAGGAGGTCACAGTTTGATTCTAAGTCAGGGCACATGCCTAGGTTGTGGGCTCAATCCCCAGTGCGGGGTGTGCAGGAGGCAGCCGATCAATGATTTTCTCTCTTCATTGATGTTTCTATCTCTCTATCCCTCTCCCTTCCTCTCTGAAATCAATAAAAAAATATATTTTTAAAAAAAGAGTTGGTGCCTGATTTCATAAACAAGTAGTACCTGCAAAATACGAATAATGAAATAAGCTGCTACCTAATCCTTTTTGTCTGATTATGAGCTAATGTTTCTGTCCGCACGTGTTGAAAACTATGTCCCTTTCAGTGTATATCTCTCACGCCTCACCTTTGTACCTGCCAGGTGCTAATCTAAGCATTCGACCTGTTTTATGTCCTCATAATAACCCTCTGAGGTAAGCATTATTATTCTCGTTTTACCAGGGGTGAGGGTGGCACTGAGCAGAAAACAACCTGCCTCAGGTCACCACCTGGAAAGTGGTAGAGCTGATACCTGAGCCCAGGCACACTGCTGTGTCACATGGCCTCCCACTAGCTCAGAAGTCCTTCTCCAGCAACCCCTCACCTAACTCAAACCATTCTGGGCTTTGAAGAAAAGAATGAATTGCAAGCTCTGCACAGGTGATGCTTTTGATAATCAAAAAGACATGAGAGGTACCCCCGCTGGTTTGGCTCAGTGGATAGAGCACTGGCCTGCAGACTGAAAGTCCTGGGTTCAATTCCGGGCAAGGGCACATGCCCAGGTTGCGGGCTCGATTCTCAGAAGGGGGTGCATACAGGAGGCAGCCAACCAATGATTCTCTCTCTTCATTAATGTTTTTCTCCCTCTTCCTCTCTGAAATCAATAAAAATATATTTTTTAAAAAAGACATGAGATGGTGGAAGCCTACTTACCTATGGCCTCGCTGGCCATGGGTAGCCTTTCTCTTCATGTGAGAGATAAAAAAGTGCAGCCTCGACCCAGACTTGGAAAATGGAAGAAGATCCCTGCTTCAAAGACCAGATAGCAATTCTCTAAAGGACGTCAAGCCCTGAATAATTTATGCAGTGACTCCTTCGTCTCTCACATGAAGCTTTTACTTTCCAACCACAAGAACAAACAGGAGCACAGGTGTTTTCTTAGAATCACCGAGTGTCTGAGTTGGGAGGACTTCTTTTTTTTAATGTATTTTTATTGATTTCAGAGAGGAAGGGAGAGAGAGATAGAAACATCAATGATGAGAGAGAATTATTGATCGGCACGCCCCCTACTGGGGATGAAACCCAGAATCCCGGCATGTGCCCTGACTGCGAGTCTAACCGTGACCTCCTGGTTCACAGGTTGATGCTCAACCACTGAGCCACACCAGCCGGGCAGAGTTGGGAAGCATTTTAACTGCTGTTCATCTCCACTCCAAATTCAGTCCTTGGATCCCTCACCTCCACGTTACCATCGGCCTGAGCCGTTCGCAGCTTTTTCGTTTCCACTGCCCCACACTCGGTGAATACTGGTCCGTGGCGGATACATTACCTCTGCTGATGAGAGAGGGCAGTTGGGGGGTTGTGCACAATTCCTGGCACGCTAACTTTGTGCCAGGCCTTTCTCTTCCATTCCAAGTGAATCAATAATGCAAATACTTAGGAGGGATGCTATTACAGAGACAGACTTGATTGTATTCTAAAGAGTATTTTAAAAGCCGCTCATGTGCAAAAGTTGGCGGCTTAATTATTAATAGCCAAAATGACCAGTCACACCCCACTCTGCTGTCCTTCATACATAACTTTTGTTATGTATGTATCTATGGGTGAAGTGCTGACTTCACCCGTGGTTGAAATCAGCCAGTGACTGCGAGTTTACCATTTCTGATTCATGTCTGTCTTGGCTAGTGTTACTGCCAGCAAATTCTTCCTTTTATTCAGTTGAAAAATGTCTCCAACTGGAACTGGTTCATTATCGCGCTGGGATACCCATTTGTCCCCTGCTTTGCGTCTCCTATTGGTCTTAGAACCTGTCCTAAAATTTCACAATGTTCTTCAAGTCCTTCACTCCCCTTCTATTTCCTGTACTCAGCGATGACCTACCCTGGGATGTGCTAAATGCTCAGAAATTGTTCGCTGGTTGAATATCTCTCCCTGTACAAACCAGTGGACACGAATGACCCAAGTTCTCAATTCCACTCTCCCAGGATCTTATGCTTGTCTTCGGGCCCCAGTCTCAGAGGAAGGGGCTCGTCCCTTCTCTGAGGGCTTGTTCGTCCATTTGGGCTCCACATCTAATCATCTTTGGCCAATTCACAGACATGATCACTTTACACATAGGACACAGTGTCATTCCTCTTAGGCAGAAAGAATTTTCCTTCCTCAAAGGATAATTCACTCTGAGCAAATGCCCCATTTTAGAAGTTTGAGTAATGAATCTCATCTTCATCAAGGAAACTACTGAGTCTGCCATTCATCTGCTGTGCTGTATTCTTTTTTTTAGTTTTCTTTTTACTGTGCTGTATTCTTTCTTTCTTTCTTCCTTTCTTTCTTTCTTTCTTTCTTTCTTTCTTTCTTTCTTTCTTTCTTTCTTTCTTTTCTTTCTTTATTTTTTTATTGATTTCAGAAAGGAAGGGAAAGGGAGAGAGAGAGAGAGAGAGAGAGAGAGAGAGAGAGAGAGAGAGAGAGAAACATCAATGATGAGAGAGAATCATTGATCCGCTGTCTCCTGCACATCCCCTCTCCCCCCACTGGGGATTGAGCCCACAGTCCAGACATGTGCCCTTGACCAGAACCAAACTAGCTAAGGCTACTGTGCTGTATTCTTAATTGTAGTTGCAAATCAGAATTATCTGGGAGCTTGAAAATTCCTGGTGCTCAGGCCACACCAATGAAATCAGAATTCCAGGGTGTGGAGGGAGTAACCAGGCAGCAATATTTTTGTATTTTTAATTTTTATTGATTTCAGAGAGAGAGATGGAAACATCAATGAGAGGGAATCATTGATCGGCTGCCTCCTGCACGCCCCCTACTGGGGAGCAATCGGGCATGTGCCCTTGACCAGAATCGAACCTGGGACCCTTCAGTCCGCAGGCCAATGCTCTCTCCACTGAGCCAAACCGGCCAGGGCAGAATCCACATTTTGACAAGATACTCTGGTGAGTCCTATGCACATTCAAATGGAAAAGAAGGGGTCTGGACCGGACTCTAGAGTAGGAGTCAGCAAACTAAAGTAGGCCAGATGCAGCTCCCCGCCTGCTTTTGTACATAAAGTTTTATTAAACCAGCCACACCCATTTCTTTGCATGTTGTTGTCTATGGCTGCTTTGGGGCTGCAATGGCAGAGTCAAGCAATTGTAACAGAGCCCCTTCTAGCTGACACAGCCTACAACTTTGCTATCTGGGCCTTTACAGAACAAGTTGGCCAACCATTGCTTTAGAGGACGGAGTGCTGACGTCCAACCAAGAAAGCCTGCCTGGGCTTTGGGCGGGGTGGAGGAGAGGACAAGATGTACCTGAGCAGGCCTTTTATGTTCACTCATGCCAGGGTCCTGCCAGATGAGCCTGCCATTTCTAACCGGATTCATTCTGGATATATTCTCCAGAGAAACAGACGGGCCAGCACAAACCCGCCCTCAGAATCATGCCCACGCGCAAGCAGACATTTCATGTCATTTAAATGATGTTGCAGAATCCTTTGACTAATGCACCATTGCTAAGTGTCTACTGGAAAAACAGGACCGCATGAATCAGGAAGATGAGCTCCGCCTGGCAATCAAAATAATCTCTTCCATTCTCCTTCCCCTCCAACTAAGACGGTTTCTACTTTTCTTCTTCTCTATATGTCAGCTTGACTACATCTTTTTAAAAAAATGTGTGCCTTTTATATGCATAAACCACTGGCCCCCAGCTGGAAAAGGAGAACTTCCTTGGTTTGCCCAGTAAAGGAGCATGTGGAGCTGACCTGCTCTACAAGGCACACTTTTGCAAGATCGCTGGCATAGCCTGGGTTTCAGTCTTTCATCTGCAATCATGGAACAGAGAGAAGCGAGCCAGCTCATGGCGATATTGATCTGTGATCTTGCTCCAATGGATACTCACTTTTTTAAAATAACATCTATTGGTAGGTCAAATAGTTTTAGGAGATCTTGCATTCAACATAAAAAGGGTTTTAGAAATATATGTACATATATTTTTAATTGATCTCAGAGAGGAAGGGAGAGGGAGAGGGAGATAGAAACATCAATGATGAGAGAGTATCACTGATTGGCTGCCTCCTGCATGCCCCACACTGGGGATCGAGTCTGCAACCAAGGGGAATTGCCTTGACTGGGAATTGAACATGACCTTCTGGTTCATAGGCCGACACTCACCACTGAGCCACACAGGCTGGGCTATAAACAGGTTCTCTTATAGTAGACTTTCTCAGAACCTTGAACACGCCAATGTGCGGTGAGAGTCTCTAAGAGATTCATTCATATGCATGATTCCCCAACTTTATTTAAGAACTAGAGGCCCAATACACGAAATTCATGCAAGAGTAGGCCTTCCTTCCCCCGGCTGCCGGCACCAGCTTCCCTCTGGCACCCGAGACCAGGGCTTCCCTCACAGCCCCAGCTTCGTCCAGTCTAATTAGCATATTACGCTTTTATTATTATTATAGATGGAACTGTTGCCCTAGCTGGTTTAGCTCAGTGGATAGAGCGTCAGCCTGTGGACTGAAGGGTCCCGGGTTCAATCCCAGTCAAGGACACATGCTGGGTTGTGGGCTTGATCCCCAGTATGGGGTGTGCAGGAGGCAGCCAATCAATGATTCTCTCTCATCATTGATGTTTCTATCTCTCTCTTCCTCTCCCTTCCTCTCAATAAAAAAAAAAAGAAAAAAAAAAGAGTGGAACTGTTTTGTAGCAGAAATTTCACGGACCACAGTTGAGGACGTGATGCATTCCCCTAACCAGTCTCCTTTGGAAGCAGACTGAGGGCAGCTCCCCCACACTCCTTCACATTCTCTTCTGCCAAGAAGGGAGCTTGCACAGGGCTTTCTTGCAGAAGGAATGGAATGCAGAGTTTACACTTTGTTGCCTTTAGTCCTGATTTAGAAATACTGGTGCCAGAATTCCTGGGCGGAGGGACGGAGTCCGTCTCTGAGCAAGGATGGCCCAATGAAAGTGAGACAAGACCCATCAAGTCTGGCCATGAGCCAGGTGTTTCCCAGGGCGGCCGGGCAGTGAGGGTGAAGGACTCTGCACTCTCCGTGGGGCTCTTGGGGTTTCATGCCACATCTTGCATTTGAGATACAGGGTGGGGTGTCCCAAAATGAAGTGGACACACTACAACAGCTGATAGCTCAATTTTGAAAATGAAATGTATTTTAATAAACACTGCCTTTGTAATTATTCAAAGTGTGCGTGTACATTTTGGGGGACACCCTGTATATTTAAAACTCCAGTGCCAACAAACAACACTGACAACCTTAAATCCCTCCCCAAAGAAGCTCAGAATGCCTCCACTTAAAAACGTTTTAGTGTTTGTGTAAAATAAAGGTAAAAAAAATCAATCTCAGTGCAAAGTTACTTTTGCTAAAAACCATTTCCTAAGTTAAGAAAATGCTGAAGAATCAGACCCTAGCTGGTTTTGCTCAGTGGGTAGAGCATTGGCCTGTGGACTGAAGGGTCCGGGGTTCGATTCCGGTCAAGGGCACATGCCCAGGTTGCGGGCTCCATCCCCAGTAGGGGGTGTGCAGGAGGCAGCTGATTAACGATTTTCTCTCATCATTGATGTTTCTATCTTTCTCACCCTCTCTTCTCCTCTCTGAAATCAATAAAAATATATTTTTTAAAAAAGAGATCAAACTCAGGATTCATTTTCCACAATTCAGTTACAGGATTAGAATTCGTGTTATCTCTAACGTCTCGAAGGAGTTGGCCTTGAACTCTCACTGAACTTAAGATGGAAAGGCTCTTTGGCCGGTACACTGTGGGAGACTGGACAGATTTTAGCAGAATTCTTGTGCAGCTCGCTCAGCAATCTGACTGTTCCTAACTTGTGTTGTTGAAGGTTTATATGTGCGTTTGCTCCCATTGGTGGAATATGACATAAGGAAGTGCAGAAGGCTGAGACTTGAGCTTAGCATGCCAGACCATTTCTGACTTGAGGGGCTGACTTGCAACTTAAAAATCCCCCAACACATCCCAGTGTTTAAACCTTGAATTTCTTGCTTCAGGTCCCAACGGGTCTCTGCCCTTGGTTATTAAATAAACAGATTGATATGGGTGAAAGATATGCTAGGGGATGGCCACGGAGGACACTTATTTATTTATTTATTTATTTTTAAAATATGTGCATATACAGTATACACACACACACACACACACACACATATTTTAAATTGATTTCAGAGAGGAAGGGTAGGGGAGAGAGATAGAAACATCAATGATGAGAGAAAATCATTAATCAGCTGCCTCCTGCCCCCTACTGGGGATGGAGCCTGCAACCCAGGCACATGGCCTGACCAGATATCGAACCATGACCTCTTGGTTCATAGGTTGATGCTCAACCACTGAGCCACACCAGCTGGACATGGAAGACACTTTTAAAATAGAGCCATCAAACTTTAGAAGGGATTTTTCCAGTAGTGAGAAACTTTCTTTACAAAATTTCACAATTCAATAATCTAGAAGAGAGACTGGTTGTGCAACTGATTATTGGAAGCTCTGGTTACAGCAAGGCGAAGTTGGAAAGAATCTGACTATTTTTTTGGTGGCCAAACTTTTCATTTCGCAAGAGAAGGGCCAGCGAGGTACAATTACAGCCTCTCGGTCCCCTAGCTGTTAGCTGTGGAGTCCACTTGACTGCTTCCCGTTCCTGCTTCTAAAACTGAATGAGGTGATCACTAACTTAGAGATCAAACAGTATTCTGGCAGGATTGAGGTCACTCTATTGCACAACTTCCTAAGAGATGGAGCTTTTGTGCTATCAGTAGCCTCATGAGTAAATGTTTAAGGAACAGAGAGCACTAAACAACCTGGAAGGCAGGTGGGGGTTTCCATCTGCGCTTGCATCACGCTTGTTTTGGGCAGGTATGGGAAGTGGAAGAATTCACATTAGGCCTGTCAGGAATTGGCCTTAGAATGGCCCCATATTCTCTCTCAGGAAGATCTGTGCTCTATAATGGAATATTTTCCTCTTCACTGAAGTGAGAAGAATATCAGTGCCCATCTCATAGAGCTGCTGGAGAGATCACATGAGCTGCTCATATCCAGTCTTAGAACATGGCCTGGCACTCAGCACACACTCAGGAGACTTCAGCTATTTTGTTGTTGTTATTTTTCTTTTATTATTTTTTTTTACTTTTTGTTGGTTTTTATTTTTTTTAATAAATTTCAATTTAGAAAATGTCTAAATATATGGAAAAGTTGAGAGAATAGTTCAATGATCACCCAAATGCTCAACATCCAGAAATAGCAACTGTTAACATTTTGCTGTATTTGCTTTATCTACATACAGGGCAAGTGTGTGTGGATATGTGAACCTTTTCTTTTCATTTTTTTTTTTTGCTAGACTTTTTGAAAATAAGTGTGAGACATCATGACACTTCAGCCCTACATACCTCAGGTTTCATGCTGTAAAAAGGATGGTCTCCTTCATAAGTGTATCATTATCATAATAAGAAAAGGAATAATAATTTCCTAATAACTAATTTCTGGTCCATAATCAGATGTTCTTAATTGCCCATTTTCTAATATTTTTGAAACAGAATCCACTGAATGTTCACATAGGGGTTTGATATCTCTTTAGTCTCCTCTAATCTAGAACAGTAGCCCACCTTGTCCCTTACTTCCCCGTGGCATTGATGTTTTGGAGTAAGAAGGCCAATCATCGTGAGGAATGTCCTACATTCTCTCATTGTGTGTTTGTGCTGTTATTTAACTTATTCCTCTATCTGGCATATTTCCTATAAAATGGAAACTAGACTTAAAGGCTTCATTATATTTAGAATAATTATTCTGAGCAAAAATACAATGCTTCCTAGTTCAAGCAGAGTACTTCATATCGCATTACTGTTCTTTGGGGAGGAACATCATGTCAGGCTGTCAACATTAGGTATTATTATTACCAAGAAATAATACAGTACTTAAACTCTCTTCAGTGATCTTTTAATAAACATGCCCAGGACATGGTACCAAAAAGGAGAGTTAATCTCTGTGTGCAGTGGTGGTGATGGTGGTAAAGGGGGCATGGGGACAAAACAAACCAACCAACCAAAAAACCCGTAGATCGCTGATTTCCATGAGAGATTTTGGATAATTCAGTATCTAGGCTGGTTATATCAAGTGTCTCCTGTCAAATTTGGAGTTAAAATTTCAAAATTTATTTCAATTAAGTAAAAAAAATTTCCAAGTCTTACTATTGGCTAGAGATCATGCCAGACACTAGAGTGGGAGACAAAGATGAACTTGAGTATTACAATCTAGTGACTTCTCAAAGTTCTCTAACACTGGCTAAAGGGAATCGCTCTATAGTTGACCCTTGAATAACATGAGTTTGAACTGTGTGGGTCCAACTACCTGTGGAATTAAAAAAATAAATGCCTGTACTGTTTTTGATCCATGACTGGGAGATCATGAATGTGAAAGGCCAATTAAATACATCAATTTATGTAGGGGACTTGAACATCCACAAACTTTGGTGTCTGCCGGGGATCTTGGAACCAATCCCTTTGGGATGCCGAGGGGCAACTAAGTTTCTGGGGAGTCAAAAGTTAAATTTCAAATGCACAGAGTGGGGGGTTGGTGCCAGTAACCCCTATGTTGTTCAGTGGTCAGCTATTTACTCTCATCAAGGCTATTGTTTGTAGGCTGTAGGATCCATATAGATTTACTTAATTTTGTTCTTTAATTATTGTCTAAGTGCAAACAGAGGTGGAACCAGGGACAAGGCCATCTACAGAAGACGTTTATGAGGATGTGGTTACATAAATTCAATGAGTGATGTGTTTGCATTTTTTCCACTCACCCACTTGGCATCTGAGAAGCCACCTCAGGTCAGGAAATTAGCTTGGAGTAGACATAAGAAGCTAATGTTTATTCAACAGTTTCTGCTTTGTCTGAAGATCAGTATTATTACTGTCTACTGATTTTTTTTTTCCACATGTCACACAGATGGGGACAAACCCTGGCTTCACCTCATAATAGCTGTGTGCTTTGGACAATTAATTTCACAGTTTCTATGGCCTTTAAAAAAATTGTAGTAAGATACACATAACATAAATTTTACCATTTTAACCATTTTTAACTGTACAATTTAGTGGCATTAAGCTTATTCACAACATTGTGAAACTATCACCGCTATTTTCAGGTCTTATTCATCATTCCAAATAGAAAATTTGTACCCTTTAAAGCAGTGGTTCTCAACCTTCCTAATGCCGCGACCCTTTAATACAGTTCCTCATGTTGTGGTGACCCCCAACCATAAAATTATTTTCGTTGCTACTTCATAACTGTAATGTTGCTACTGTTATGAATCATAAATATCTGATATGCAGGATGTATTTTCATTGTTACAAATTGAACATAATTAAAACATAGTGATTAATCACAAAAACAATATGTAATTATATATGTGTTTTCCGATGGTCTTAGGCGACCCCTGTGAAAGGGTGGTTCGACCCCCAAAGGGGTCACAACCCACAGGTTGAGAACCGCTGCATTAAAGGATCACTCCCCCTTCCCTCTTCCCTTCAACCTCTGGTGACCTCTATTCTATTTCCTGTCTCTATGAATTTGCCTCGTCTAGGTACATCCTGTAAGTGTTGTGGACAAAAGAACGGGATGTGTCCATGGAAAGGAACCTTACAGGGTGACTTGATCATAAATTTCTAATTGGGGAGGTAGGTCATGGCGAGTAGTCACACCCCAGGCCTGCGACTTCTTTCGTGAAAGATTTTAAGCCAGCCCTGTCCATTTTTCTTGTGCATCTAGGTGAACACACCTTTGACATACCCCCTGGAGAGCACATAATCTTGTTAACTCTCCTCTGATCCAACCCCTGCCTTGCTTTTCCCCATCTCCATGTAATCTTCCTTACTTCATCTCAAATGCAGCGTAAAAGAAGCGTGAAACTGTCATTCTCCAGAGCATTAGCGATCTTGCTCCCTGGCACATGTTGTCAGTTTGGCTCAAATAAACTCTCATAAAAATTCTCTACAGGTTTGGGCGTTTCTGATGTTGACAGTGGAATCATATATTTATCCTTTTGTGTTTGACTCATTTCATTTAGCATAATGCCTTAATGTCTCATCCATGTTGGAGCATGTATCAGCACTGCATTCCTTTTTAAGGCTGAGTAGTATTTCAGTGTATGTAGGTGCTGCGTTTTGTTTATCCATTCATCCGGCGGTGGACATTTGTTTGTACCTGTTGGCTTTTGTGTCCATATCTTTTAAAGGGGCCAATACATCTAGTTCACAGGGTGGTTGTGAAGAGAACTAGAAAAAGGCCTGGAGCATAGAAGGTGCTCGCTTAATGTTATTTTCTTCCTTTCTCCCTAGTGCAAAAGTTCATGTATTTCCTTTAGAACTTAAGTAAGGGTCTGTGATGAAGAGGAGATAACCATTCTTTTCCTTTTCCTGTGCCTTTTTGGACCCTCTATTACATTTTCTCTTTTTTAAAACCATATTTTTATTGATTTCAGAGAGGAAGGGAGAGGGAGAGAGAGATAGAAATATCAATGATGAGAGTCATTGATCTGCTGCCTCCTGCACGCTCCACACTGGGGATCAAGCCCTGCAACCCGGGCATGTGGCTTGACCGGGAATTGAACCGTGACCTCCTGGTTCATAGGTGGATGCTCAACCACTGAGCCATGCCGGCCGGGCACAATTTCTTTAATTAATAGCTTGGCTCTTTAAATTATTTAGGGGAGGAAGTACCCTGAGGATATGCTGGGGTGTAGGAAGAGGGTACAGAGGGAGACAGGATAAGGGTTAAACAGAAACACGAATTCAGTTGGTTATATGTTGCTAGGCCCAAGAACATTTGTTAGCTGAAGGATTTTCTAACTTTTTCCAAAACAGCAGTGGAGCTTCATGGAGATAGTGATCTTTGAAACCTGACCCTGCTTATTGCAAAAGCCTCAAGTGTTCAGATCTGGGCCACCCGGTCTGGGAGATGAAGATTAATCTCCCTTGAATCCTTTTCTTTCTAGGGCAGATGCTCCCCCGCCCACACCCACCCACGTTGCAGTAGGAAAGGGCAAAGGCTGTATTTTCCTTCTGTAACTTAGAAGAAATATGTATTTCAAAGGATCCCGAGAAAGAATGTATTGAATCTTGGATCTGCAGGGTTCAGAGTACGCCACCCCGTAGTAGGTCCCTCTGACGTAAGGATTGTTTTAAGCTAACAGCAATTGAGGAAAAGCAGGCCCAAGAAAAACTCTCTGCCCTTCCCCCGCTACCAGGACGGTCAGGATGATTCTTAATCAACAGAGACAACTTCAGACTCCTACCAGCCCTTAGCTGACACCAGAGGTACCTACGTAATTAGCCCTCATTTTCCATAGTTTCCCCCATAAGTTCCCCTCCCCACAATTTGCTGCCCCTAAAAACTCAGTCCTTTGCCTTGGTCTTGTCACTTCTCTACAAATTTATTGTTTTTTTTGTGAAGATGCTATATAAGCTCAAATTCTAACCATGATTTGAGCTCCTTATCACTGAATACTCCCCTGTGTATGCACGATGCACGTGTTAACAAACATCTTTTTTGTTTTTCTCT
Source organism: Myotis lucifugus (assembly GCF_000147115.1). Taxonomy (NCBI): domain Eukaryota; kingdom Metazoa; phylum Chordata; class Mammalia; order Chiroptera; family Vespertilionidae; genus Myotis; species Myotis lucifugus. The sequence continues at coordinate 469,547 of NW_005871206.1, forward strand.
TGTTAATCTGTCTTTTGTCAATCTCATGGTCATGGCCCCAACCAATGAACCTAAGATGAATAGAGGAAAATCATTTTTTTCTTCCTTAGCAAATTCTTCCTGTGTAACGTAAATGGTATATCTTTAAAAGAAAGAAGCAGAGGGGATTTTGAGATGAGAGGAGGAGACAATGCGACCACAGAGGCAGAGATTAGCAGGGGTAGGCAAACTTTTTGACTCGAGGGCCACAATGGGTTCTTAAACTGGACCGGAGGGCTGGAACAAAAGCATGGATGGAGTGTTTGTGTGAACTAATATAAATTCAAAGTAAACATCATTACATAAAAGGGTACGGTCTTTTTTTTTTTTTTTAGTTTTATTCATTTCAAACGGGCCGGATCCAGCCCGCGGGCCGTAGTTTGCCCACGGCTGGATTAGAGCGATGGGCCACGAGCCAAGGACTCCTGGAGCCACCAGAAGCTGGAAGAGACAAGGAAGGGATTCTCCTCTACAGCCGCTCCTACAGGTCCCTTGGCAAGTTCAGTATTGGCCCAACTAAGGAGTTTTGCTCCGAGAATGGCAGCAGTGGTCCCCAGTTTGGTTTATCTTTTAAACATTGTATTGAAGTATATAGCAAACAGCGCATATATGTACACTGAATGGATTTTTAGGAACGGGGCACACCCTGTAACCAGTACTGAGAACAAGAAACAGAACATCCCCAGCTCCTCGAGAATCCCATCACTCCCCGCTCTTCCTGCAGGAATGACTATACCGCAGTGTGTTTACCCAGTCTACCAATAATAGCAGGTTTCCAGGTGTTCACAGTAAACACCACAGGTGTTCAGAGCAGTTGGTCAAGACTATTTAAGCCTGGCAGTGGGAAGGCTCTTCACTGGGTGCTATCTGGAACAACCTACAGTTTATATATGATCTACTTGCGTGGCATCATGGGAATTTGCCTTTTGGTTTGACCCAGTCAGTTCCTCTGCAAAGAGGAGTCAGGCTGGAAAGACAGAAGGACAAGTTAGAGCCAAGCCTCCTTCTTCTTCTCTCCAGTAGAAGGGTCATTACCAGCTGGTCACTCAGTGGAAACTTTAACACCAGAGGAAACTTTCCAAGGAAGTAGGTTTTGGATATAGGTTTGGTAGGAGTCTTTGGAATATTCATGTTCAAAAAGCTTACTAAAGTCTGCATTGTGTTGATTTTCATTTCCCTCTTGAATGTACCAGGAAGACTCATTAAATATTTGTTCCTGTGAATCGTATTCCAAAAGTAAGATGGTAAGATTAAAAAATAATTAAGTTCACTCTATGGGGCTTAACGATAAATGTCATTACTTTCTAGCCACCTTTGGTATTACATCTCCATGCATGTCAATATATCAAAATGTCAAACTGTGAAGCGTTTGGAATATACTTGAGTAAACTGTGACCTTTAGTCTTGTAGGCACCATTGGACATCACGCATTTTGGTGAATTCCACATAGCGGTCTGTGACTTCAGATTTCCTCAGTCAGAGGATTGCAGATCAGTAAGCAATTGTAGGGTCATGTTTTTCCTCTGTGGATGAAAGGGGCCACATGCTGACCCGACAAGCTCAGGGGAGGCCTGCATGGCAGTCTTGCAAACTCAGAGACCTAAAGTAACCACAAAGGATGGTCTGAAATTAAACTTTAACTAAAAGCAGTTATGGTGGGCAATTACGTCCTAGGCCATTATCTTCACTGACAAGGTCAACCTTTACCTTAACTGAGCCTATCTGTCTTTTTGCATCTATGATAACATACCCTTGAAATGTCCCTTTTTCTGGAGCCCCTGGGGCACAACCAAATGTGCTGGGCGCCAGGACAGATACCACAGATTCCTTCATTATCATGTTAATTGATCCTGCACCCACCTAAGTATGTATCCATCATTTTACTTTTTATCCAATCCCAGGGGTTTCCCCTGCTTTGCTTTATCCCTCCTCCTTAATCTATCACCAATGAATTTCATATAACCCACCTACGTCCCTCCTTTGATTGAAATGTATAAATACAAATGTAACCCCGCCATTCTCCGGAGTATTATCTCAATTCGTTGAGGTTCTGCTTCCCAGCATATGTCGACAGTTTGGCTCAAATAAACTCACAAAAGTTCTTTACAGGTTTTTACGTTAACACCTCTAACACAGGGACACAGACTCTTAAGACATTAGTTCATGGGGTAGGAGTAGGTGAGGAGAGGATAAGCCAGGCAGTTTTCAAATAAGTCCAGATCATTACAAAAGGCATACAGGAAGAACAGTGTTTATGTAGGCTTGCATTGAAAACAAAATCTTGTTGACAGTTCCAAGATCTTTATCTGGCTCCTCACTGAAGGGAAAACCGTCTGTATATGCCCTAACCCACAGGGCAGCGCTTGCTCTTGAAACGAATAGGAGGAGAGCTGGATTTGCCTGCTCTCTCGACATCCACACTTGGGTATGTGCTCCCTGTTTTTATTTTTATTTATTTATTGATTTAGAGAAAGAGAGAGAGAGAGAGAGAGAGAGAGAGAGAGAGAGAGAGAGAAAAGCTGCCTCCTGCATACCCTCTACTGGGGATCCAGCCCCAACCCTGGGCATGTGCCCTGCCTGGGAATGGAACTGGCGACCTCTTGGTACCTGGGACAACCCTTAACCAGCTGAGCCACACTGGCCAGGCTGGGCATGTGCTCCCTGTTTTCATCTTGTGCATGTTTCTCTTTTGTTCCTCCTTCTTACTTCATATGAAATAAAAATTAATGCAGTGTGAACTGCTTAGTCAGTGAACTGCTTAATCTTATGTTTTGAACTTGGACTTCTTTTCTCTGGGCGCAAATCAGTACTAAAGCTGAGAGTAATGACTCGATCTGGCATCTGGATGTTCTATTACGGACTGTCTCTAACTGCTCCTCCATTCAAGCGAGCAAACAGTCACAACGCATGGTCATAGGCGTTTAATTAGTCTTTCTTCTGATGATGCTGATGTGCCCCTGATGACATCCACTCGCATGCGATCAGAAGCTGACTCACTGGTCGATGATTCCGCGTAGCTCTAACTCATCTGCACGTCATCTGGGTTTGACTCATCTCTCCAAAGCAGTCACTGGACCCAATTTTCTACAGCTCAGTCCTGGATTCCTTCTGTTCAAACTTACCCTTTTGAAGAAATTGCAAACCCATCTGGTATATGCTCAGTATACGTGGTTTACAGGGGTCTTTTATGAGTCAGCTCAAGGGATGAAAAGTTGGCTTAAGTGTGCCCCCTTCAGAGAAGCTGTCCCTGAGTCTCAAGATGAGGTGAGGTCTTCCTGTTAGAAACTCTCATCCCACTTAGTTCTTTTTCTTTTTTCTTTTAAATATATTTTTATTGATTTCAGAGAGGAAGGGAAAGGGAGAGAGAGATAGAAACATCAATGATGAGAGAGAATCATTGATCGGCTGCCTCCTGCACGCCCCCCACTGGGGCCCGCAATCCAAGCATGTGCCCTGACCAGGACTCAGACCGTGATCTCTTGATTCATAGGTCGACACTCAACCACTGAGCCATGCTGGCCAGGCCCACTTAGTTCTTTACAATTTTAGGATAATTACAATCATATTTATGGAGTTAATTATGCAATTACTTGTTTACTGTACTTCTTCACAAATAACTCTTTATTTAAAACCTCAAATAAGTCGTTTAATTATCTGAAGGTATTTCATTCATATTTTTTTTTACAGTTTCCATTCAATACTATTTTCTATTAGTTTCCAGTGTGCACCATAGTGGTTAGACAATCGTATACTTTACAAAGTGTTCCCCCCAATCTCCAGTACCCACCTGGCCCCATACGCAGTTACTACAATATTATTGACTATATTCCCTGAGCTGTACTTTACATCCCCATGACTGTTTGCAACTACTAATCTGTACTTCTTAATCCCCTGCCTTTTTCACACAGCTTCTTACCCCCCCCTCCCCCCGCCCCTCTGGCAACCATCAGTCTGAAGAACTGCATCTTTTTTAGAAATTATTTTGCTATACACAGGGTTTTAAAAAGTGCTTAGAGTACAGTAGGTGCTCAAAAAGATTTCTTGAATAATTACTATTATTACTAATAATATACCATGAATATAACTACTCGTAGTAAATATTTGTAGAGCTTTGACAGTTTACAAAGCACTGCACAAGAACTCATTATGGATAGGTCTTAAAAACATGGTGCTGAGTGCCAAAGAAACAGTATAAGCTCTATACCACAATACCATTTACATATATTTAAAGCCCCTGAACACACAGATCAGCTCTCTACAGACTTTAAGGATCCATCCACATCTAAGCACATATAATGAACATATGAGAGAGCCCAGGGGGGGGGAGAGCCATGGTGTAAAGAATAAATTGAGAAACTTAATAAAATTAGATGGGAGTGAGGCCTCAACAGACTAAGGGTATTCAGACACTGGGAACAGAGAAATATGATGACCTCAACCCTGATCTAAGGCCAGAAAGAGAGAGAAGGGAACAATTTTCTAGGCTAAATTTTGGGGAACTTTAAAGTAATTATTTGTGCCATATTTTGAGTGCATTTAATTTCTCAAATACCTGATTCTTGACTCAACATCACCGTACTCCTCTAAAATCATTGTCCTATTCCTCTCCTCTTTTTTTCTCTCCCTCCACCTTTTCTTCCCCCTTTATCCTTTCTTTAGCTCATACATTCCCAAAACATCTTTATAAAAATGATTGGCCCTGGCTGGGTACCTCAGTTGGTTAGAGCACCGTTCCAATACTCCAAGGTTGCAGGTTTGATCCCTGGTCAGGGCACATACAATCCAATGAACGCATAAATAAATGGACCAACAAATCAATGTTTCTTTCTCTCTCTGAAACCAATCAATAAAAATTTAAAAAAAATATTACCCATATAGCAACATAGGTGAATCTCAAAGCCTAAAAATGCTGAGTGAAAAAAGCCAGACTCAAAAGGCTAGATACTATATGATTCTGTTTGTATGACATCCTGGAAAGGTAAAGCCATAGGAACAGAATTCTGATCAGTGGTTGCCACAGACTGGAGTGAGGGAAGAGGATTGACTACAAAGAATATTTTGGAATGATGGGAATTTCTGTATCTTGACTCTGATGGTGGTTACACAATTCTAATTGTAGGCTAGGGCTGCCATGACAAAATACCACAGACAGTATGGTTTGAACAACAGAAATGTAGTTTTCTCTCAGGCTAGAAGCCCGAGATCAAGGTGCTGGCGGGTTGATTGCCTCTGAGGCTGCTTCTCCAGGCTTGCAGATGGCCCCCTTCTTGCTGCGTCCTTACATGGCCTTTCCTCTGTGCACACTCACTCCTGGTATCTTTTTTTCTTCCTATTAGATTAGAGTCCCACCCTTAATAAACTCATTTAACTGTAATTACCTCCTGAGTAGCCCTATCTCCAAATACAGTCATATTGAGGGTTAGGAGTTTGGGTGTGCACAATTTAGACCGTTATAACAAATGCCTAATAAAAATTCATAGAGTTGTGTTCTTTAAAAGGGTGACTTTTACTTGATAATAATTATGCCACAATAAACAAAAAATAAATGAATTATTTATGTATAAATTATACTGTATAGTGCAGTGGCTGGTTTGCTCAGTTGGTCAGAAAGCATGATGCTGATAAAATGGTACTGTACCTTTAAAAACAGACACCAATACGTTTCTATGGGTATCCAGGAAAATATAACTTGTTTGTTGTTTAATCCTCATTTCTTTAAGGAGGAAAAAAAGAAACCAGAGACACCACCCTGGCTGTGGTAGTACTGAATGAGTTAAATGTATCCTTGAAGTCGCCTTGTTTTTGAGTCTGTAATATGGTTAAATAAATAGAACAATTCGGGGCAGGCAGTTCTTGCAGAAGAGAGCTGCAAATGTAGGCTGCGTTAGGACTCCACGGGGAGTTTGGTCTGGAATAGCCGATGGGAAAGGCTGCAGGTAGGAGTGGTAGCCAAGTTCATAGTTTTCTGGGCAACTTGTTTGGGGGCCAGTTGAGGTTAAACTTGAAATAATTTAGGGAAGATTTGGGGGCCAGCAGTCTGGTGATGTGGAAAATGTATGGACTTGATGGCTAGACATGGGTTTCAATATTGGCTTCTCCATATATTACCGTGGGAAAATTATTTGATCACTGTGGATCTTTATTTCCTCTCCTGGAAAATGGGCTACTAAAGGCTAGCATGCAGGGTTGTCACGAGGATTTGAAATAAGGAATGTAAAACCCCAGTGTGGGGAGCTGGCACTTGGTAGGTACTCAGCAATCTGTAGCACTTAATATTCAGGATGCTCAGGCCTATGGGGCCAAGGACTCTGATATGGTCTAGGACCCTGAGAGCTACTTTGGGGGCCACTTGCTATGTCTAAGGGATGATGGAAGACTTTTTGCCCCCCGCCCTGTAAGACCCTAGAGCTGCTTTCTGAAACTTGCTGTTAAAATTACTTCCCTTATTATGACAAATTGAGTACCTAAGGAGCTGGGATTTATCTTCATTCACCCAAGAGTATTTGGCCTCGGAGTCAGAAAGAAAAGGTATTTCTTCTGCCTTAATTGGGGTTTCCACAGGATCCCCCAGGGTAGATAACAGTAGCACAATTATGGTGTGGATAACATAATGGAGAGTGTTGATTAGTAAGTCCATTGCTTGGTGTGGTGGAAAGTGCCTGGTGTTAGGAAATAGCCTGAGCCATTGATCTGTTCCGCCGCCCCCCCCCCCCCCCCGCCCCCCGCCCCCCCCAAGTAGGTGATTTGAAGTAAAGAATTGTTCCTTTTTGGGTCTCATTTTCTGATGCTATGAAGGGAGGATGTTGAGTTAAATGACTTTCAAGGTCCTTTCCAGCTAGGATATTCTAATAGGCTATGGTTTGAAACTGTATAAGGATTTTAACGAATCGATTGATTTATACAAGGCTTGATGTAGCCTTCACTCTGTGTTGAGCCTGGTGCTATGGTCTGGGAGTCAGTGATGAACAAGCCAGGCATTGGCCTTTCCCAGCCTGAGCTTGTATCTCTATGGCAATACTATCTGTCTGAGGTCAATTCCCACTTAACACTTTTTCAGTGACATAGAAGGCATGTTAATTCCATTTGTGGGAGGGTCAAAGCTGGCAGTGTTGGCATTGTGGAGTTTGATTCTTGCAGAGTCAGGTTAAGCAACAAAGTAAAATACTTTAAAAAAATTTTTTTATTGACTTAGAGAAGGAGAGGGAAAGAGAGAGAGAGAGAGAGAGAGAGAGAGAGAGAGAGAGAGAGAGAGATGCTGTCCCACTTATTTTTATATTCATTGAATATTAAGCTACACATAATTCTTGCATGTGCCCTGACCACGGACTGAGCCTGCAATCTTGGCCTATTGGAACGATACTACAACCAACTGAGCTACCTGGCCAGGGCCAAAATAAAATACTTTTAAAGTTTGGGAAGAAATATATGAGATATAAAAAGTACAAATAGAAGGAAAGTCCTTAACTCAAGTTTAAAATAAGTTAAATTTACAGGTACATGAGAAGACAGAGGGTTTATAACTAACCATCTGCCCTGCCCTTCTGCTCAGTCAACAGGGATTACATAGTCACAACTAACAACAGTCACACAGTTGGAAAAGGACTGAGTCTCCCTAAGATCTCTCCACCGGACAGTGCCTTAATGCCAGTGATGTGGTTGGGAACCAGTGACATCATCTCTCACGCTCCCCACTCTCCCCTCCCTTTCCTTTCACTTTCTCCTTTGAGAGCAGGGTGTGCCTTATCTAATGATGAACCCAGTCCTCTATCCATAGTCCATAGTTCTTTGATTTACACATGATAGACAATTAATAAAATAGAAATAATACCTGACTTTACAGCAGTCCAGGTGAAAATAAGCCAGGAGTTTTCATTGGTATTAGTTAGCCATGTGATGGAGCTGCCAGGAATACCAAGATTGTCTTGGGCTGTGTTACCTGTAAGAGAACTCTGTACTCTGTGCTGGGCAGACACGTTCAACAAACATCGTGTCCCATTCTGGCTATCACATTTAATGAGAGATATCAAAATTGGAGACTGTCCAAAGAAGAGTGAACACATGGATGGCAGTAGAGCAAAGTGGTTAAGGCCATCTACTTTAAAGTTAGATGGACTTCCCCAGACAGCATAGTTCAGTGGTTGAGCATCAACCTATGAACCAGGAGGTCATGGTTCGATTCCCAGTCAGGGCACATGCCCAGGTTTGGGGCTTGATCCCCAGTGTGGGGCGTGCAGGAGGAAGCCTATCAGTGATTCTCTTTTATCATTGATGTTTCTATCTCTTTCTCCCTTTCCCTTCCTCTCTGAAATCAATAAAAATATACTTAAAAAAAATAAAGTTAGATGGACTCAGGTCCAAGCCCTGATACTTAACCTCCCACACTCTCAGTTTTCTCATCTATACAGTGGAAGTAATGCACAGTACCTACCTCATGGAATTATGGCAAGGATGATGAGGAGGATGGTAAATTATGATTTACATTGGAAGGAATTAGAGTTGCTTAGTTGAAGGCTTAGGAGGGGGCGCTGTGAGGGAAGTGAATGGGAGGCGATGTCTATCTTTAGATACTTGAACAACTGTGATTGGGAAGAGGTATTGGGCTTATTTTGGGTAGATTCATATAATTAGAATTAGGTGACAAAGTAGGATTTGCCAAGAAGATAATATTGCCTCAACATGTGGCAGAAATTTTGACAGCATTGCTTAAAAATGAAATTCAAGACCACAGACAGTGTTCACGCAGATGCCGAGGTCCATGTCTTAGGAAGGTACAGAGGAGAGTCCTGCACTGGGCGAGTGAGTTTGGGCTCTCGGGGATTCTCAAACTTGACTGCGCCTCAGAATCTGGAAGTAGAGCTCAGGGATCTCTAATAAGCACCTGAGGTGGTTCTGATAAACCTGGTTTGCGTAGGCAACGTAGACCCACTGCACTAGAGGATCGGTCCCCTTTCACCTGTATTAGGCTCTGATGGGATTCTGGCAGGAAGGTGCTTCAAGCAAGGAGACACGAAGATAAGAAAGTGCCAAACATATTTTGGATGCATTTGGTTAGAATTGTTAAAGAGAAAAACCACAGCCCCCAAATGGCATCACATGTGCTAAAATCTTATGATATCAAACTATATATATATATATATATATATATATATATATATATATATATATATATATATATGTTAATCCTCACCAGAGGATATTTTTCCATTGGTATTTAGGGAGAGTGGAAGAGAGAGGGAAACACAGAGAGAAACATCCATGTGAGAGAAACACATCAATTAGTGGCCTCCTACACGAGCCCCAACCAGGGCCCGGGCCAGGTAGGAGCCTACAACCAAGGTACCTGCCCTTGACTAGAATCCAACCTGGGATTCTTTGGTCCACAGGCCAACGCTCTATCCACTGAGCCAAACCGGCTAGGGCCCAAACATAGATTTAATACCTGACCTATTTGCTGTTTGAACCTCTCCCAAAAATGTGATCTTAATCAACCAGTCTGGAATTTTCTGGTCTGTCAAGCATCAGTAAGGTAATCTGTAACATGGGCCCTTTTCATCCCCCAAAGAAAGAAGAGGCAATCTGCATGATTACCCTCCCCCCGCCCCCCACACACACAAGAAAAAGGTGATATCCCAGCACCAAATATAATCCCTTCTTTTCTTTTGCTAATAGCTCCCTTGTCCCACCCTCTTCCTATAAAAACCCTCCATTTGTACAACCCATCAGAGCACCTTTATAATTACTAGGTGGGAGGCTGCCTGATTCATTAATAGCTTAACAAATCCAATTAGATCTTCAGATTTACTTGATTGAATTTTGTTTGTTCAACAGATGGGAGGTGTTAAGTAGAAGAGTGGATGGGAGTGTAGTCGGAAAGAAAGTAGGGCCAGTTGGTGGAGAGCTTTAGATGCTAGGGGAGTTTGGAGGTTACCAAGCAAGGTTCCATGACAAACATAATCAAAGCTAGCCACAGACATTTCTCATTCTGGAAGGGTGAGCTAAGTGATGAATAAAGGCAATTGCAGACACAATATTCTCCCCCTCTTGGAGTTCACCATCTTGGAACCTGTGCAATTAATTGTCACCTTCTGTTTGCTTCATTCCAGAGCTATGCATAGACGATGTGTAGTGATGGATTGAACCATAACACTGGTGTTCTTTTCCACCTCCAGCGTGTGGAGAACAAAGAAGGGCTTTCACTTTCATAGTTCTTCCAAGTAGTAGAGGCAGCATCCATGGGTCTGCTCAACTGCAGAGCATCAGTTTCAAGATCACAGTCTCGATGGCATCAGAGGTGCCAAGTTCAGAGTTTTCACCTTCAGGGACAAGTTCATCCCCTAAGTCCAATCCACTGAATTCCTTAACGTCAGCGCTCTTGTTCTTATCTCAAGGCAATTCTTAAATTAATGAGTCGCAGCTATTAGCTCTGCTGAGTAGAATGCACAGTCGCAGGAGGGGGAAATGAGGCCACCAGGGAGAAGCAGCTCGGTGTTCTGAGACATCAGACAGAGCCAGGGACCAAACTGGTCACACGGACCAGGACCAATTTAAGCTGAATCAATGACGGGAGGCAGAAAAGACCGTGGGGCTGGCAGAAGCTGTAGGTTTCAAGGCTTGCTTTTCTTTCTGAGCAGTGGGGTTGGGGCCAGTCCTGTGGAATGAGAGTAGAGACACCAGCCTCGCAGGGTGTTGGGAGCCTGTGTGAAGATCCTAGGACCATTCTTTTAGGTTGAGTTCGTGATGGTCTCCCCTGCAACCTGGCTCTAGGGCTGGGCTAACACACGATTGGCTTGGTCCTACTTTTGTGCCTTCATGAAGACAACCACTATATTCTTTTCTTTTCTTTTTGTTTATATATATACTGGTAGCCCGGTGCATGAAATTCATGCACATTAAAAGGAAATTAATTAGAGGAAATATTTTAATATTGGTATTTGCCCTGTAAGAGGTGAAAGAAAATTAGTAAAATGTATATGAAAATCTCCTTCCTGTCAGCATCTGGGGCACGCTGCGGGACCCAGAGTCAAGTCCCCGCCCACCCATGTGCACCTCAAAATTGTGCGAGACCCAGACCCAGCCGGCCCCACCCCCGTCAAGCCCTGCCGGGTGGGGGGCACTGCCTCAGGTCCCCTGGCCCCGGCACGAGGGCGCGAGGGCATGACAACCATTTGCATATGAGCTCTTGATTATATAGGATATGTATTTGGAAAAAAAATTTATAGACTTTTTTTGAGTTTGGGATGACATTGGTTAATAAAATTATACAGGTTTCAGGTAAATAATCCTACAACCCATCATCTGCCTATTGTATTGTGTGTTTATCACCCCAACTCTAGTCTCCTTCCATCACCATTTGTCCCCCCTTTACTTTCTTTTACCTCCCTCCTTGACAACCACTATTTTCTAGAACTGTCTATCTTATATGAGCAACATTCCCAGGCAAACCTATCTACATTTGCATCTTTTCGTGGAGGCACTATAATGATATGCTGAAGAGTTTGGGAGTTGGATTGGCTTCCTAGGGTTGCTAGGAATACAAAGTGCCTAAAACTGGGTGGCTGCAAATACTAGAAAGTCACTGTCTTGTAGTTCTGGAAGCTAGATGTCTGCGGGCAAGGTGTCAGCAGGGCCATGGTCTCTTGGATGGCTCAAAGGAAGAGTCCTTCTTTGTCTCTTTTGACTTCTGTTGCTTGCCCTCAATCCTTGACATTCTCTGGCTTCTGGATGCTTTACTCCAGTCCCCTGGCTGTCTTCTCCATGTGTATCTCCATGGCATCTTCCCTCTGAGCATGTGTATTTCTGTGTCCAAATTCCCCCCCTTTAAAAAAAATTTTTTTAAATTGATTTCAGAGAGGAAGGGAGAGGGAGAGAGAGATAGAAACTTCAATGATGAGAGAGAATCATTGGTTGGTTTCCTCTTGCATGCCCCCTACTGGGGATTGAGCTCGCAGTCTGGGCATATGCCCTTGACCAGAATTGAACACGGGACCCTTCAGTCCATAGGCCGACGCTCTATCCACTGAGTCAAACCAGGTAGGGCCAACTTTTCCCTTTTTATAAGTCACATTGGATCAAGGCCCATCCTAAGGACCTGATTTTAACTTGATGACCTCCTAGAGACCCAATGTCCAGATAAGATCCCATTCTGAGGGGATTAGGACCTCCACATATCTTTTTTTGGGGGCGGGGGGCGGGGGGCTGTCCTCTCAGTAAGCGCCCCTGTTGCTCCTGGTGTACAATCTGGTAAGTGTGCCTTCAACCTGTAGAGGAGTTGGAATGCCTAGCTGGATCACCGGCACCATTTTTTGCTATTAACATTACCACTTACCATTTGACTCTTCTTTCAGAAACATGATCATTGCTGAAAAATCCTCAAGCTTCTCACGAGAAAGGGCCTGGCTAGTTAGAATGCCCTGTAGTCACCTTGTCACCACTTTCGAGCCAGGCACCCCAAGCAGAGGCAGTGCAGAAAGCCAGCAGTGGGACCTCATGCATGCCTAAGTGTTCTGGCACAGGCCTGGGTGGAGGGGCAGAGGCACACAGTGAACTGAACAGGAAAGGCCGGGCCAGGAAGAAAGGTGTGCTCTGAAAAAAGAACAATGACCTTCCATACCCAAAGCCCCAGGCGTGAATACTAAATGGTTGGGAACACAAAGACAATTGGGGTTTGTTCTAAAACAGCGGTTCTCAACCTGGGGGTCGAAAGACCCTTTCACAGGGGTCACCTAAAACCATCAGAAAACACATATATAATTACATATTGTTTTTGTGATTAATCACTGTGCTTTAATTATGTTCAATTTGTAACAATGAGATTGGGGGTCACCACAACATGAGGAACTGTATTAAAGGGTCTCGGCATTAGGAAGGTTGAGAACCACTGTTCTAAAATCAAACCTGGTGTGATTATAGTATTGCAGTTAAGGTGGAGTTAAGGTGCTTAAGTATTTAATGGCGAAAATCTCTCCCAGACTTCTGGTCCCAGGGCCAGATCTGCTACAACAGATTCTTGCTAACATGACCCAAGCAATGATATTGGTGAGAAGCTCTCCAGTGGTTCTGTTCAGCACATTCATTGGTTGAATTTTGGGATGCACTGACTTTCTCCAAAGCCACCTCCCTCGGTTAAATGTCCTTCCATTGTGGGGTAGAATCGCAGAGGTGCAGGATTCCTTTGATTTCTGTTTTCATATATAATTGATTTCAGAGAGAAAGACAAACATCAATGATGAGAGAGAATCATTGATCGGCTGCCTCCTGCATGATCAATCCATTGAGCCTGCAACCTGGGCATGTGCTCTGACCAGGAATCGAACCGAGACCTCCTGATTCCTAGGTCCCCACTCAACCACTGAGCTATGCCGGCGGGTGTGGGTAGCACTTCATTGTAGTTGAAGGAACTCTGGTTTGGGATCAGGGGACCTCAAGCCTAGCCATCATTTTCTTTCAGTTGCCCCATGGGAATTTGGACTAATCTTGTAACTGCTGTTTCTCAGAGATAATGGCTGCTCTTTAAACTACCTTATAATCAGCACACGGTCTGCATGGCAGCAGGGGCAACCACAGTGACCTCTTATATAAGAAGTTACAACATTTCTTCTTATCTTTGCTTTTACTATGCTTCCTCATTTCTCTAGGAAAATTGTAGACGGTCACATTTTACTTACCTTGCACACAGTAAAAAACCAGAAGGGAAAAGCACATGGTGATTTACATGTGCACACGTGTACAGACATTCTCTCTCTCTCTCTCTCTCTCTCTCTCTCTCTCTCTCTCTCTCTCTCACCTTTAATTAAACAGCTAAACAGCTAAACAGCCAGACCAGATGGAACTACTTCTCAAGATACTTTACATGTAGGCAACCCTCTTAGATCCTTACACTCTTATTTTATGTGTAATTCTAACAGAACTTGTTTATCTAACTTCCATGTAGAATAGAAGCAGCAAACAGACAGAACAAATATGGGATAAAGGAGGTGGATATGTGGAGAGCATGAACGTCTGAGTGCTGAATGCCCAGCCACGAGGCAGACAAAAAAAGAAATCAATTTGAACAGAGCAATCTGGGGCCACTGAGTTTAGGGCTAATAATTGTTGGGCCTCCATGGATCCCGGCTTGTAGTGACGCAGTGAGGTCTGATCCCTTCTGTTTTGGAGGATGAATCATCCGGGAGGCTAAATTAAGTTCTGTCTCTTCTGTTTAGAAAGCATGGACATGGGCACTCGAGCTAAGGAAGAGTTATGTCTAAAATGTTAAAAACTTTCAAAAAAGACTTGGCTCCTGAGAATCGTGGAGTTGGAAAACACTGTAATCATAATAAAATTACAATTTATGGAGTAGGCATTTGACAGTAACTGTCTCCATTGAGCTGACCAGCTCAATGTGGCCTCGCTCCCCATGAATTGAAGTTGGTGAGCTAGACAGAGGAAGTCTTTTTGCCATCCCAATGTTAGATGGATCTTATTAGTCTTTCCAAAAATATAGAGAAGGAAATTAGAGGTAAAGAAGAGAATTTATCCGTTGCTACAATGATCCCATGTCCAAACATTCTTCCGACTTCTCCCCTTCAAGCAAGTCCCTGTATTTCCCACCATACCTACAACGTTCCCTCCCTACTCCATCTGCTCCATCCTGCCCCACCTCACGGGTCCAAGGCTGTTCCTGTTCTTCAGTCTGGCTCAGTGCCACCTCTTCCATGGAGCCAGCCTTATGGAACCTTTAGTTGAAACTGATCTCTCCTCTAATCTTCCAAGGGATGTTACTGATCTCTCTCTCTCTCCCTCTCGTACGTTTCAATTTCTATCCTGTATTACAATGAGTTATTTTTGGTGTTTCTTTTTCCCCTTTAAATTGTGGCTTCCTTTTCTCAATAACCTATAAATTGCTTGAGGGCAGAATCTGGATTTGATCCATTAGCACCTGGCATAGTATCTTACGCAGAAAGGGTGTTCGATAAACGCTTACTGAATGGCTACATGAATGAATGCAATCAGCCAGTTATTTGCCCTTTGCATTTGCCGAGGCTACAGGTGTTGACACAGAGAAATGGGGATTCTGGGGGAACATGACTTTATTGATGGAAGCGTTCATGTGGAAAATTAGCACTCTGACTCTTTTCCCTGAGGACAGTAACAATTTTCCCTCTTCTTAAAATGTGGGGCCCAAGCGTGGCGGCCTCTCTGAAATGAAGAGAAAGAAGCCCTTAAACATCGCAATGTGGCCGTGCATTTATGGCTGTAGCTGCTTTACCGGTTCTTAACAAAAAGCCGTCGAGCAACACCTTCTATTTGTGCAACATGCGGAGCTTGGGAAGTGCTTTAATGGACAGCAGTTTCTTTTGGCTGTCACAACTCAATGTAATGGCAGATAGGACAGTGTGATTGTCCTGGCTTTTCAGATGAAACATTTTACTTTCTAAATCTCTAGGCTTCCGTTATTGCCTTTAGTGAAGGCCTACAGTTGGTTGTGTGTATTTTTTGGAGTCATTACTCCGCTGGGGTTTACCAGTGAGTTGCATCATCCGCAGCATCTCAAGTAGAGTGGGAAGGCCTGGGAAAGGGACTTGGAAAGCCTGGGTTCTGGTACTGACCGTGACCCTGAGCAGGTGCTATGCCTTCCTGCTTCTCTTTGCTGTTGCCTTAGGAGAGCTTATGAATTTAGAAGTCAGAGCAAAAGCCACCCCTGTGAGCCACGAGGTCAGAACGGGCATGCCAGCTTCTGTTCCCTGAAGAATCATTGTAACTCTTGGCACGAACACTTGACATTTTTCAAGATGGAAAAATACGGAAAGGAGAGCCTATGATACAGTCTTCGAGTGAGAGTGAGAAGTGAGCCAGATCTGCCATCTGGTCTCCCAGAAGCAGAGCGAGAGAAAACCAGTTCGTGCTATTCATTCTCTGCTACTTTAAGCACCCCCCAAACAGCGCTGCAGCCGTGATTTGGAATGCTGTGTTATGAGGGTGCAGGGATACACTAGGTAGGGTCATATATCAATACACTTATTTTATTTAGAAAGTGAAAAAAGGTACCAACGTATACTAGTACATATACTATGGTTATGCATATGTAAAATATACGTACAGTTGGCAAAAATGCAACAAAATAGCACAGTGACCATCTCTGGGTAATGCTATTGTGGGTGATTCCTATTTTCTTCTCTATACTTTGCTCAAAGTTTCTTCCAATGAGTAGGAAATCCTTTTGTAATCAGAAAAATATTTATGAATATTAAGACAAAACAAGCATGTAATTACACTAAATGCTATTGGGGTAGTTAAAATCATCATTTCTTTCTTTTCTTTTTCATAGTTTTCAAGTTTACCCTTACAAACATGTATCAATTTAGCCCTGGCTGGTTTGGCTCAGCAGATAGAGCATCGGCCTGTGGACTGAAGGGTCCTGGGTTTGATTCTGGTCAAGGACGCATGCCTGGGTTGCAGGCTTGATCCCCAGTAGGGGGCGTGCAGGAGGCAGCCAATTGATTCTCTCATCATTGATGTTCCTATCTCTCTCCTGCTCTCTTCCTCTCTGAAATCGATAAAAAATATTTTTTACAAAAAGAAGTACTTGATTTAAAAACAAACAAAAGAACAAACATGTATTAATATTAGAAGGAAAAACAGTCCCAAATTTGCCCACCACAAATTCATTCTCTCCTTTTTTCTTTCTAATGGAACCTGAAAAAAATTTTTTTTTTTTTTTTGGTGGTGGTTGTAGGGCGGGGGGAATGTCAATATACCAGCAAAATTTTGTATCTTCCAGGCTTCCTTACAGATGGGGGTAGAGTAGACATTTGATTGAGTTCTCGCCAATGATCCTTAAGTAGGAGTTGCGTGTGTCTCTCAGCTGAGTTGATTGGCATGTGCCCTCCTATTCCTCTCCCTGCTGGAACTTAGACGTAAGGTTTGGAGCTGCAGCAGCCGTTTTGTAAGAAGAAGACATCCGCCAGGATAGAGATCATGAAGTAAAGCTGGCAGAGCAGAGTAAAGGTGCCTGGGACACTGGGGACATCTGGGAGTCACTACCAGGCTGAACCATCTCCCTCCCAACTTCAGGCTGCGGGACAGAGAACAAACTCCCCATCATGTTTGAGCCACTGTCGTTAGTGTCTTTTCTTGGTCATAGCTGAGCCAATTTCTAACTAATATATCCACTTTAAAACAGACAAAGAAAGAACTTTTTAATTCCTAATCACTGCGAACAACTCAAAACAAGGTTTCTGGGTGTGGGGGTCGGGGGTGTGGGGGGTGTGGGGGTGAGTCAATTGAAATTCACTTTGGATGGAAATAAAAGGCAATGTTCTGCTACACATTAAGGATGGTCTCCGAGGCTCCAATAAATCAAATCTGTTTCACATTGTCGACGTTCCAGGCACAGTGGTAAGTTCATTATTTTTACATTTGGGGACAATAAGTGTGTTCATACATCCCGGCAACCAGGAAATCAGCGCATCGCCATATGCCTGAACTGAGACCATTTGTCACGGAAGATGCTCCTCCCAGAGGGTGCAAAACAGACCTGCCTTGGAGAAGCACCCACGTGGGGACCGTTATTGGAAATGTCAGATGGCAAACATGTCAGGAAATGGGGAATGTGCAAGCCTCCTGTGCAGGAAAAAGACTCACCCCTCTGCTCAGCTTCCTGGGCCCTGAGCAGCAGCGATGCCACAGCACAGCAGCTTTTCAGAACAAGCCCCCCTGTCACTCCCTGCTTCGTTCCACAGGGCCCGGGTGGGGAGAGAGAGGAAAGGCCAGGAAAGAGGAAGGTGCAAGGCCAGAAGGCAAGAGCCAGAAGGACCTTGGAGGGCTGTCCACTAACTTCAAGGCTTTCTTTTCGTGGAGGAGCAAGAGAGGTGTCATGTCTCCCAGGAAGTTAGCGACTGGGCCACCACTGGAACCTGGAGCAGCAGCCCCCTGGTTCTGTGCCAAGGCGAACGGAGAATGAGGGATGTGGATGCACCCAAGCGCAGAGTCCTCATAGACATCGGCAGTCAAGGACCGACTTGCAGGCATCTTCCTGGAGGTTCAGTAGAGATGTCTCCATAGAGGAAAGAGTAAACAGCAGAAGAAGAAGTTAGGGTGATTTGAATGGCACGGGGGTGTGGGAACCCTAATCAGAGTACGCCGGACGTTCAAGGCCAATCTGCCATACGCAGGTGCAAAAGCAAGAACACGACAATCTTACTGTGTGCACTGCGCAGGCGTGCCTTTCTGTACCCCAAGTACTGACGTCACTGTTTGGAACGAAGCCTCTTTTGTCTGAGTTGGTATGAAGATGTGTTGTTGCCCTGGCTGGTTTGGCTCAGTGGATAGAGCATCAGCATAGGAACTGAAGGGTCCTGGGTTCGATTCCAGTCAAGGGCACATGCCTGGGTTGCAGGCTCCATCCCCAGTAGGGGGCATGCAGGAGGCAGTCGATCAATGATTCTTTCTCATCATTGACGTTTCTATCTCTCTCTCCCTCTCCCTTCCTCCCTGAAATCAATGAAAATAAATTAAAAGAAAAAAAAAGATGTGTTGTGTTGTTGACCAGCAGGTGCGTGCGTGGCTGCTTGGTATGGCTCCTGTGTTTGCGACTGTATTAGCAAGAGCTAATACTGGCTCCTATGTTTGTAGGCTCCTATGTTTACTGTAACTGCTTTGTAAGCTACTTTGAAGAACTGTTTTATCTAATGGCTCCTTGTTAGCAATGGCTACTTGGTTTGCAATGAAGACTGTCCTATCGCCTATGACTTCTTATGTCTTCTCCATCTAATCCCCGGCGTCCATGATGGTCTAGTTCCTGGCAGAGAAGGACCTGGGCACCCAACAGGGGACGAGGATGGGCAGAGAGGCAGAGGACTCATATCTGCTGATCCAGTTTCTCAGCCTTCCCTTGCTGTGCCTGTGGAGACGGCTGAGTGACATCTGTGACATCATCTTGGATGCCTCATACATGACCATGAACTGGCTGCATTTTGCTAGTCCTCATGCGAAGGGACATCAGAGCAGCCCAGCCTCCTCCCTGCTGTGTCTGGGACAGTTGGTCACCACAGGAGAGTAATTCCCATTTCACAACTGAAGCAAAACGTCTTCCTTTTCCCAACAAAGTCATCACCAAAGGATGGAGATTTTCTACTATGTTCAGTCTCCTACTGGGACTGTGGGGAGCTGAAACGGACATACAAGACACTCACTCAAGATCCAGCCAGAAAAGGACTCAAAAGAAATGAGTAGGAGCCCGGCCGGGGTGGCTCAGTGGTTGAGTGTCAACCTCTGAACCAGGAGGTCATGGTTTGATTCCGGGTTTGGCACATGCCTCGGTTGCGGGCTCCATCTCCAGTAGGGGGCATGCAGGAGGCAGCTTATCAATGATTCTCTTTCATCATTGATGTTTCTATCTCTCTCTTCCTCTCTGAAATCAATATATTAAAAAAAGAAAAAACATATATATATATATTTTTTTTAAAAGGAAACAAGTAGGATTTCCAAATTAACAGAACAACTTACCTTGGAATCTAAAAAGAAAAATATGGATCAAGGAATTCTGCCAAAACATCCTTGGCAGTACAGAGATCTAGTCCAAACTGGAAAGTTACTACTTTTCATTTTATATAAAAAAATATTTCCTAGATCAAGTTCCTAGATGGGGTTCCCATCCCCACTCATCCAGAGCAAAACCTGGGGTCAGGAGATCGGCGGCTGATGGTTCCTGTTACACAAAGACAAAACCAGGAGGCAGCACGGTAGAGTGTGAGAGCAGCGGTCTCCAAGGTGAGGCGCAGGGAGCCCCACATAACGTACTTGTAGTTTATAAAGATTTGCCCATGTTTATATATAATGCATGAATCTACACTTACTTAAATGCATGTATTATTTAAATATATATAAGTGTAAGCTTATTTCAATATACACGTACACTTCTTTAAGTACACACACAGGTGAGTACTGAAAGTTTCCTCACTGAAAGGAATGCATGCTTAGAGGTATTTGGAGTTCACTGCTTCAAAGAATGGGCTTTAGTGTCTGAGCTGCCAAAAACATATAAAATAGAGAAAATGTTAGTACCTCCTAGTAGTGAGGATTCAGAAAATATTAGGCAAAGTGCTTGGTAGTTTTTCCTGCTATTTGGCCACCTTCCTGAGCACAGATCTCACATCTGTCCTGTATCCCCCAGGCCTGGGCAAGGTCTGCACAAAGTAGGTGCTTTATAAATACCTGTTGAATGGATGGATGGCGGTCGGTAGGTCCATGTGGTGGCTTCCACACTGACGTAACTCCACCTGCATTTGTGCTGCACAGGCAACAACAGTGAAGTACAAGCATGATAATGGCGTCGTGATTGATTCACGCCCTGTATAAAACCAGGCAAATCATTCACAAATGTAGGCAATTTATTTTTAGTAACAGATGACTGGCAGCACTCCTCCCAACTGATGGTGACTCACCAATGTGCTGTCCACTGAGCACATGCATGACGACCCATATGCTTCCATGAGTCTGAACCAACTGCTATCACCAGACTTAATTCCACCTGTGATCTAATCTCATTGGGGGGCATGTTTACACATCTATATATGTAAAAGCCTAAGTGACCGAATGACCGAACGACCAGTCCTCTGGTCGCTATGATGTGCACTGACCACCAGGGAGCAGATGCTCAATGCAGGAGCTGCCCCCTGGTGGTCAGTGTGCTCCCACAGTGGGAGCGCCGTTCAGCGAGCTTACCGGGCGGCGGTGGTGGCAGGCGCAGCGGGGCCAGGATGAGCGGAATGGCATGGGCTCCTCCCCGGCCGCCTGCCGCTTCACGCACTATTACATCCCTTGGGGGATATCGGACTGCCGGTTTCAGCCTGGTCTGTGGGGATCGGGCTGAAACTGGCAGTCCGTCATCCCCCAAGGGGTCCCGGATTGCAAGAGGGCACAGGCCAGGCTGAGAGACTCCAATCATGCACCAGGCCTCTAGTCACTATATAAGCACTGCTTCTTTATAAAACCCAAAAGGGGAAAAGGAGAGAAATGAATGTAAAGTTTAAGAGAAGAGACGACCTGACTTCAATAAAGGGAGACTTTCTTTTTTCCTTTTTTTAAAAAAAATATGTTTTTATTGATTTCAGAGAGGAAGGGAGAGGGAGAGAAATAGAAACATCAATGATGAGAGAGAATCACTGATCGACTGCCTGTGCACCCCCCCTACTGGGGATCGAGCCTGAAATCCGGGCATGTGCCCTTGACCGGAATTGAACCCAGGACCCTTCAGTCCACAGGCTGACGCGCTATCCACTGAGCAAAACCAGCTAGGGCAAGGGAGACTTTCTTGATGACAAGAGGTGTTTAGTCTTGCTGCTATTAAAGAAGCCATTTGTTTCCTTGTGTGGATCTGGTTTTTCTCCTGAGCATGGTTATAAAGACTGTTAAATACACAAACTCTTCTCCAAAATTCTATCATAATATTAGCTTTTCTCCCTCCCTCCCCTACACACACACGGCAAGCAACTTTTCCCTGATAAATTTCTACGATAAGAATGGCTTTATCGATTCTGACAAACAGTTCAGATTCCAAATTCCACGGCCACGTTTCTCCCACGGAGCCGCTCTTGGGCAATTCTAAGCCCTCGGAGGAGGAGCATGCTTTTCTCTCTCTTGGTCCCCTTCATCCTTCCAAACCAAGTCCTCATCTTTCTGGTGTCTTTGCGGCTTTGCAGGCCTGCAGCTGAGGCCACCAGGCTGTAGCTGTGCCAACCGAGAGCCAGCAGATCCCAGCAGATGGCTGGTGTTTAATTCCATCACAGTTGGATATAGAGAAGCCTTGAACAAAAAATAAATATGGGCCCACAACTTCCACTCTCTTGGGAGCATGTGAAATAGATCTTTCTTCTTCTTTTTCTTCTTAAAAAATACATTTTTATTGATTTTGAGAGAGAGAGAGAGAGAGAGAGAGAGAGACAGACATCGATGAGAGAGCTGCCTCCTGCAGGTTCCTTACTTGGGATCGAGCTCACAACCCCGGGAATCGAACCAGCAACCTCCTGGTGTTCGGGTTGCTGCTCAACCACGGAGACACACCAGCTTGGTGCTAGGATCTTTCTTAATCCCCGTGTCAGGAAGACCTTATCTGGAAGGTCAAAGTCCAAATGCGCTGTTAAAAAAGGGGGAGATGTTCTCTTCCTTTTTCCATTTCAACCACTACTGTTCTCGGGGAAGATGAAGTAATGGGAAGAAGGCTGTCCTTGGTACTCTTTGTATTTTATTTTTTATTTTTCTGTCCTTGATACTCTTTACAAAGATACGTTTGATTTCAGAGAGGAAGGGAGAGGAAGAGGGAGAGACAGAAACATCAATGATGAGAGAGAATCATTGATCAGCTGCCTCCAGCACGCCCCCTTCTGGGGATTGAGCTTGCAATCCGAGCACGTGCCCCGATTGGGCGGTCCTTGATACTCTTGTGCGACACTGGACTGTGTCTGCCCTCAGGTTCTCGGAGAAGTTTCCCCTCATCGAGGGGGATGTGTTATTCAGTGCTCCCCCAAAGTGGAAGCAGTGAGAGACAAAGCACAGTCGTGTGGGCTTTCGGCCTCCAGCATGCTGAGTCACTCTGGGATTGTCCGGATTCTGGGCAGCTATGGAACTAAAGGGTAAACTCGGGACTAAGTCAGAATCCCTGGGTTCTGCTAATCACATGCTGTCAACCTAAAGGTTTTATGCAAGACAAGCCGAAACTCCCCCTACACATTTTCAGGCAGATGGAGTGATGCGGCGGCACTCACTGAGTGGGTTTTGAAGTATCTGTGGGCTACCTGGAGGGACTTGGATATTTTAGGGCTAATTCTGACTTTGTGTGTGTGTGTGTGTGTGTGTGTGTGTGTGTGTTTTTGCTTCAACCCCATAGGTTTGCATTGGACCCCATAACATCTTTTCCTTGTGACTTACCCCTTGGGCCTCTTTATAGAACAGTTTCTCACTCCTGTTCCTCGCAATTACCTTTGACCTATTATCTAGAAAAACAAGCACTTTTCCTCCTAAAGATGTTTCCACTCTATTCCATCTTCTTTGGAAACACAACAGAGGGTTGCTCTGCTTTGCAGGATCTGTATAGGAGGCAACCCTGATAAAGCTGGCCCTTGTAGCTTCTGCCCAGGGCCCAAGTCAGCACATCATCCATCGCATCCAAAAGAATCCCGTCACCGCCCCCAAAGGGCCTGGAAATGTTAAACTTTCCACCAGTGCTCTAAACATGCCCTTTAGTCACTGTATTTGTTTGCTAGGATTGGCCTAACAAAGTTCAACAAACAAACGGAGTGGCTTAAACAACGAGGATATATTGTCTCAGAGTTCTGGAGGCCGGAAGTCTGAGATGAAGGTGTGGGCAGGGATCTGTTCCAGGCCTCTCTCCCGCCTTCTGGTAGTTCCTTGGAAAGTGGTCAGATAACTCCGATCTTCACGTGGCGTTCTTTTTGCATATGTGTCTGACTGGTCAAGATTTCCCCTTTTTGCCTGCCTAGGGCTCTTTCTAGAGCCCTATCTCTTACCTGCCTGTGTTTGAAAACGTTGTGATTTATTTCTTATTTTGGAAATAAAGCTCTGACTCCCAATGGAATTACTAGTTGCACAGCTGTGACATTCAAGCTAATGTCTTCAAACCGGGTGGAGCAAATTGCCAGCTAGAACCAAGAAGTTACTTTTCGCATTCAAACACTGCCTTATTTCTGCTTCTTTATGGGCTTAGGATACTCTGTTTTGCCTACTTTTAACTCATTATTCTCCCATCCGGCACAGTTTTTATGAAAGCAAATGCCATGTTTGGCCTAATTTGGATGATAGCTGTGAGAAGGACACAAACAAAATACTTTTGAATCGAGGGAAGGAAGGGAGAGAATGGAGATTTACCAGGAGTCTGCTACCCGCCTGATGCTTTTTATTCTTGTATCATTGAACTCTCTGCTCGCCTATGTGATAGACACACTGTAAGCTAGTTTGGCGATAAGGAAATGGAGGCTCAGGGAAGCGTAGACCACACAGCTGGTCCACGTGGGAGGCAGGATTTGAACTCAGTTCAAGATGTGAGCCTCCTGCTCTTGGCTTTTCACAGCTGTTCAAGAACAGTCGCAAACCCATGTTTATTCCCCACCATCTCTCTTCCCGGCTAGAATTGTGTATCCGGGCAACTGCCCAATAATTTCTGTTAAATAATCAAGCGGTCTTTCTGATTTTCTCCTCTGTATAAAATTACCATGAGTTCCAGCAGGAGCAAAATAAATCATTGTAATTTGGCCAGGAGAGTGGGGTAGAGTGGATCAAGGCAGGGCTTTGCCCCAGAAATGCCAAGCTCGAATCTCCTTCTATCACTGCCTGCTATTGAGGCTTTTATGTCTCACTTAGCTTCCGAAGTCTTTTTCTTCACTTTAAAGTGAGTATAATGTTGCTCAACTGGCATCGCTCAGTGATTGAGCGTCAACCTATGAACCAAGAGTTCACGGTTCGATTCCATGCCTGGGTTGCAGGCTCAGTCCCCAGTATGGGACATGCAGGAGGCAGCAAATCAATGGTTCTCTCATCATTGATGTTTCTATCGCTCTCTTCCTCTCCCTTCCTCTCTGAAATCAATAAGAATAAATAAAAATGAGTATAATGTTAACATTGGTGAAGGTTTCCAATAATATACATAAAGTATCTTGCATATGGAAGGATTTCAACAAAATGAAAGCCACTGTTGTTCTATTGGCAGATACAATGAGAATAAGTAGGGCCTGAGTCACTCGGAGGCCTGCACGCCCCACACTGGGGATTGAGCCTGCAACCCGATCAGGAATTGAACCGCGACCTCCTGGTTCATGGGTCAATGCTCAACCACTGAGCCACGCCAGCCTGGCAATGGAGCTTAACCTTCTTGATGAGAAGAATGAAGGGGAATAATATCACAATCATCATAACAGCTAACCCTATGTGCTAAGCACCCTCTCAAGTGCTTTGGGTGAATTAGCTCACTGAAATACCCCAAACAGCCCGCAGGCCCTACCACTAGCCTGGAGCCACCTGCGGTAGCCCTGGCCACACAGCCTGGTCTCTGGCCTGTCACACAGCCAATAAGGGGAGGAGGCAGAGCTTGAACCCAGGCTCTAAGCTTTGCCGATTACCCACAATGCTCTGCAGTTACTGTGTTCCCATAGTGGCTTGCAGTGGGAAACAGGTGAGGAGCCTATATGTATAGAAATAATAACCTAAAGTCTGCAAAGGTTCAGTGGTTTTGGGCAAAGGAAGGATTCACTAGGTAGGATAGATTCAAGCTCGTTTCATTCTTCATCTCACACACACACACACACACACACACACACACACACTATTGCAGTCTCTTCTCAACCCCCTACTCAAATGCCCGTTTCTCCTAGAAGTTGCATCATCGGGAAGGTACCAGTAAGCAGCTTCCCTGTACAACAGCATCTGGGGAACGTGCCCAAATGCCGCGTTGGGTGTCTTACCTTAAGGGTTGCTTTCTCCACAGAGGGTGCCGAGGAAGCAGACACTGAGACGGGGCTCCCACTCAGGTGGCCCAGCAGGACCTGTGCGCCGCGCGGGCCGGAGCCCCTGGGGGAATGGCTTGTCCAGAATGTCCTGTGCCCTCTGCCCAGGACCCCGCAGCCAGCCTCACACCACCGTGCTTTTCTTCCCCAGGGGAGCGGGATTTCCAAAATGAAGGTCGGGTCCCCTGGCCCAAGGGCCCCCTGGCGCGCTTTGCTGCATCACCACCAAGCGGATGGAGGGCTGGGCATCGAGCGTGGCCTCGGGCATGGACTGCGTGCTGGGGTCCTTGCCTCGGCAGTCGTACAGCGCGCAGGAGACGAGGAATACCAGGAGCAAGATGACGTAGCTCACGACCAGGATGATCAGGTTCAGGGTGACGGGGTCCACCTCCAAGTAAAACGCCATGGCGTCTCTTGCGGTTGGGAAGCGGGTTTAGAGAAAGGCCGCAGGGCCAGTCTCTTTGCAGGAAACGAACCCTAGTTCATTGGAATAGCTCCGTTGGCTCTGGGGTAAAAATACATTAATCCCCCGGGCTCCGGGAGACCTCCCAGATAAAAGCTGCTCGGTTTAATAACTTAAGCTCTTGCTGTTAATACGATGGCCACGGAGACACAGATGCTGTCGCTCACCAGTTCAGCTGTGCCGAGAAAGAGAGAGGAAAAGAGGGGATCGAAGGGTTACCAGAGCCTGGTGTCCATACAGTCCACCCTCCAAGCAGCCAGTGTGGTGGGCAAGGGTGAGTGCTGTTAATAAGCACGTGATTAAAAGGTTGGAAAAAGTGTGAAGTGTGGTCACCTTTTATACGAGGGAGGTTTAAACGCCACCTTTTATCTATACATGGAGTGACTGGGCAATCAGGACCATGGGCTTTGGGGAAAA
This sequence comes from Myotis lucifugus, assembly GCF_000147115.1. Classification (NCBI taxonomy): domain Eukaryota; kingdom Metazoa; phylum Chordata; class Mammalia; order Chiroptera; family Vespertilionidae; genus Myotis; species Myotis lucifugus. The sequence continues at coordinate 495,938 of NW_005871206.1, forward strand.
AAAATGAGTTTAATAGGAGGGGCACACCTAGGGTCTGGCGTTTTCACTCATTCATTATTTGTTGGTTTTTAAAATTCATTAATTCAGCACTACCTGGTTTGGCTCAGTGGATAGAGCGTTGGCCTGTAGACTGGAGGGTCCTGGGTTTGATTCCGGTCAAGGGCACCTTGGTTGCAGGCTCAATCCTTGGCCCGGGTCAGGGCATGTACGAGAGGCAACCAATCGATGTGTTTCTCTCACACTGATGTTTCTTTCTCTCTCCTCCACCCCTCCCTCTCTTTTTAAAAATTAATGGGAAAATATCCTTGGGGGAGAATGAACACCACAACAAAATATTTAAATTCATTAATTCAAAATACTTTTCTTGAGCTCTTTTTATGTTCCAGGCACCTTGCTAAGCGATAATAAGAGAAGCATTTAGTCCCTAAGATAGACATTAAACAAATAATCACACCATTTAAGAACAGTGGGCATACATGAATAAAGGACAAGGAGAGGGGAACAGGACAGTGTGGCCCAAGGCAGGTCAGAGAAAGCTTCCATGAGGAAGAGACGTGTAAGCTCTGACCTGAAGGACAGGCAGAAGGTAGCAGGTGAGGACAGGCAGGGAAGAGTCTTCTAGCCACAGGAGCAGCATTTGTGAACGATCCCAGAAGAAAGAAGCCTGGAGAACTGGGGGAACTGAGACAAGGGCAGGTGACAGGAGTATAAAGAATGAGGAGCCTGAGGGGAGAGAGGTAGGCAGGGTCAGATCGCAAAGGAGCTGGTGGGTCCTACCAAAGACTTTGCTCTTGATCCTGGAGCAATGGGAGGCCATTGCACCATGTGATGCAGGGGAGTGATGCGATCAGATTTGCATTTTATTCATTTATTTTTTAAAAATCTTAGCCGAGCTTGTTTTTAAAAAAATATGTTCTGATTGATTTTTAGAGAAAGAGGAAGGGAGAGGGATAGAAGTAGAAACAACGATGAGAGAAACATCATGGATCGGCTGCCTCCTGCACGCCCTCTACTGGGGATCGAGCCCACAACCTGGGCATGTGCCTTGACCGGGGAATCAAACCTTGACCTTTTGGTTCATGGGTGGACACTCAACTGCTGAGCCACACCTGAGGGCGGATTTGCATTCTAAAGAGATCGCCACTGTGTAAAGGCAGGAAAATAAGCTGATAGAAGATAAAAACACAGATGTTCCTTGATTTATAAATCATCATCCCCCCTCAGTTGTAGTCCCGGCCCAATAGTCCTGGATGCAGCCAAGGTCATGGCAGGACTCTGTGCTCAGAAGGGCCCCACACTTGGGTGAATGCTCTGCTATCACCATCCTGAAATTTTTCAGAATTTTTTATTTTGCACTGCCCTCACAAATTACGTATCTGGCCTTGGTCTCATCTATGTATTCTTGGACAGATAGGGCTGTTTCTCCAAGAGCTAATGGGACTCTTTTGATTAAAGGCCAACACTCCCAGAGGTCTGCCAGTTTCTTATCCTCATTAAGCCAAGCAGTGTAAGGCCAGCTTCCTTGGGAGCCTAGTGTGCGGGGATGCTGTAGAAAGGAGTTCTTATTGATCTGGAGGCCCTTTTCAAATAATATATCCCATGATTCTGTGGTTCCGGACTGACCTGTGGAATTACACTCAAGAAGATGAATGGTTCCCAAACACCCCAGGATGAGGGCCAACCTCATTGGAATCCATTGGACTTCTTAGGAAGACAGATTCCCAAATCAACCCAAGATCTATTGAATTAGAATTTGGGGGACTGGAATCTAGGAAGCTGCATTGGATCATTCTGATAGGCAACCAGGATGGAGAACCATGGCTGTAGAAGTGGGTAAGAAGGATGTGTAAGGATGTGTAGAAAACGGACCACCAGAGCCTTGGTTGGCTGCCAAGAGATGTCCTGGAAGGCGTTCAACACAGAGTTCAACACAGAATTCAACCCAGTCTGCGTTCTGAGTCCAGTGGTTCATTGGTCCACTTTGTCAAGATAATCCTTTTCCTGGTGGCAATTCACATTTACCAAACTCCTAGGAGACTGATGTTTAGCACAGAATGCCAGTGCATTAAATTACAGTGAAAAATACGGCCATCACAGGTCAGGAGGGCCTGGACTGGAATGATCACAGCTTTTTCTCCCTGGAAGCAGATCTGTCCAGTCTGTTTATAATCAGCCGGCTTCTTGGTGAACATGGGATCTCGGCGAGTGGACCTGTCGGGTGCTTTTCGCACAGAGCTCCTGGGTCCCAGCAAGGCCTTTAGAGGCAGTGTGGTGAGCCAGTTCACTACTTCCTGTGGTCCACTCTGAACTCTAGCTTCTCGACTCCTACCATCAGCTGATGGCTGTATGGCACAGGCTCTTCCGGGTAACAGTGTTTTAGGAAAGTTCTCTGACGGCTATAAATAGATGCCACAAGGATTTGCTAAAATTGACTCTGAAATGAGAACTACATACACTTGAAATTGAACTGGAGTATGCGTGCGGCAGCTCTGCTCTATCAGGGGGAGTTTCACGTTGGTTCCAGGTTTCTCTGTGCAACAGCCAGAACCCTCCCTCGTGGTGGTTGGTCCGGTCTGGCCTCCTCTCGTCTTGCATCATCTTGGGTCTGCTGATTCCCTCCATGGTGCCCCAGGATATCTTGTTCCAGGCCATTGTTGTTTGGATCCGTATCTTATTACTATCTGCAGAGCGTTTTTTTGTTTGTTTGTTGGTGGTGGTTGTTGTTGTTGTTTGGTCTTTGTACCTACCAGTGCTCAAAGGTTCATTTAAGTTGAGCTTTGTGGAGGTTTTGCTTCCTTTCAATGTGTTTGGTGAAATGCTGGCTATTTGTTTTGCTTCATTACCCCCAGGGTGGCTGCTTTGTTCATATTGCTTGCCTTTTTTCAGGAACTTTCCTCTTGTGCCATCTAGTGGCCAAAGCAGAGACTGCTAAAAAAGAACAAAACTTGGTAAACAAATTGGGGCAGTCATTTCTAATCAGCGGGAGAAGGTGACATGGGTAAGAACAACAAGCCACATTTCCGAACAGCCCCTGAGGTGGTCAGGGCATAGTCACGCCTTCATTCATTCACACACTTGTATTGTGCACACACCATGTGCTGGCGGGAGCGAGGTGTGTTGGAGCTTGATGATGGGATCAATACCGAAACTGTGCTATGTGCCCACGAAGAGGAATGATCCCCCCAGCGCAGGAGTGAGAAAAGTGACGCTCAGAGAGGGGATGGAATTCTAATTTGCTTGTTCTCACTCCCTTCTTCCCTCTCACCTGTCCATCTCTCTTTTCTACTGACTGAAATACAAATTAAGTATCTACAGAGATTACCCTGTGCTATGTGCTCTCGGGCATTCAAAACCCAATCAGGCCCTGGCCCGTTTGGCTCATTGGTTAGAGCAGTGGTTCTCAACCTTCTGGCCCTTTAAATACAGTTCCTCATGTTGTGACCCAACCATAAAATTATTTTCGTTGCTACTTCATAACTGTAATGTTGCTACTGTTATGAATCGTAATGTAAATATCTGATATGCCGGATGGTCTTAGGCGACCCCTGTGAAAGGGTCGTTCGACCGCCAAAGGGGTCATGACCCGCAGGTTGAGAACCGCTGGGTTAGAGCATCCGCCTTCGGACTTAGGTCCCGGTCAAAGGGCATGTACCTAGGTTGCAGGTTCATCCCTGCCCCGGTTGGGATGAGTGCAGGAGACAACCAATAGATGTGTCCCTCTCACATTGATATTTCTCTCTCTCTCTCTCTCTCTCTCTCTCTCTCTCTCTCTCTCTCATTAGTTAAATTTGAGATGCTGTGGAGACAGTGGATTTCTGGGTCTGGCTCTTAGTAGGAAGATCAGTGTTGCAGCTGCAGATTTTGAAGTTACCACTATTCAAGTATTATTCACAGTCATGGAACTGGGCGAGATGACATGGGGAGAAAGTGTAGATAGGGAGGAGAAGAGGGCTAAGAACAGGCCCAGGGTTCTCCAATATTTAGAGGTTGAACAGAGAAGAAGGAGCCAACAAATGAGACAGAGAAAGAGTGGCCAGGGAGGTAAGAGGGAAAAGGGGCACATGGTATCAGGGACATCGAGGGAGAAAGAGAGTTTAAAAAAGGAAGTGCCGACTGGGTTAAAGGCTGCGAGGTGATGGGGTCACATGGGAATAGAGAACTGGCCAGTACTTGTGAGACCTTGATGAAAACTGGAGTGTTTCATGGAGGAGTGGTGGGGGGAAATGCCACTCAGAAATTAGACTGAGAAAGGAATGGAGGGTAAAAAAAGGTAGAGATGTAAGCATAGGCAACTTGGAGGAGTTTGGCTGTGACAGACGGCAGAGAAATGCAAAGTAGCTGGAGGGCAGTGTGGGAGGGAAAGATAGTTTTTTTGTTTTTCTCTATTTAGATGAGTGATACTGAAACATGTACGTCAGCCAAAGGGAACACTCCAGTTAAGAAAGGGCGATGGATAATAGAAGAGAAAAAGAAAAATTGTAGGAGCAAGTTCCTTGAGCAAGGATGAGATCCAGGAGAAACATGGGAGGGTGGGTCCCAGGCAGGAGCAGGGACGTGTCTTCCCTGTGTCAGGAGAGAACAGAAAGTGAGTGGGCATAGAGCGGCTTTGGTGGTAGGAAGATGAGGTTGGTTTCATCTATTCCTGACGTGTCCCCCCCCCCCCCCCCCCCCGCCATTCAGGAATGAGTCAAAAACCTTTTCCGGGGCCCCGGGAGAAAAAAGGTGGGGAATTTATAAAATAAAAGGGGGTTTTTAAAATTTTTTTTTGGGAAAAAAAAAAAATTT
>NW_005871206.1:500951-520351 GCF_000147115.1 Myotis lucifugus
ACCGGAGTTTGTTATAAACTTAAAGTGAGATGTTGGGTTCCAAGCAGACAGAGTCTGGTTAAGCAAACTGGAGGCGTAGTCAGGTGTATACGTCAGGGGTGTGAGGGAGCAGTGCAAAGCTTGGAAGCTGTGTGAGGAGGAGAATGAGGACATTTGGGGTGTATGTGTGTAGATAGTTATAAAGGGTGGACGCCATGCAATGGTGGGCCCTGTGTGGTCAAAGAGAGCTGGAGTAGAGAATTAGAGAGCTGTCCTGGGGGGATTGGGGGGTGTGGAGAGGGGCAGGACTGACATGATTTAGGGAGGACCATGAGAGTGTGTATGGCTGACGTGGGGCGAAGGGCCGTGAAAAGTCCGCAGGGGCAGAGTATTGTTGACATTGCCAAGAAGCATGAAATTGCACACGGAGAAAATGAAGTGAGCCGAACGCTAAGGCCCTGGGTGCGAGTGGGGTGGTCAGGGGGTTGCAAGATGACTGTAAGTGAAGTGGTGTCTGGTGGTCAAGTCTGATGACATGCATGTCCTTCCCAAGGGTAGACACACCAGCTCAGGCTTTTGATGGAGAAAGGAGAGAAAACAGTATGTTTGGAAGCAACAGCCTGGGGTAAGCAATCACCCACCTACACTGCAGGCCCTGAAGTTGGTTATGGAAGTTTATTATATGAGGACACATGTTCGTTTCCTGTGGCTGCTGTAACAAGTTAACAGAAACTTGGTGCTGGGAGCAGTGCAGGCTTATTCTCTCACCGTTGCAGAAGCCAGAAGGCCCACGTAAAGGCGTTGGCAAGGCTTCCTCTGCCCAGAGATTCCAGGGGAGCATCTCTTCCTGGTCTCTCACCTTTTGGAGCCGGCCCGAGTTTCCTTGGCTTGTGGTCGCATCACTCTCATCTTCAAAGCCAGCATCTTCACACGTCTCTGCTCTCTCTTCGCGTGGCCTTCTCTGTGCGTGTAATATCTCTTTGTCTCAGTCTGATAAGGACGGATGCCATTACCTTTTGAGCTCACCCGGATAATCCAGGATAGTCTCTCCATCTCAGGATCCTGAATTAATCGCATATGTGAAAATTGCCATGTGTGCTAACATTCACAGGTTCCAGGGATTGGGGTGTGGCCTTCGTGAAAGGCCATTTTTCAGTGGGCCACATGGAGTCTGGGAGAAAAAAATCAGCTTTTTTTTTTTCCCCTGGGTGTTATGGCTCAGGTGGTTGGACATTGTCCTATGCACCAGGAGGTTGCTGGTTCAATTCCAGTCAAGGCCACATGCCCAGGTTTTAGGCTAGATACCTGGTAGGGGGCGTGGAAGAGGCAGGCAATTGATGTAATGTTCTCACATGGATGTTTCTCTCTCCCTCCCTCTCACTTCCTCTGTCTCTCTAAAAATCAGTAAACTATTAAGAAAAAAAATCAGCTTTTGTTTGAGAAGGCTGATGGGGAACCACTGTCTTCAGGAATGGTCGGTTTTCAATAAAAATAATACTAGTAACAGCAGTAGCAATACTAATTTTTTACCTAATAAAAATTCTTGATCTAGAGTCTCAGATTATATGAACAAAAATCAGGGAAGGACAAGATGAGTAAGTAGAGCTCTGCTGAGTTCATCTTAAATAAGAAAAACTCAAAAGATGCCACTTCTTAACTTAGCAATTAGCGAGAAAGCAATTTTTTAGCTTGCTTTTGAAAGTACCGACATGAAGTGTTACAACAAAAAAAATAACTGCACCATGCTAGTCACCCGTGTTTTAGGAGAGCAGATCTCATCACCCCCCTTGGCTGCTTTCCTTTCTCCTGTTTCTTTCCCCTTTCTAGTTAGAAATGTTCAGGCCCGTGATGACATTCTGTATTTTCTTATCTGCATATCAGACCATCTGGAGGCATTCTGTATTCTTTCTGGCTTTGGACTCTTTAGAACCTGGGATTAGAGTCTAGGCAGCTGAAGATGCCGACTTTTCCCAATTTCCTATGTAGGATTTATGTAACGAGTGCGCTCACTTGTTTTGTTATGTGGCTTGGACCTGGGAGGACATGCGTGGATTTAAGATGCATCTTTGGTGCCAAGATATAGAGGATGTTCAGAGGCAACTGAAACTTCGATGGTGCTAATTTTCGGGATGCCCAAAGCAACCCAGAGGGAGATATGAGCACCAGATGGAATAACAGAAAACCCCGGTGGCTCTACATTCAACAGATATCGAGAATGGAAACCTTCCCTACACCATCTTCGCATTGTCCACTTTGCGTCAAGCCTCCTGTCTTGGCTATTTCATCTGGTCTGTCACTCCATCTTTCCCATGGCTCTCCGCCTAGGCCAGTGATGGCGAACCTTTTGAGCTCGGCGTGTCAGCATTTTGAAAAACCCTAACTTAACTCTGGTGCCGTGTCACATATAGAATTTTTTTGATATTTGCAACCATAGTAAAACAAAGACTTATATTTTTGCCATTTAAATGCCATTTAACAAAGAAAAATCAACCAAAAAAATGAGTTCGCGTGTCACCTCTGACACGCATGTCATAGGTTCGCCATCACTGGCCTAGGCTATTCTCTACACACCCCGAGTGAACCGTTTTAAAAATATATATTTTTATTGATTTCAGGGAGGAAGGGAGAAGGAGAGAGAGATAGAAACATCAATGATGAGAGGGATTGGCTGCCTCCTGCACCCCCCCTACTGGGGATTGAGAGCCCCAGCCCAGGCATGTGCCCTTGACCGGAATCGAACCCGGGACCCGGGACTCTTTAGTCTGCAGGCCGATGCTCTATTCACTGAGCCAAACCAGCTAGGGCCCGAGTGCACATTTTAAGACTGTGTCATTCCTTTGCTCAGAACCTTCCAGTGATGTCCCATTTCCCTCCAGGAAAAGCTGGCATCCTTACCCCAGCAGGTAGGCACCTCACAGGCGCCCTAAGCCACCTCTGTCCTCTCGTTTCCAAGCGCTTCCCCCTCACCTGGTCTATTCCAGCCGCGTTGGTGTCCCGGGGACCCTGCAAACCACTCAGGATCTGAGCCCCTGCTTTCTGTCTGCCTGACGTGTTCTTCCTCCCATTTATCTGCACAGCTTGGTCTTTGACTTCCTCGGGTCATCGCTAAAACGTGACCTTGTGAGAGAGGCTTCCCATGATCAACTTTGTGAAACAGTCAGGCTCCCTGCCCAGGGCGCTCCTTTCCTCCTTATTCTGCTTCATATTCTCCGTCACTGGCTCCCCTCTGACACATGCTAAGCATGGTCACGCCTTTTGTGAGATGTATGACACCCCATGGGATTGTCACCTTCGAGATGGCATGGGGTTTGTTTCATTCACTGCTGCAGCTGGCAGCTGCCCAGGACATGGCAGGTTGGATGTACCGAATATGCATCTGGATGTACTGAATATAGAGGGACGAATGAACCATTCACGAAGACGCCTCTTGCCTTTCTTCATAAGGTCTCAAACTGTTTCTTGTGAGATAATGGTGATGAAAAAGAACCTCCTCAACAAGGGATTACAGAAAATCCTGTATAATAAAAGCATAGTATGCAAATTGTCCCCTCCACTGGGAGTTGTCCAGGAGTTCAACCAGGGGGCGGAGCCAGCCGGGGGAAGGGAGGGAGTACTTGGCCAGCAGCTGGCAGCCGGCAGCCACTAGGGACCCTACCAGTGCACAAATTTCGTGCACTGGGCCTCCAGTATTCTAATGATAAAGGGCCTAGACTAGTGTTATAGGCTGAACTGTGCCCCCCCCCTCCATTTAGATGGTGAAGGCTTAACCTCCAATACTTTTTTATTTTTTATCTATTTTTTAATTTATTATTGATTGATTGATTGTTTGATTGATTTCAGAGAGGAAGGGAGAGTGAGAGAGAGAGATAGAAACATCAATGATGAGAGCGAATCATTGATCCACACTGGGGATTGAGCCTGCAACCCGGGCATGTGCCCTGACTAGGAATTGAACCCTGTAAGGTCTCTGAATTTAAATGACCCATGCCACAACTAACACTTTATCAAACAACTTAGAATTTCTAAGACTCCATAAAAACTCAAAATACAGCACTCCTTGTCACCTTAGTTAGTAGTAGCTCAAACATAAAGGCTTTTAAAAATATCTGAAGAATTGATACAACTTATGAAAAACTTTTAGATGAGGAACAGAATTAGACACTTCTGTTAAGGTGACAGGCTAGAAGGAAACACTGTTTGGCTAATTAAGGTCTCTCTCTCGTCTCTCTCTCATTTTTCCCCTCTTTCATTCATCAAACATTCTTTGAGAACCTATTTGATTTCAAGAGCTGCCCTTACCCTGGCTGGTTTGGCTCAGTGGATAGAGTGTCAGCATGAGGACTAGGACTGAAGGGTCCTGGGTTCGATTCAGATCAAGGGCACATGCCCTGGTTGTGGACTCAATCCCCAATGGGCGGCGTGCAGGAAGCACCAGATCAATGATTCTTTCTCATTATTGATATTTCTATCTCTCCCTCTCCGAAATCATTAAGAATATATTTTAAAAAATGAAATAAAAAGAGCAGCCCTCCATTAGGCATTTCATCCATGTAATCTTTCAGCTCTGTGGGACTGTTCAAGAGAGCATGGTCTTAACCCCTGGTTCCACATTTGGAAAGAATTTAAGAATTTCCTGTCTCCTTGCTCCCTCTTATGGTCTCTTGGTCTTTCCTTTCTTCTAATCCTTTAACACTTACTTATTGAGTGTCAGGCCTAAGGCCAGACTCTGGGTTGCCTTCATTTCCTCAGCGCAGGCAGCTGCAGTGCCCGTCCCCGACAGTAGAGGGCACCAGAAGACCACACCCTGACAAGTCTGAGGGTTATGGTCCAGTTTTCCTTCCCACGCGGAACAGGAAATGGACAAGTGGCTTTTGGATGATAATGGGAGTTTCCTCATTTTCCATTTCTTTGTATCACCAGTGACATTCTTTGGCAACAACTGAAAAAATAAACCAATTTTTTTTTTTCTCCCACATGACCACTCCCAGTTTGCCTCAATCTCACTTCTCTCCCCTCTTCATACTCTGTCTCCTTGTCCGTTTCCAGGAACTGTTCGCATGACCAGAATCGAACCCGGAACTCTTTAGTCCGTAGGCCGATGCTCTATCCACTGAGCCAAACCAGCTGTGCCGAACCAGTCCCGGGTTCGATTCGGGGGTCTGCTCTCTCCTCACCTTAAGCTCATTTTGTCGAAAGCCTGAGAAATGAAATCATCTGGGAGGAAGAGAGCCTCTGGATTCCACGATGTACTCAAACAGTGTCCTGTGTTCATTTGAGGTGCAGCTTGACAGACGCATCATTTAAGTGGCGGTGGGAGTGGGTTGCCGGGATGAGTTGTGGTTCTGCTGTATTTACATTATTTGCCGTCTCCTGTAGGCGTTGCACCGCCAAACATGTGAGAAGAAGAGAAAGGGGAAATGGTTTGGGCCGATTATCTCTGGCTGCTATGGAAAATCCAGAGCCCAAAGCTGCCTCAGCCAGAAACAACAGTTTCCTTTTTTCCTGGTGGGGATTCTCCAGTCCGCACAGAGCCATGAACTCCTGCGGATATGGTCTAAGTACCACGCGTTTTACATCCAGCCAAGAACCATGAGCCATACTTTTATTTGTATTGAATTTATTGGGATAACACGGGTTAACCAAACGATACATGTTTCAGGTGCAAAATTCTGCAACACATCATCTCCACAGTGTATTGTGTGTTCAACACCTCAAGTCTCTGTCCATCACCATTTATCCCCCCTATACCCCCTTCTACCTCCCTCTATCTCCCCACCCCCACCCCCTGGCAATCACCACATTGATGTTCATACTTTTTAGAAGACATGGAATGTTAGAAAAAGAAGGAACGAAGATCACCTGGTGCGATCCACTAATTTTATGAACAGAGGCCCAGAGGCCAAAGGTCACTCAGCCTGTGGGATCTTCATTTCCCTCAGTCTGAGGTTTTTCCCACCTCCGCTCTTATTGCTAGCTGAAGTCACCAGTCCGGGACATTGTATTTTCATAGGTTAGCCTGAGGCTGAAGGTAGATAATTCTAATCCGAAATATACAGTATTTCTTTCTTGCAGAGAAATGCCTCGTGTGACCTCTAACCAAGAGGGGGCACCCTCTCAGCAGGAATTGCCCCTTCTAGACCAGTTTACAGTCAGAAAAAGTAGGCCAACCTTAAACAGATCACCGGAGATGGGAGCTACCAACGTCGGCTTGACAACCTTGTATGTACCCTCAGGTGGCATTTCACTTAGGGGTGGCAGAAACCAGGCTCTGTCTACTTTGCCCCAGAAAACTAAGACCCATTTCCTCTCGAGTCTGTGTACTCATGCTGGCCTCTGCCGGAAGTACCCTTTCCTTTCCTCCTTTACGAAACCCCTGACCATAAGTCAGAGTCCTAAATTGTCCTCTTCACTCTTTAACCTCCCTTCCTCTGCATTCCAGAACTCCTCACATCCCGGGATTCGAGCACATATTATCCATTGTTTTCGTGTGTCTTGGTGTCTAAACTGTGACATCTGTAAGAACTTGGATGGTATCATCTGTTAGTCTCAGTGTCTTGCCCATGGGAAGCACATAATAAATGCCTGACAAGTGTTGGTTGCATATATGAACACACAAATCCATCCAATTACAAATTTTTTATACTAACTAAACTATCATCATAGATGGGAGGGATTATTTGGAGAAGTCTTAAACCAATAGCCCAATTGTTCTTGCTTTTTCTGCCAATGTACTTTAAAACCTGTACTTTGCATGTATAGAAAATGTAGGCAAAAGAAAAAAAATGACCATTATCTCAGATATACAAATAACTCTTAAAACTCAACATGAAGAAAACAAACAACGTGGTTAAAAAATGGGTCAAAGATCTTATCGGACGCACCTTACCAAAGAAGATACCCAGGTGGCAGATAGGCCTATGAAAAGGTGCTCCACCAGGGAAATGCACACCTAAGCAACAAGGAGGTAACACGTCCAATCCAATAGAATAGCCCACATCTGGAGCACTGACAACACTGAGTGCTGGCGAGGATGGGACAACAGAAACTCTCATTCCTGGCTGGTGGGAACACAACCTGGCACAGCCACTTCGGGAGATGGTTTGGCCATTTCTTAGAAAACATCCTCTTACCATAGGACCCAGTAATTGTGCTCCGTGGCATGTACCCAAAGGAGTTGAAAACTTACATCAACACAAAAACCCTCCACACAGATATTTATAGCAGCTTTATTTATAGTTGCCAAAGCTTGGAAGCAATGAAGAGGCACTCCAATAACGGATCCATTCAGACAATAGAAGAGTATTTGGGAGTGACGTCACCAAGATGGCAACATAGATTGTTCCTGACCTCACTCCCCTCACAGGAAGCACAACTGACAACTATTCCTTGGATGAGACACTGCTGAGAGAACCCTGGAACCTGGGGTGAGGCTGAAGCACCCCTTGTTCCATAGAGATGAGACAGTCCACGTGAGAACAGGCTGACCACACTGCCCCTCCCCCACAAGGTCCTCCAGGGGAAAAGCGGAGGGGACACAGGAGCATCCATTCCCGCCTCCCCCTCCCCGCCCCCCCACAGCACCATGGATCACTTGTTGGGAGCCCCCACGCTGGTCTCACTCCATGGGGATTGCAGGGGAGTCTGCGTGCTGGACCACTAGGAGTCTGTGTTGGAGAAGGGGGAGTGGCCTCCAACAGCTGGCAGGGAGGTCTTGGCCAACAGAGTTCCTACCTGCAGAGCCAGTCATAGTCCCAACTATGACTTGCTCATCTGCAGGCCCAAGTTGGTGGTGCTGTCTGGCCAGAGAACTGGAGATTCAGGGCAAAAAACAAACAAACAAAAAAAGAGTTATCAAGCCATGAAAAGGCATGGGGTGGGGGAGGAAAGGTGAACAGGCAGAACACTCTATGATATTGCCATTATACGTTTGTCCTAACCCATAGAATGTACAGCACCAAGAGTGAACCCTGAGGTGAACTATGGACTTTGGGTGATGATGATGTATCAGTATAGGTTCATTAAAAAAATAAAGAACTGACATTCTGGTGAGTGATGTTGATAATAGTAGAGGCTATACACATGTGAGAGCAGGGAGTATATAGGAAATCTCTGTACCATTTGTTGTAAACCTAAGATTGCTCTAAATAAATAGCCTCCTCCTCCTCCTCCTCATCTAGGTAACATTCAAGCTCTGCCACACACTTCCTGTGTGACCTTGGGTGTTACTTAACCCCTCTTTGTTTTTATTGATTTCAGAGAGGAAGGGAGAGGGAGAGAGAGATAGAAACATCATTGATGAGCATCATTGATTGGTTGCCTCCTGCTTGCCCCACACTGGGGATGGGAGCCTGCAACCCAGGCATGTGCCCTGAGCGGGAATTGAACCCCGACCTCCTGGCTCGTAAGTCGACGGTCAACCACTGAGCCACACCAGCCGGGCAATATTTCATTTCTATCTCCTCCCACCCCATCTTTCTAAAGCAACATATCTTTTTAATCACTCTGATTTTCATCAACTTTTGCTGGCTCTCCATCCTTCAGGTTAAAGGCAGAACATCTCAGTCATGCGAGGACCTTCTGAATCCCAACGATGCCTGTTTTTTTATTTTCTCCTGTTGATTTCCCCACATATCAAGCTTCCCATTGTTTCCTGGGCAGTTGGCGATGGCTCATGGGTTCATGCCCTTGCCTTCCCAGAATGCCCTTTCCTTGCCTCCTGGTGCCTTGGTGAACCCCCATTTACTCTTCCAAACTTGCTCTGGTTGTCACCTTCTTTTGAAATTTTTGCATCTTCTCAAGCCAGAGTCCTTTGCTACTCTTCATATTGTCTTCCTATTGTGTACACACAGGCCTCCATTCTTGTTTTTATTTCTCTTTCGTTCACTAAATAATGACCAGTTGGTATTTATCTTTGTGACCCTGCCTCCTAGCCAGGTCAGTCATGTAACAGATGGGAAAGAAATATTTGTGGAATAAATGTATTTCTTGGTACTTAACTTTCGGCCTTGATAAAGTGGGAACGTTATTTCATATTGGCTCCATACTGGGAGAAATTAATGCCGAAGGGAAAAACACTTAAGTGATCTTTTCCTTTGAGATCCAGCTCCCTTTTGTATGAACTTTTATTCTGATGGCACATCACTGGTACTCTGTCTCCGTGTTTCATAAACATGGGCCTGCCATAGACACAATTGTTTAAGAAGTGGAATGCCACCATCATAATACACTAAGAGAACACAATAGTCCTGCATGGGACCCAAGCAAAAGCTAAACAAACCAGACAATGGTAAGATAAAGTTGAAGACGACGAGATAACATTCAGGGATATTTGCCATCACGTGGAAGACCTATTTCTCCATTGTGTAGAAGTAGATCATTCACGGGTAACCCAAGGGTCAGCTGTGCGGATGACCCAGTCCCCTCGCCTTCTGGAGTCAACCTTGATTTTCAATTCCAAATAAGAGAGTGGGTTGTGGGAGAATCCCACCTGGGGATTTTTTGTGGACTTTCCGTGTCTGTCCATGCTGCAGTGTGCTTCCTCAACCTTGGTTCCTGCTGTTTTTCTTTTCCTCTTTCACTGAAGCTCTGCAGGACTGAAAGGGAGTATAGCCCAGCACCACATAGACAGCAACTTAAAACTGAACAGGAGCCCTAGCGGGTTTGGCTTGGTGGATAGAGTGTTGGCCTGCGGACTGAAGGTCTCAGGTTCAATTCCAGTCAAGGACACATTCGATTCTGGGTTTCGGGCTTGATCCCCCAGCCAATCAATGATTCTCTGCCATCACTGATGTTTCTATCTCTCTCTCCCTGTCCCTTCCTCTCTGAAATCAATACAAATATATTTAAAAAAACTCCACAAAACTGAACAGGAGATACCATTGTCCCAAAATTCCTGGCTACTGGTTGGTTACATGAAGGTTATATAGAGGGCTGGCCTCCCTTCTTGTAGTTTATCTCTCTTCGGGTTATCTGTAATCCCTTCCTATCATCTTCCCTCGGTTGTCTGCTGAGATTTAAAGTTCTTCTCACTTAATTGTGTAGTGCAATCCACTTCTAATTTTACATATGCTTCCAGATTATAGCAAAGGTGGGGTGGGCATTCACAATGAGGTTCAATATAGTGATTATTGTTTTTTTCTAAATAAATAGCTTGTCCTCTAATCTGACGCTCTCTGCAAGTGTGCAGAAGAGACCAGTCTGCTCTTGTTCTAAATAGTAGCTTTCTTTTGGATCACCATGGAAACAATTGCTTTCCAGGCTCAGAATTTTCTAGAGCCCAAAACATGGAAGCCCGGAATATCTGATTTGGAAGCAATATAGGCTATATCTACATGTTTTCTTTTCTTGTTCTCTTGTCCATATGCCCACAGCCCAGCCATGTGCCCTGACAGGGAATCAAACCTGTGACCTCCTGGTTCATAGGTCAACGCTCAACCCCTGAGCCACGCCAGGCAAGCTATAACTTTTCTTAGCCTTATTTGCCTCTCATGTAAAATGGGGATAGTAATACTTTGCTTATTGGGTTTTCTGGAGGATTGGCTTTCTAATTCATGTAAAACGCGTGGTGAATAAGACCTTTGTTTCTCATGACCTTCATTCTCAAGATTCTTCTGCCCTTTAGAAGAAAATCAGGGAAACACATCAGACATGGCATACCCAGGGCAATGGTGGCCAGTTGTGATGCCAGTCACAGGTTTGGGATGTCCTGTGCAATGTTGGGAGAGACTGTGGTGGGCAAGGACTCCTAGAACAGTGCCAGGAAAAGGAGAAGAAAGTGGTGTGACCAGTTCTTGCTGGAAAAGACATGAATAATTTACACACACATAGTCTTTGTCCTCAGGGACTGGGACTGGAGGCCAACTATTCAATAAGATTGTTCTCAAAGACCAGCACAAATCACTTTAGTTCCAGCAATAAAGTTTTCCAAGTGTTTCATTAGACTTCTCTCTTCCCTGGTGAAGCATTGCATAGGAATAACAACATTAAGAACATTGTGTACCTTGTTTTTCCTTCTCTTCCCTGCCTCCCTTCCTTACTCCATCCCTCTCTGCCTTCCTTTCTTTTTCCCTCCCTCCCTCCTAACTTCCTTCTTCCTTTTCTTCCTTCTTCCTTTCCTTTCTTCTCAACTTACATCTCAAACAGTTAGCCTCTAAGCGTTGGGCTTGTTCCACTTTTCCTATTACTGGAACTAAATGAAGGTTTGAGCAGTGATCCATGTTCCTGAGTGGGTATCATGTTCTTTCCTCTCAGACACACTCTCCACTGTGTCCAATCATCTCTCATTAATATTCACATTGTCGGAGTGTAATCTCTTTCCCCTTTGAAGCTCTCCTTAATGTCCATTGTAACCTACTTCCAGCTGGTTAGAATTAATGGGGAGATATCCAGGGTAAACCCTGTCTGGTTGATACATTCTTTCATTCAATTAACTATAGATAAACAATGCGTGAGCACAGTGGTGGTGGCAGGAGTCTCTCCCACCTCCACCTTAGGCGGGCCGTAAGGAGCGAGGGGTCCCAGACTGCAAGAGCCCTGGACTGTGAGAGAGATGTCTGACTGCCAGCTTAGGCCCAATCACTCCGTCCTAAGCTGGCAGGAAGACATCCCCCGAGGGGTCCTGGACTGCAAGAGGGCACAGGCCGGGCTGAGGAACTCCTCCAACCCTTGTGCACGAATCTCGTGCACCGGGCCTCTAGTAGAAAATAATATTGAACGTCAACTCTAATTGAAAAACTAAAACAAAACAAAACAAAAAAACAACAAATTAGGGAAAAAAAAGACAGGAGGAACAGCATGAGTGAAATTTCTGAGACAGAAAAGAACTTTGTATGTGTGAAAAACTGAAACATGACCAGTGTGGCTTGGAAATGAAGCATAAAGACAAAGAGTGGCCCAAAGTGGAGTTACAGAGGTAAATGGGGACCAGAGATTAGATCACGGAGGCCTCTGGGGGTAAGAAGTATGAGTTCTATTTTGAGTGCATTGGGAAGACACTGAAAGGTTTAGTGGAAGGGCATGAGGTTATTTTATTTTTATTCCAGAAAGAGTTATTTCGGTTTATCTGTGGATATAGATTGGAGGATCAAGGGAGAATGCTGGAAGCCCAGTATGAAGGCTCTCACAGGAAAGAAATGATAGTGGGGTGAACCAGGGTGGTAGCAATAGATATCAAAAAAGTGGGTGTGTATCACGTTGATGTGGGAAGCATAAGTGAAGCCATGGATTTGGGGTTGTGAGAGAGTGATCAAGATGGCTTTCAATTTCTAGCCGCTTATTGAGAAGAGGAAGGTATGGGAGAGGAGTGGTTTGGTAGTTAAACCAAGAGCTCAGTTGTGAAAATGTTCAATTTGATTTGTTAGAGAAATCCAAGAGTACAAATCAAATAATTTTCTAAATCCAGAATTTAGAGGGAAGCTCAAGGCTATGATGACAAATTACAATTCCCTCAGTATATAGATGGGGCACGTAAATTGGATACCAACCAAAATTTAAAAAAGGAGGCTCCCACATACCAAGGATCAAACAAGATACAGGCTTATTTTTTCATTCATATGATGACTTAGAGGTAGGTGGGTGGCTCTAGGTTAGGTTGACAGCTCCACTCCACAAGGTCATTTTGGGATTCAGTTTACCTTATTGACTTGTCATCCTCTTGAATGATCTTCTTCTCTATATGGCTGAAATGGACTCACTAGCCAATGGGATACAATGAAAACCAGAATTGCCAAGTGTCATAGAAGCCATTAAAGAGGGGAGTTCCAGCTGGCCAGCATGGCTCAGTGGTTGAGCATCAACTTATGAACCAGGAGGTCAAGGTTCAATTCCCAGGAGGGCACATGACCAGGTTGTGAGCTTGATCCCCAGTGTGGGGCGTGAAGAAGGCAGCTGATTGATGATTCTCTCTAATCATTGATGTTTCTATCTCTCTCTCCCTGTCCCTTCCTCTCTGAAATCAATAAAAATATATTTTTTAAAAAGAAGGGAGTTCCAATAAAGTAGGAATGGCTGACTGACTTAAATGCTACTCTGAAATCAACTGAGATGAGGACAGAAGTGTGTTTGTTGGATTTGGCAACATGGAGATTGCTGGTGACCTGGAAAAGAGTAATTTCTGTGTAGGGGTAGAGATGAAAATCAGAATGTAGCAAGTAAACAGTAAATTAAAAACAAATAAGTGGACACAATATTTGTAGGCAACTCTTAAACAAATGAAAAAGTACAGAAAACTGGACCAGCAGCTGGAGGGTTATAAGAGTTCAAGGGAGTGTTTTTTGTTTATTTTAATGGGAGATGCTAGAGCTTGTTTTGCATGAGTTGACAGAAATACTCCAATATAAACAGTGACTTATGATCCAGAAGAGGGAGGAAAAGACCAAATGGTCAAAGTCGTTGAGGCGATGAGACCCAGTGCACTTACTGAGCAATTGGCCTTTGAGATGAGAATGGATACGTGGGTGGTAACTGGCAGAAGGAGATGAAGGATGCAGTTAGATCTGTAGATTTGCTAATGGGACTATGAGGGGGCTCCCATGGGATGGGAACTTTCTGTGAAGTTGGAGATGGGGTTCTGGGCTAAGAGTGATGGGGTCTTAGAGCTGCTATGGCAGTTGAGGGTGTGCAGGGAATGGCTCAGCAATGACATTTGAGGGCAGCTATGAAAGTTACGGGAGAGTTGGACAGTGTTGAGAGAGTCTATTGGAGATTTGGAGTCGGTTGTCTTGAGTGAAATTAATCTTCCTGCTTGTGTGGACACAATAGCAAGGGATGGACTTGCTTGGTATCCAACCTGAAGTAGCCAGATGTGTGTACAGAGAATACATCCAAAAGCCTGCCCGGGAGTCATTTCCCTCCCTAGTTGGAGTGAAAGCAAAGCCTTTCTCTGCTTCAGTTTCTGAGAAGAGCAAGAAGGGCCTACATCAGCCGTGGGCAAACTACGGCCCGCGGGCCGGATCTGGCCCGTTTGAAATGAATAAAACTAAAAAAAAAAAAGACCGTACCCTTTTATGTAATGATGTTTACTTTGAATTTATATTAGTTCACACAAACACTCCATCCATGCTTTTGTTCCGGCCCTCCGGTCCAGTTTAAGAACCCATTGTGGCCCTCGAGTCAAAAAGTTTGCCCACCCCTGGCCTACATCTTAGGAAGTGCCGGTGTACTAAGGGGAGAGCCTGTGGATAGCTTGTACGGAGAGCTTGTGGGAAGTTAGACATTAGACTTGACCCTGAGTGGAGTATATAGCATAAGTCTTTTTACATAGATCGCTGGCATTTATTTGAATAATATAAAATAGAAGACGTAAAAGCACCACGGGACTAGATAGGCCTCATTCTGGAAGCATATTACTGAAGATAACTTGATTGGAGCAGTGACTAAAGTCTAAATCCAGCGTAAGGCTGCTCTCCTGAATGTGCACCAGTAGCACAGGTCTGCGGCAAGCATCCACAACCTGTCTGTGCAGCATTATGCCCACCTTGCAGAGGAGAACATCAAGATTTGAAGAGGGTAAATCATTTACTTTAGATCACAGAGTTAATAAGTTATAGTGGAACCCCAGGTCTGTGTGACTCCAGCTGTTAGCCACTGTGTTCTAAGCTTCACTACAGTCAAGAACTATTTCTTGAGCACATTTGCAAGGGATTAGGCTAAACACTGTGGGGAAGAGAAATGTTAATCAGACATACTATATGGCCTTGATGATATTATAGTTTACTAGGAAAATACTAATCCCTATAACGCATGGTAGACAATGGCGGAGCGGTGGAGAACTTAGCTTTTAGAAGACGCCCTGGAGGTAGGTGTAGCAGGAGAAGTCAGCCATGGGAAAGGGGTAAGTGTGGCCATGCTGAGCCAAGAGGATAAGAATAGAGAGGAAAGAGGCAAGTATTCCAGTTGGCAGGCAGAGCGGGAGCAAAACTATAGAGGTGGCAAAGGCAAGGCATTTGGGGGGAAGTTAGATAGCCAGTTTGATTGGACAGTGAGTGTAGGTGTGGAAGTAGAGAGAGATGCTGCCGAAATATACAGTGAAGATTTAAATGGTGTGAGTAATCATTACAGCTAACATTTGCCAGGCACTTCATATGTGTCATTAAACATCGTTACCTCACTGAAAACTTCGAACTAACCTGTGGGGTTGATATTATCCTTACTCCCCGTTTTTAGAGATGGATAAAGTGAGACTTAGACAAGTAATTTGTCTAAGGTCACATGGAGAGTGGTGATAAAGCTGGGACTCAAACCCACATCCGCCTAATATTAAAGCTCATGTTTCTTCTTCATGGAACTATAAAGTCACCCAGCAAGCACTGCATTTGACACCCAGGGGGCTCTGCATCACAGCCACAGTTTTAAACCACTGGTGACATCTTCTTTCTCCCCTGATTTGTACTGGTCTGTTGTATGTTGTCATTTCCCTGTAAACTTTTAGAGGACTCTGGGGGAAGATTTGGCCCTAGTTTCATTCCAGTGGAGAAAGAAAAAGAGAAATAAAAAGTGAGTCGAGTTACTCTCCACTGAAGAGTTGTCTCTTCTCCCCCAACTGTGTGAAGGTTAGATCTTCGCATTCTTTGTAAGTGAAGGGACCCATCCATCCTTAGACTCACATGGGGAGAAGGAGCAAGGGGATCATTCCCGGAGGCTCTGGATCATGTATCACTTGAGTCACCTTCTAAGAGGAGGGAGACACCGTGTTGGCTTTGACACAGGGTTACTGATTTAGGGTGACGAGACATCCTGGTGGACCAAGTGTGGCCTTCCTGTATGCCTGGTAACTGGCATCATGATTGATGGTGCCATCGTGTACTCTGACATTGTCAGAGTTTGGATGATGAGTTAGATGACCACTTACTGAAGTTCGAGCAGCCAAGGAGGTTGGAACAGTTCCCAGCACCATCACTTAGGGTGAGGTTTCTGCACTACAGGAAGTTGTGACCGGAAGTCCAGACCCTATGGTTTTTTGAATTCTCTTCCTTTACAACCTGACAGAGTAAAAAATGCCCTAGGGATGTGGACCCTACCCATGAAACCCCATCACTGCCGGTGTCCTCGCCTGCTCCAGAGACGATGAGGTATTGGAGGGATGGACCCAGGGAGGTGGGAGAGGAGAGGCTGTCCTCATCCATGAAGTCAGCAGTTTGGGGAGTGGAAGGATATGAGCTGAGAATTTTAGTCTCGGGAGATCCCATTGAAATCGTAGTCATCACAAGTTGCACGAAGGGTAATACAAATTATGCCTTGAGGTTGGAAGACTCCTTAATGAGGCATTTATGACCCCCCCACACACACACCAGGAAAAAATGTACCCCTGTTGGAAGAGTTATCTGTACCCACTGGAGTTTCTAGAAATGAAAAAGTAGCCCAGCCGGTGTGGGTCAGCAGTTGAGCATTGACTCAGGAACCAAGAGGTCACCAGTTTGATTCTCAGTCAGGGCACATACCCAGGCTGTGGGCTCGAACCCCAGTAGGGGCGAGCAGAAGGCAACTGATCAATGATTCTCTCTCATCATTGATGTTTCTATCTCTCCTTCTCCTTTCCTCTCTGAAATCCATTTTAAAAATATATTATTTATTTAAAAATATATTGATTGATTTTAGAGAGAGGAAGGGGGAGAGAGAAACACTGATTTGTTGTTCCACTTATTTATGCATTCATCGGTTCATTCTTGTATGTGCCCTGACCAGGGGTTGGGCGCACAACCTTGGAGTATTGGGACAATGCTCTAACCAACTGAGCTACCTGGCCATGGCTTAAAAAATAAGAAAGTATATAAAATATTAGCTATCTTGGGTTACCTCAGAATGTGGCATACTTTGATTTGGAGGATATTATTTTTTCATGCAATTCATTCAGAAGATGCTGGGCCACTGGACTCAGGGCTGAGTCTGGGAGAAAGAGAAGCCAGAGTGAGGTAATGAATGTTGTTCTTGCTCATAAAGTTCACCCACACCATCCAGTACAATGCACCACTTAAGCAAATATTTTTAAACACCCTAAACAATACTGTATATTGTTTGTGGAAATGTTCATATGTAACGAAGGTAAAAAACATGCATGGGAATGATGCAATCACTCTTGAATACCGCTTAACCTTAGGGAGGGTGGGAGGGAAGGAAAGGGCTGGGCTGGGCTTGCTGTATGGGAAGCATTTTATTCTGCGGTGGGCGTGGGGTGGGTGGTGGTGGCGCTGAAACAAAAATGGCAACATTTCAACATCTTAATCTACAAATGTTATCAGTGTTATTATTTTCTGTACTTTTCTAAATGTTTAACATATTTTGTAGTTAAACACAAAAAATCCTACAACCGCTGTCTGAGGAAGGTGGGGTCTATTAAAATGGATGGCCCTGCTGAAATGACAAAGACCCATCAGACAAGTTGGTGAGGAAGAGGAGAGATGGAAGGAGGACCCGGGACAGTGGAAGGGGATGAGGCTGGGGCCTTGGGTGTGTGTGTGTGACAAAGTCTATGGGAAAATCTCCAAGTAGGGTTTGACTATTTTACGAAAAGAGATGTCTCTATCTAATAGAAACCTCTCCATCTAACTCACACACATGGCCTGGTGAGAGCTGTTGGTTTTTAAAGCGAGGGGCTGCCTGGTTCTTACCCGGATGACTCTGGTATAGAAAGACAGCACAGGAAGTTCAAGGTTGACAGCCCACACAATTGACACAGTGGAATCAGGAGTTGAGAGCAAAAGTTGACTAGAAGGATTTCCTTTAGTCTCTTGAGCAATTCACAGACAATTGGAGGAGGACTTTGGGATTTCACAGGGCAGCTGGTAAGTGAGAGTGGAGCCCTGGCCAGTGTGGCTTAGTTGGGTGGGGGTCATCCCACGCAATGAAACGTTGCCAGTTCGATTCCTAGTCAGAGCACATATCTGGGTTGCAGGCTCGATCCCTGGTGTGGGGTGTGCAGGAGGCAGCTGATAGGTGTATCACTCTCACGTTGAAGTTTCTATCTCTCTCTCCTTTTCCCTTCCTCTCTCTCTAAAAAACAGAGAGAGAGAGAGAGAGAGAGAGAGAGAGAGAGAGAGAGAGAGAGGTTGAGAGGATCTTCTCTAAAGCTTAGGGTCAGGGAGACTTCAGAGGACCCTGGGTGGAATGATTGCTCACACTGGGGAGGGGGGATTTTGGAAGCCTTTAATCACAGTCATTATGAATGAGACTCTAGTGCAGTGGTTCTCAACCTTCCTAATGCCGCGACCCTTTAATACAGTTCCTCATGTTGTGGTGACCCGCAACCATAAAATTATTTTCATTGCTACTTCATAACTGTAATTTTGCTACTGTTATGAATCATAATGTAAATATCTGATATGCAGGTTGTATTTAGGCGACCCCTGTGAAAGGGTTGTTCGACCCCCAAAGGGGTTGCGACCCACAGGTTGAGAACTGCTGCTCTAGGAAAAGATGGGTGAAATTGAAAAAGTCTGGGCTGAGAGGAAATGTGAGGGAGAGAGAAGAAGAAATAAAAATAGGAAAAAAGTGCATCCATGGGAATGGAGGGGAGGTGTGTGAGGCCCCCGAGGTCTCACTAAGTAGCACCTGAGTGAGAAGCAGGCCACTCATTGGCTGAGAACATCCCAGGTCCTCAGGGAACCGTGGAGCAAGTAGAGGATGCTCAGGGTCTGGTGCACATCCATCGCTTCTCAGGGAGGCGGCAGCTGGATTCATTCAGATTCTTGCTTTATCCTCCCTTTCAAACTGTGGTCCTCCAGGAATCTCACAAGGGGTCCCCCCTGCAAACACACTGGGCACTTCAGCTACGTTGCTGACTTATGACCACAAAATAGAGTGAGATCCCTAGTCCCTTTAACAGCACAGGCAAGAAGGTAGTAACCTGGACGAGGCAAAGGCAGGGAGTACTATTTTGCCACCTGCTGCAGTCACTGGCCCAGCATTGGTCTTTTCATCAGCTATGTCTGGTGTTAGCCAGCCTAGCTTCATGGAGCAGCTGATTTCCTCGCCTGGGAAGGAGTGATGCCCTAGTAGGTGGGGTTAGGTGTGAGATGGTGAGGACGGGGGTGGGAGAGGGAGGAGGAAGGCCCTGGGGAAGACTGCAAAGGAGGAGGAATTGAAATGGGTTTCTTGCAAATGGAATTGCTTCCAATAAAGAACAGGCTGATGTGATGAGAGCAGAGTAATAAAAAACAGACAGCTCAGCCTGGATGGCGTGGCTCAGTGGTTGAGCCTCGACCTATGAACCAGGAGGTCACGGTTCGATTCCCTTCAGGGCACATGCCCAGGTTGTGGCTTAAATCCCCAGGTTCCTAGTAGGGGATGAGCAGGAGGCAGCTGATCAGTGATTCTCTCTCAACATTGCTGTTTCTATCTCCCTCTTCCTCTTCCTCTCTGGAGTCAATAAAAATATATTAAAAACAAAACAAAACAAAGAACCCAGACAGCTCACATTTCCCTGACAG
>NW_005871206.1:520451-640129 GCF_000147115.1 Myotis lucifugus
AGGGGGCCGTTGAGGAGGGGGAACTTTTCTTCAAAAGGCTCCCCACTGCCTATACAGCAAAGAATGCAAAACCCTGCAAACAGACCCTTCCACCTCCCTGCCAGCATTGTCCCTTGCAGACTAGAGGGGCGGAAGTTCTGTTCAGCCCACTCCCCCTTCCCAATCCCCCTCATTCCCGGCTTCACTAAATCATCCGGCTCAGAGGACCTGTCCCACGCTTGCCATTCATTCCCTTGCTGTGCGGAGTGGGATCAGAACGCGAGTGGGGTCTCCAGTTTCACACAGCTCACGCGGAGAGGCCTTCATCCGATAGCCCCTGTTTCAAGGAGTCCGTGGTGGGATTTGACGTTGGATCCAACAGCTTACCCCCCCCCCCCACACACACACTCCCTCCTAACCCTTCCTTTTGGTGGCCCTCCTAAGAGGATCCCCAGAGCTTTCTGAAGCTTGTACCAAAACACAGTTTGACTTCTCGCACCGTCAAAAGACCACTGTGTCTGAACACTGGCAGGGGCAGTCTGTTTCTTTGGCAGCTGGAAAAGAGGGGGCGGGTCTCTGAGAAGAAAGCGGGGCCTTGATTCCAGGCTGAGATGTCAGTGGACCTGGAGGACTTGGCCCCATGTCGTCCCAGACGCGTCCTTTGCGCCTGCGAACAGCAGCGGGGCAGTTCCAAAGCAGAGGTGGCGATGCAAAGGCAACGGTGAACATCTCACAGGTCAGCTAAAGCCAAGCCCGAGTTGGGGAGGTGAAAAGAATAAGAAAGGGCAATTATTACCCTGGCCAGTTTGGCTCAGTGGATAGAGCGTTGGCCTTCAGACTGAAGGGTCCTTGGTCCTATTCCGGTCAAGGGCACATGTCCGGGTTATAGGCTTGATCCCCAGTAGGGGGCAGGGCAGGAGGCAGCCAGTGAATGATACTCTGATACTCTCTCATCATTGATGTTTCTCTCTCTCTCTCCCTCTCTTCCTTCTTCTCTGAAATCAATACAAATATATTTTAAAAAAAGAAAGAAAGAAAGAAAGAAAGAAAGAAAGGAAGAAAGAAAGAAAGAAAGAAAGAAAGAAAGAAAGGAAGGGCAATTATGTAACTTTCCCACCTTAGCTGTAGACTGAGTCTGGGCACTGGTCCCTCCACAGTCTTTCCTTCTTGATCCGAATGGGCTCTGGGTTTCCTAGTCCTGGACGCAGCTTGGTGGAACACAACCTCTCCTTTTTTTCTTTTTTATAAATCCTTACCCAAGGATATTTTCTCCATTGATTTTTAGAGAGAATGGAAGGGAGAGGGAGACAGAGAGAAACACCAATGTGAGAGACACATCGATTAGTTGCCTCCCACATGTCCCTGACCAGGGCCAGGAGCCTGCAATCGAGGTAGATGCCCTTGACCAGAATCGAACCTGGGACCCTTCTGTCCACAGGCTAACGCTCTATCCACTGAGCCAAGAATTGTATCCTCAATGCCAAGAATGTTGCCCAGGCAGACTGCACATATTATTTAGTAAAATTCTGTTGGATGCATTTTATTCCAGCACCAAATCTTCTTTTATATAAAGTACCTGTTAGAAACCCTTCCTAAATACCTTATAATTTTTACTCCTACCCTAGAGATAAAAGACCACACTTAATTTAAACTTTCCTCGGTGACTCAGGGCCTGATTCCAACCTAATTACCCTGTTATAAGAATGGGTTGCTCTCGTCAGGCATGGTTAAAATGTGTGTCTGTTTGCTCCTATCTGTCCCTCTACTAAATGGCCTCAGAGTGTTTTGAGTTCTCTTGAATTCACATTGTTTTCCTGTATCCTCGTTCAAGAGTAAGTTGTGGTTTTGATGTTTTTTTATTCTTTGAGCATCTACTGTAACCTCCTGAGTTCATCTACTGTAACCTCCTGAGTTCTGATTTGCTGCTTTGAGTCTGTGAACTGGAAGGGCCCCATCTAGTGGGATACAACTCCAGGCCTTAGAGCCGTGGTTTTGGTTTCACCTCGTAGCTTTATGTACCTACTAGAGGCCCAGTGCACAAAATTCATGCATGGGTCGAGTCCCTAGTGGCTGCTGGCCGGGGGCACCTCCCTTCCCCTGGAAGGGCCTCCCTACCTCTGCCACCACTGCCACCACTGCCACCACCATCCCCTGGTCGAACTCCTGGTTGAACTCCCGGTCGAACTCCCAGTTGAGGGGACAATTTGCATATTAGGCTTTTATTATTTAGGATTCCTGGACCAGCTGATTAACCCCTGTAGGGTTCCATGTCCGCATCTTTAACACAGGACTAAAAATGCCTCCCTGGCATGTTATGAGAGGAGAACTGGCAATGTTAACTGATAACTGCCTTGGCTCCCATGTGTACCCTGACCAGGGATTAAGCCCACAACTAAGGATTGAACCCACAACCTTTTGGTGTATGGGATGACACAAACCAACTGAGCCACCAAGCCAGGGTAGTACTTTGTTCTTTTTGATGCTATTGTAAATGGAATTGTTTTCTTAATTTCTCTTTCAGGTTGTTCCTTAGTGTGTAGAAATGCAGCTGATTTTTGTGTGTTGATTTTGTATCCTGCTACTTTGCTGAACTCATTTATCAGTTCTGACAGGTGTGTGTGTGTGTGTGTGTAATCCAAAGGGTTTTCTACACATAAAATTGTATTCTTTCCAATTTGGATATGTTTTATTTCTTTTTCTTGCCTGATTGCTCTGGCTAGAATTTGCAGTACTATGTTAAATAGAAGCAGTGAGAGTGGGCATCCTTGCTTTGCTCCTGATCTTAGAGGAAAACATCATCTTTTACCATTGATGGGATGTTTGCAGTGGGGTTTTCATATATGACTTCAATTATGTTGAGCTAATGTCCTCCTATTAGTAGTTTTTTTTAGTGCTTTCATCATGAAAGGATGTTGAATTTTGTCATATGATTTTTCTGCATACTGAGATGATCACGTGTTCCCCCCTTCATTCAGTTAAGGTGGTCTATTACATCAATTACATCGATGTCTGTCTGTCTGTCTGTCTGTCTCTCTCTCTCTCTCTCTCTCTCTCTCTCTCTCTTTTTCTCAAATCAATACACATATCCTTGGGTGAGGATTGTTGTCCACATCAGAATATATGGCTGCCAAACTCAAGGTAGTAGTCTAGTCCTTTCTTAGCCTCATCTTCGTTTTCTGTAAATATGAGAGGATTGCACCAAACCATCGCTGATGCTCATATTAGTCAGATATTCTCAGATTCTTGGGTTTCTCATTTCATTTAATTAAGCTCTCTATGGACTACAGAGATATTTCCACTGGACAATATCATTCATATTACCCATTTCTTTACCTTTATGCCTCAGCATGGAGGGTGAAGCCTTGCTCATATTAAACACCCAATCAGTAACTACAGAATGAACATTTATTGAATCTCATTAATATACCCTCTGGCATATTTGCTTTGCTTCAACCCACCAACCATACAGATTCGATCATGCTATTTTTCTACTTAACAACCGCTGAACGGATTTCCATTGCCTACTTAGGAATGACATCTAAACGCCTTCCAGTGGCATTTGAGGACATTCACAATCCGCTTTCATCTACATAATGCTGCAGAACACCATGCGCAGATACGATGTCAGCCAGGAAGCTTCGGAAGAGAGAAAAAACAGAAAGCATTAGTCCCACTTCCTGCCCCTCTGCCCCTGTGC
The DNA here is from genome assembly GCF_000147115.1 of Myotis lucifugus. NCBI lineage: Eukaryota > Metazoa > Chordata > Mammalia > Chiroptera > Vespertilionidae > Myotis > Myotis lucifugus. The sequence continues at coordinate 524,128 of NW_005871206.1, forward strand.
ATCAGCCACATGAAACCACTTACTGCAGTTTCACGGTCCCACCCATCCATTTTGAAAGTTCTGGCTGCATATGAGTGGTGTATTTTTACAAATTTGATTTGCATCTCCACTAAGTATGGAGAGCTGAAAATTTCCCATATATTTTAAGTAAGTTATCTTATTTGCTCTGTGTGTGTGTGTGTGTGTGTGTGTGTGTGTGTGTGTGTGTGTGTGTGTGTATGTGTGAATCGGACGGGTCTTTCCTTTTTTTTCTTTTTAATGTGGGCATTTCAATGATTTGGGGCTTATATTTGATTTCTGGTATATGACTGATATAATTTTTATGAGAAATCCTTCTTGTAAGCTTATCCCTCCATTCATTTATTCTTTTCCTCATTGTTTCTTAAAGTTCCTTTTAGTCTTAAATATTTTAGTTGGTATAATCTAAATATTTTCTGGAAGTATGCGAAACATTTATTTTCTCTCAACTAAAAATATATACACTATTGGTCATGTGTGTTCTATGTAAATTATTAATCTTTTTCTCAATATGTCTGTGCAACTTCTACTAGTTTACTAAATGTATACCTTATGGCGTTTATGTGCATTTAATGGAGTTAACCGTTGAAATAATGAAAAATTGTGCAATTTGGCATTTCCAGTTTCTCTCACTTGTCCTTGTTTTTACTTGATCTGTCACTAAACTTCCTTCAGCTCATAGTTTGAAAGTTCATTATTTTTATTTCCACTTGGACTGTTCGGTTTATCTTGTTGTCTGTAAGCTAGTTGCTGAATTTTAATTCCTTGGAAAAGCTTATTGGAATTTTAAGGAAAACTAAAAAGATGTAGACATTTCTAGACCACTAAAGATTTAAAAATTTTACTTATTGTGGAAGTAATTTCTCTGCTTCCACTTAACTAGATAATTACCAGTACCAATAATTTCAATTTCATTTAGGCCACTTTAAAAGTACGTACTCTAGGCCGGGGGTAGGGCTAGACCCCGGCATGACAGGTGTACAGCCATGCTCCTGCCTCTCAAGGCACTCTCTGCTTCACTATGGAAGCAAAGGGCAGGTAGTGTATAAATTTTGTTTATTTTATTTTTTAATATATATTTTTTATTGTTGATAGTATTACAGATAGCTCTCATTTCCCCCTCGTTACCTCCGTCCTCCCAGCCCCTACCCACCCCCCAGGTCTTCACCACCCGATTGCCTGAGCCCATGGGCTCTGTGTATAAGTATGTAAGTGCTTTGCTTTATGTCTTCTCATCCCGCCGCCCCCCACCGCCCCCGCCACATCGAGGTGTGTCAGTCTGTTGCAAGCCCCCATGCTGGACTCTCAAGTGGCCTTTCCTTTCTTCTTTATACTTTTCTGTAGTTGAATGTTCTCCACTAAGGATGTATTAGTTTTATAATCAGATTAATTAAACATGTAATTTTATTTCTAAAAATCATTCCCGAATGTTGTCTCACTCAGGCAGGCTCATGGTAGACATTCGGCAACAATGTCCTCCCCAAGGTCATCTACCCCAAGATGACAAACCCTAGGAAGTGTCTGGGAATGCAGCTATCATGGTTTCCCAAACCATGGATAATTCTAATTTAGCACCCATTACAAATCCACGTCTCAACAGATAGTCTGGCTGGGGTAGGATGGATATTCCTTTTTTGGGAATAAGTCTGAGAGCACAGGTAGTGACGGAGACCATCCCACCTCTACTAAGGGAATGCCTTCAGTTTGTTATTTTGTTGTTAATTCTCACTTGAGGATATTTTCCCATTGATTTTTAGAGAGAGTGGAAGGAAGGGGGAGAGACACACAGAGAGAAACGTCAATGTGAGAGACACATCAATTGGCTGCCTCCACACCTGCCCCAACCAGGGCCGGGGATCGAGCCTGCAACTGAGTACATGCCCTTGACTGGAATCAACCTGGGACCCTTCAGTCTCAGGACTGACAATCTATCCACTGAGCCAGACTGGCTAGGGCTTGAATACCTTCAGTTTGGAATCTCACTGCAATCAATATAGTGGTTTAGACTTAGAATATTCTTTAGTTTATTACCGGCCTTCTCTTGGTTCCTCAACCAATTCTAACTTTAAGGACTTTAACCTTTAAAGTATGAATATGTATTCATATGGTCTCAGTTCTATTTCAGCCACCTGATCCTTGGGAAAATGGGATTTTTCTGTTTGGTTCCTCAGTCCGTATCTCAGCTGTAGGTCATGACCTTGGATGCACAGATTTAACATCCAGGCCGTAGGTTAGCCCTGGACCACCAGCATCTTCTTAGCTCTGGTGTATCTTACAGCATCTGAGGGCTTTTCCTTGGCTTTGCTTTTGCTCCCATGGCTTCTGTTCTTCTATCTCGTCCTCAAGAGTCAGGGCAGCATGGGGGTTAAGAGTATGCAGTCAGGAGGCAAATGGTTAACCTCTAATCTTGGCGTGGCCATTGAGTAACAGAGTGATCATGGATAAGCTCCTTGACCCCTCCAAGCCTCAGTGCCTCATCTATAATGTGTGAATTAAAATAGTTCCTTCTTCAGAGGTGGTTGTGAGGCTTAATTCGATGATGGATGGAACATTCTTTAGCACAACATCTGTTCTCAATGAACATGAGCTGTTATTTTTTTTAATATATCTCAATGTCTAGTGTTCTGCCTTTCATGATGTTCTTGTAGGGCTGATATCAGAACCTGCTAAATCTCCATTCCTTGCCACACCTTCACCTCTTTTCAGCAGGATGCAGTAAAAAGAACATGGCCCTGGCCCTGGCCAGTGTGGCTCAGTTGGTTGGAGCATCGTCCCATGTACCAAAAGGTCGTGGGTTCGATTCCCAGTCAGGGCACATATCTAGGTTGTGGGTTTGATCCCAGTTGGGCATGTATAGGAGGCAACTGATTGATGATTGATGTTTCTCTCACACATCGATGTTTCTCTTGCTCTTGCTCTCTCTCTCCCTTCCTCCCTCTCTCTCTTTTTAAAAAGCAAACACAAACAAAGACAGAGAATTCACTTTGAAGTTAGAGGCACCTGGTTTGGAACTGTGGTTATACAACTGACTGCGTGACTCCTGGCTCATCATGGCCCTCAATGTCCCAAAGTCTGTTTCTCACTTACAGTCAGACCAACTTAAATAGCTTTTTATGAAGATGAATACGTGTCCTCATCCCTTTGATACCAACTATCAAGATGTTCTAGCCATAGTAGATGATCAGTGAGAGTAAGCACCACACACTTTCCTTGTTTCTGAATTTCTTTAAGATTTTACTCCCTAGGTCACCCAAACTCCCATCTGGAATCAACACTATACTCCTCCCACCTTCTTCCCCTCACCAGAAAACCCATATCTTTAGGACTCATCCAAAGATAGATTATTAGGGTATTTAAAACCTGGACTTGAATTCTATTTTTTCCCCACATGTATGCTGGGTAACTTGGGGCAAATTTAAAATTTCCTGACATTCTATCTTTCTCTTTTCTAAAATGGAGATAATGGTATCTACTTCAAAAGGTTGTTGTGGGGATCTAATTAAACTCACCTATTCACTAAATTGTGAACACCTACTATGTGCCAGTCATTATGGTAGGTACTAGGATTCCAAAAGTGAGCCAGCTACATATTGCATTTATATGGTGTTTAGCACAGTGCCTGGTATACAGGAAACTTCAATCTATAATATCTGTTATCAGTATCATGGTCGTCATCATCATATCTGTACTATGCTACATACACACAGAATAATTCAATTACATTTTAAGTCCTCTGGTCTCAATCAAAATAAATAAATCCTTCAGTATTCTTAGGAATCACAGGGGTATCCCTAATCCAAATGAGATCATGCTACATATAGTAAAAATCCATAAGTAAGATAAAGAAGTTATTCAACTAATTCCAACATACAACTGAGAATCATTGGTGTAGAGTCTCCTGTCATGGAGTTAGGATTTGATGGCAAGGAAAGGGTAGTCTGGATAATTCTAAATAGAAAAATAATATATTTAAAATTAAGTGATTGAACAGTAGCATGGATAAATGTGGTAGATCCACACAATGGAATACTAAATAGCAAGGAAAAAGAACGAATTACAGCTTGTTAAATGTAAATGCAAATCTTACAAATGTTATGTTGAGCAAGAGAAGCCAGACACAAAAGAATGTATAGTGTATGATTCAATTTGTATGGTGTACAGGCAGACAGAACTTACCTATGGTGAAAGAAGTCAGAGCAGTGGGTACCTCTGGGGGTATGTATTGATTGGAGCAGGTTTGAAAACTTCTAGGTGGTGGAAATGCCCTGTGTGTCTGTCTGTCTGACTCTCTTTCTCAGAATCTTGATACATTTTACACCTGTAAAATATAGTTATTTACTGAAGTTGTAATATTAAACTTAATATGTGACATTTAATGTAAATTATAATATGTAACTATATATTTTTTCTTTTCATTTGCCTTTTTACTTTCAGTTTATAATTAAAATGATCTTGTGTTTTCCAAGTGTATTCTTGGTTTTTCTCTTCCTCCCTCAAGCTTCTCAGCAGTAATTCTGGGGCAAGAGGATGCTCCGCAGGGGGATGGGGAGAAAGCAGTGGAGCCGATACAAACACAGTCTTGGGTTTAATGTGTACTGTCAATACGTTAAAGTGGATGATCTGTATGTGGGTAACTGCTCATTTTATGAGGCTGTTATGATTTTTTTCCACTGGTGTTGGCAATACAGCGCTGGGGTGCCTCACCGTGGCCCAGAACTAAATAGGATAATGGTACTTAGAAGCGTGTCTACCAAGTTACTCTTTTGGGTGGATGGCAATGGCCTTGGATGTGTTAGAAATGAGACAAAGATAAGAAGTGAGGGGGAAATTCCAGACCTTGAGCACTTTCCCACATATAAATTTTGGCCTTTGCCCTACTTTTCCTTCGATTTGATTGACACCTGAGGGGGTAAGGGATGGTGCTGGCCCAGTTTCCTGTCTCCTTCTGGTTTGGCTTTGGGCACGGGCTGTGATGGTGCCTGCTCCTTGAAGTTTGAAAGAAAGGAAGGGCGATCGTCAAAACACTGTGTTATAAGTGACCACGTGCTCTGAGAGTTCACTCCCCAGTGGGCCCACAGCCACGGGTGGGGAGGCGCAGAGGATCAGCTGCAAGATCTGTCATGCAGAGCAGCGATGTTCAGCCAGTGTGTCGCAGGACTCCTTATTTTACTTATTTATTTTTTATATATTTTTATTGATTTCAGAGAGGAAGAGAGAGGGAGGGAGAGATATAAATATCAATGATGAGAGAGAATCATTGATTGGCTGCCTCCTGCATGCCCTGCACTGGGGATTGAGCTCGCACCGGGGCACGTGACCTGACTGGGAACCAAACTGTGATCTCCTGGTTCATAGGTTGATGCTCAACCACTGAGCCACACCGGCTGGTCTACTCTTTAAAACTTGCAATACCATGACTATTCAGTCATGGGCACTGACCTCTTTTTGTTTAGATTGTCAAATAAAAAAAAATGACAACAGCCAACACAACAATAGCCAGCTGGGGTGAATGAATCAAAATTATAACTTTTTTTGTGTGTGGTCAAATAGGCAAAAAAAAGGTATATATATTTTTGGAGTGCTCCAGAATTTTAGTAATTAGTTTATGTGTGTCATGAGATGAAAAAGGTTGAAACTCGCTGATGTAGAAGGAAGAAGCAACTCAGAGAAGGTATAGAGGTAAATATAGTTCTTTCTTATTAAAGAGAGGGATGGGGAGGGAAGAAGGGAGAGAGAGAAAAAAGTAAGACAGAAAGACAGACGAAAGAAAGAAAGAAAGAAAGAAAGAAAGAAAGAAAGAAAGAAAGAAAGAAAGAAAGAAAGAAAGAAAGAAAGAAGAAAGACAGAAAAGAAAGAAAGAAAGAAAGAAAGGAAGGAAGGAAGGAAGGAAGGAAGGAAGGAAGGAAGGAAGGAAGGAAGGAAGAAAAAGAAAGAAAGAAAGAAAGAAAGAGAAAGAAAGAAAGAAAGAAAGAAAGAAAGAAAGAAAGAAAGAAAGAAAGAAAGAAAGGAAGAAAGAAAGAAAGAAAGAAAGAAAGAAAGAAAAGAAAAGAAAAGAAAGAAGAAATTCTACAAATACTAGTAGGGGACAAGTGGAGCAGGAAGGTAGGAAAGACAGAAACCAACTGCTAGCGCACAGTTACTTGACAACCTCCAAATCATAATTAGGAGAAACTTCCTGGCCTCACATTTTCCACATAAACACTGGGGCGCTGGCGGAGTTAATGGGTCCCTGACTACTGCCCAGAGCCGCCTCTGGCCCAGCCCGGCAGCGATTGACGTCAGGGGCAGAGTGTCAGAGGACTGCGCTCCGCTCCGCGGCGCTCCCCTCGCTCGCTCCTGTTTATACGTTTGACCCTAACCTTTCCCAGATGTGCAGCGTTCCTCCATCCAAACAGGGAGTTTCGACAGCGAGCATCGTGTGCTCTCCAAACCCCGAACCCCATCCTGGGGCCAAAACAAAAGTCCAGAAATCCAGGTCCCTGAGTTGTCGAACTGGACGTGTGCACCAGAGTGCCTCTCGGCTGTGGGGTGTCCCCCGCTGGAGGCCTGGATAATGGGGTTTCTGTCCTTCCCGGCCGGTTAGCTCATGCCTCATGTTGTTCCTTAGCATCTGGCTGGCCGGCAGCCTCTCTGTCTGCCTGGGGAGGGGTGGGAGTACCCCGGCAAGCAAGGGCCTTTGTGTTGGGGATCCAGCCCTCTCCGCCCACTCCAGCCTGGACTCCCCCCTTCCTGGCTCCAGGCTCACACACTGCTTTCGGTTGTACTGACACTTCTGGGTGACTCATGGCCCTGTGGCTTGTTGCACTTTGTTCTGGCTGCTGGATAGACCGCTCCCCTTTCCCCTTTATGGCTTGGTGGACACTGAGTCCTCCTTCCCTTCTCAAGGCAGGACAAGCTCCCCCTTCTTCCCTCCCCTCTTTTCCTGGAAGCCTTTTCTCAGTCCCTTCCCTGCTCCTTCCCAGTTCGCATTGGCTGTTCCCTCCATAGCTCCACTGCCCGGCTTTATAGGAACTCCTAACCTTATGCTTCATGACATGACTGTGTTTACTGTTCTCTCTTTGCTTGACGTTTGAGTGCATTTTCATGTGTCTGTTTCTCCAACGAGACTGTAAGCCTTGTAAGAGCAGGGACCCTATCTTGCCCGTCTTTGGACCCCCATGTAGGCCTTTGCATGGCATCTAAAAGATAGGCAAGAGTTTGTGTTGAATGAATGAATGCATGAACAGGCCCAAGGAAATGAGGCCGGTGTTCTAGCAGAGGGCAGGGACTGTGATGACTTTGGGAGAGCTGGTATTGACACATTAGCAAGACCTTGTTACCCCCGATGAGGGACAGCTTGGGAAAATAAACACAAATGTGCACAATGGGGGACAATGACTGCTGCTGCTACAGGTCCTTAACCCTGTCACTTGCTAAGTGCTTCACCGATAGTATCTCCTTTGCTTCTGGCCACATCCCTTTTCCGAGTGGCGAGTGGCGAGGGGTTCCGTAATAGTTGTTTGTATTCTTTCAAGTTTCTAGGGGACAGGATTCTGTAGCCTGTGCTGGAGGCGCGTTCCGAGACCTCTCCGCCCTTTGGAAAGCTCCGAATCCCTTTGCTCCAAAGCCAGTGTATGATCTGTTCCAAAGCAGCTGAACAAAGGATCATGGCTTCGACATTCCCTCTGTGCCTTTCATGAAATCCCAGCGTCCCCTCCCCTCTGCACTGAGTTCATCGCCCTCCTTCCCCCAAATCTGAGGCCCCTGATGGAAGGCCAGATCCCTGAGGAGCTAACAGGGACCACCAGCCGGGCCGAATTAGTCTGCCTTTGGCCAGAAGACAAGCTCTTAAGAAAGAGCTACTTATGGAGAGATTAAAAATGGCGGCAGAGTAAGTGGATGCTGCACGGACATGCTCCCAGGAATAAAGTGGAATTACAACTAAAATACAGAAAAACTTCCTGAATAATCATTGGAAAACTCGCAGGAGAGAACCCTGATGCCCGAGGTCCGAAAGTGGAGACCGCATAGAGACTGACTGATTTTGTATAATGTCAAAAAAAAAAAAAGAGCTACTTATATCTTCAAAAACCTACGTACACTTCACATTCACACTATACTTCCGTTTGTGAGAGAGGCGATTAAAAGTTGTAGCAAAATTCTCTATCAAAGAAGAAATGAAAAGAGGGCTGAGGAAGCCTATGTAACAACTTGTCTTCCTACCATCTGAGTTGGGTCTGTCTACCCATGGCCTCTCCTTCTCCTCCTCAAGGAATCAGACCCCAATGGACAGAGCTCAAAGAAAGCAGAGGACAGATGCAGTCACCATCTGTCACTATAAACTCTCCTTTTCCCAGTGGTGTGCAAACATAAAGATGCATTCAGAGCCCTGGCTGAGTGGCTCAGTTGGTTAGCACGTCACCCTGATATACCGAGGTTGTGGGTTTGATCCCTGGTCAGGGCACATACTGGAATCAACCAATGAATGCATAAATCAGTGGACTAACAAAACAATATTTCTCTCCCTCTTTCCCTCATCCTCTTTTCCTCTCTTTAAAATCAATAAAAAAATAAAAAGATGCCCTAACCGGTTTGGCTCAGTGGATAGAGCGTTGGCCTGCGGACTCAAGGGTCCCAGGTTCGATTCTGGTCAAGGGCATGTACCTTGGTTTCGGGCACATCCCCAGTAGGGGGCATGCAGGAGGCAGCTGATTGATGTTTCTCTCTCATTGATGTTTCTAACTCTCTATCCCTCTCCCTTCCTCTCTGTAAAAAAAAACAATAAAATATATTTTAAAAAATAAATAAAAAGATGAATTCAGGACTTAATAGCAGCTGGAAGGCTGGGGGACTCAAAGCACCTACTGGTTATCATTTCAGTAAGTGGAGTTGGGGGGAAAGTCCCCTCATCCGACTGTCCCCTGAGAGGGGAACCGGAAGTGGTGATACTGTTTCATATGATCCAGAAATCCTTCTGGCTTCCCGCCGGAAAAGGAAATTCCCACGGGGAGTTTTCAGTGGGCTGGCCCTCTCTTGGGGTAAGTAGACATCCAATGTGAGCAGAGTTAAGGGCTAAGTAGATTAGCCCCTTCAGAGTTGCTCCAAATTCATCATTATGGAAAATGATTTGTAAAGTTTGTAATATAATTAGGTGGTGTAATTATCCTTCTATAATTAAATATAACTATAAAATATGTAAAATAATTTCTAAGTTATGCAAATAAGGGACAAACCAGGCCTTGAATATTCTGTTGTTCCCATTTTTCTCTGCAGCCTCCCTGAGAGCCGCCTCCCTGAGGTGGGAGAGAGTGGCTTCCCAGAGCCGTGGGTGTTTTCCCAAGGAAGCTGTGCATCTGAGAAGCTGGGAGCGCCTAGGAAACTCCTATTATGAATCAGAAACAAAAGATGTGTGTTTTGCCAGAGTTAGAATGGACGGGGAAGTGAGGATTACCTTCTCTCTTTTAATTTGAAACTCTTTGTTGTTTTTCTTTAAAACTAATACCAATGCCGTGACCATTTCAGATCACAGAGAAAGCCTGGCATTCATTTAAACTTTCATTCGCCGGTATTCCCAAGGCGATAAAGGCAAGCGAATGATGGGAAACAGTAAAAATAATCCTCAGCCAAATCAGATAGAGGAGGAGAAGGGAAAGAACAGAGCACACACACTAAACACCAAAAGGGTGGGAGGGGACCGGGGGAAGAGCAGCTCTCCTATTACTTCCCCAGGCAGGAAATTATCGCCAATTTCACAGGCACATGGGAGAGTCAAGTCAGCGCTCAGTGGTTCTGATGAGAGATTTCATTCTTGGCACCTCAGTGTTTGCAGAAAACATTCCACTTCAATGGTTAGGAGGTGGGGAAGCACAATACAATTTTTTAGTGCTGCTTTAGGGACTATGGTCCCCTGAATTACACCTATACTGTGCCTACTATGTGCAAAGAATAGACAAGGCATTTGTAGGCGCGAAGATGAATAGGCTACTGGGCCTTCCATCAAAGGGACCCCCAGTTCTCTGCAGGGATATGAGCCAAAGAGATGAGAAGGGATTTCAGTCAAACTGGTTGTTGTCTTAGGGCAGTGGTCGGCAAACTGCGGCTCACGAGCCACATGCGGCTCTTTGGCCCCTTGAGTGTGGCTCTTCCACAAAATACCATGTGTGGGTGCGCATGTACAGTGCGATTGAAACTTCGTGGCCCATGCGCAGAAGTCGGTATTTTGTGGAAGAGCCACACTCGAGGGGCCAAAGAGCCGCATGTGGCTCGCGAGCCGCAGTTTGCCGACCACTGTCTTAGATGAGTGCCTCCTGCCTCAAGGTTCTGAACTGCTACGTAACTATAGGTTCATTCAAAAGCCAACCAATGTGATTTCCCCAAATTATAGTTTGTCTTATCTGCTAATTAAGATTCAACTTCTTTATTGAATATAGGACTATTTTCTATACCTTCTTATTTAGTTTGGAAACTGTATTATTTGGCATAATATAAATATATTTATTATTTTTAAGGAATTTGTTCATTTTACCTAAATTTTCAAGTGTACTGACATAAAGCTAGTTATATTTTTTATATTGCCTTTAATATTTGTGTTATTTGTAACAATGTCCACTTTTACACTCCTGGTGTTGGTATATTTTCCCCTTTTTTATTGAGAGATATAGGAATTATTAAAAAGTGAGATAAAGTGAGATAAAAACTTTTCTGGTAAAAATAGATCCAAGTTATTAACAATTACATCAAATGGACTGTCTTTTATTATTTTATTTTATTTTTTAATCCTCATTTGAGGATATTTTTCCATTGACTTTTAGAGAGAGTAGGAGAGAGAGGGGACAGAGAGAAATATCAATGTGAGAGAAACACATTGATTGGTTGCCTCCTGCATGTGCCCTGACCAGGGCCCTGGCCAGGGAGGAGCCTGCAACTGAGGTTCATGCCCTTGACCAGAATCAAACCTGGGACCTTTCAGTCCGTAGGCCAATGCTCTATCCACTGGGCCAAACCAGCTATGACTCAAATGGACTGTCTTTTAAACAAGAAAGGGAGCTGTGGCCCATGGACGTCTCATGGAGGGGAAGTAATTGACCCCCTGCAACATGGTAGAGAACCAGAAGGGAGGGGATGGGTGACCGCTGTGGATCCTGGGATTGGCCATATCCACGATCTAGCATTTACTTTCCTTTTTGCCTGCTGGGACTCCCTTCAGGTAGAGCCCAATGCCTTCATGGTTAGGGAAGTGATGTTACTATACATTACAGAGCGGCCTTTTTGCTTGTGCTTGGTAATAAAGGGATTGCTTTGCGTCCATTCTTGGAGTGATGAGTCTTTGAGACGCAGATAAAGTGATGTTCTGAAGAGTCTTCTACAAAAAAGCAGATCTGGTCTCAGATGGTGGACCGAGGGGACGAGGAGCAAACAGGATGAACCTGTGCCTCAGATGTTCTCAGAACTACTTGGAGTGAGGAACCTGATAAAAGACTGGGCTTCCTGAAGCAGCAGGAGAGGAGGTAGAAAAGTTATGATTTGGCGTTAAAGGACATTGCGACCCTCTGTCGGATGGAGAACCAGGACCTTCACGTTGCAGTATTAGCTCTGAATGCTCATTTGTGGATATTATTCCACGTGCCTGCTGACCACACATATCTGTTGGCTCCTTTTTGCTTGAAGGGCTCCTGAGGGCTGATCACTTGACCTTAAGCCACTTGATTCGTTAGCCCCCTGACTTGGGTGCTTGGCCATCACATCGGTCGTTAACATTGACCTCTGAAGTGGGCCCAGCAACATCTTAGTAGCTACACCTTCCGAGAGGCCTCAGCAGCACATGTCCTCAATTCATCTCTCCCAGGCCGGGTCTGAGGTGGGAAACAATGAAAATATGTCTGTTGATTTCTTGAACTCCCACTTATTTATTCTTGCAGAATAGGCTTCTTTTCTCCCTCAGGGCTGATGAAACCTGCCCCGGCTTTCATTTTCATCTGAAATGATGCTCATTTTTCATCCTCCTCTGAGGGACCGCTGATTGCTGTTGGGTCAGTGAACTCCCAGAGGGGATACAATGGAGGCTGAGGCTATTTTTTAAAAAATGCCAGAAAACCTCCCACTATGTCTAAATATGGCCACAGGAGACCTGGGTTCTTTAATTACATGATTAGCCCAAATTCAGTAATTACTCAGAGAAGCTCTGTGGAGTGAAGGATATGTGAGCAATTCATAGGGCCTTTGCCTGCCTCCTGGGCCACTTCCATAAACCCCACTCTGCAGACCTCGTAAATTCCTACAAGGACAAAAGCGAGCCCCCCTTCTCTGGGGACAGGCCCCCTTTGTTTCTCCCCTGAGCAGTGACTCTCAGAGCCTCTGTTATGGCCTCCCTGGAACTCTGTACATAGCAACCAGGGCGTGAGGTGAGCAGTTCTCTTCCCATTAAATATGATGCCACCAAGCTGTTCCTGTCAGTTACTGCCATTAAAATGACAGCTGTTGGTCAGCCCCTGGTGGAAAGAGGCAACCTCTTCCTTCTTCTTGCTTCCCCCAAATACCGACCTTTTCCCTCTGTGCCGATTAGAAAGTGCCCGTGCTGACCCAGAGAGAGTGACTCAAGCATGTTCCCAGGCACAGCCCAGCAGGCGTGAAGTGCTGAGCTGGAGAACGTACTGTGCCAGGTTCTCAGGACTCAGCTGGAGCTCCACCCTGCCCACCCTCCCCCTATCCCGCGGTCGGGCTCTGCAGGCAGAGCTGTTTCTTCCTTCAGAGAAGTAACTGCTTCAGGAAACACCCCTCCCCTGGATCAAGCCTGGGATTGCCATGGAGGAAAGGAACAGGCAGATGTGTGCATGCCTCTGTGTGTGTGTGTGCATGAATATCCATGCGCACGTGCTCTTGTGTATGTATGCACATTGGGTTCTTATATGTGCACTAGAGGCCCGGTGCATGAAATCTGTGAACAGGTAGGGCCCCTAGGCCTGGCCAGCGATCAGGGCCGATTGGGGCCTTCCAGCTGCCGGTCTGGGCCTTCTTTTATTCCATGCCGCCCCCTGGTGGTCAGCGCACGTCATAGCGAGTGATCAAACTCCTGGCCTCTCGGTTGAACTCCAGAGGGGATATTTGCATATTAGGCTTTTATATAGAGAGATTTAATGGACACATGGATTTCTGTGTGCACTGCTGTCATGTGAGTAGTGTGTTCGCAACCAGAGCCCTTCAATCCCCTTTCCTCTCCTCTGTGCCTTTCTTTACCACAAGGTAACCTCATGGTTTATTTCATTTGCTTTATTTTATGTGTCATTGTGGGTATGTATACAGCAAAAAACAAATGGACAAAAAAAACACACACATAAAAATATCCGAACCAAAACAAACCAAACAAAAAACTCAACAAACAAAACAAAAAGTAGCAACTGGCCAGACTTTTGGCAAAGAGGATTGTTTGCAGATGGGAGCAGTTCCTCTTGGTTTAGTGGAGGCCTTTCTTCCTGGAACCCAGGTCCCGAGGCCCATGTGGTAAGACGACAGGGTTCCCTGTTGATGTCACAAACTCTGCCCCACAACCCCACTGCCTGCCCTTGTCTGGGAGGCTGAGTGCTCTGAGGCAGCCCGTTAATCCTACCTGGTGAGCATAGAATAGTAAGTGGCAAAAGACAATGGCTTTGGACTGTATTTTAAATCAAACCCAAGCGCCTATATTTGCTCCAAAGCTTTTTTCCCTGCAATAATGTATCTTTAAAACATCTTAGATTTAAGATCTCATGATTCTTCTTCAGAGAGTTACTGACGCAATCACGTTAACCCAATCTCCGTCTCCTGCATGTCTGGAGGTATAATGAGATTTGGAGTCAGGCTCAAATCTTGAATCGAGTTACAAGTAATGTAACTTTAGATAAATTAATGAATTCTCAGTTACTTCATCTAGAAAAAGGGGGAAACGGTCATACCTATCTAATAGAGCTGTTGTACAAATTAAATGAAACTTACCTGTGATCTTTTTTTTTCTAATTGATTTTTTTTTTTTTTTTTTAGAGAGAGAGAGAGGAAGAGGGAATACAGAGATAGAAACATAGATAAGAGAGAGACATGGATTGGCTGCCTCCTGCATGCCCCCTACTGGGGATTGAGTCTGCAACCCTGGCATGTGCCTCGACTGGAAATCACACCAGGGGTGTCTTAGTTGAAGGGTTGACACTCAACCACTGAGCCACACTGGCCGGGTAACCTGTGAAGAGCTTAATGCAATACTTCATAGGTAGTAAGTGCTCTGTTAGCTATTTTTATTTTCCCCTCCCTTCTCCCAGCTATTGCTGGTGCCAAATCTCTCCTACCCCTCGTTCTTGCCTCCCTACTGTGATGATTTCCTCAGGGCTACCATAGCAAAGTACCACAGTTTGGGTGGTTTCATACAACAGAAATTTATTCTCTCACAATGCCTGAGGCCAGAAGTTTGAAATCAGGGTGTCAGAAACACCATGCTCCTTCTGAGGGCTCTAGCAAAGAATCCTTTCTTGCCTCTCCCATCTTCTGGTGGCTCCCGGCATTCCTTCGCTTGTGGCCACATAACTCCAATCTCTGCCTACTCTGTCTTCACATGCCTTCCTCTCTGTGTTTCTCCTGCTCTTGTAAGGATACCAGTTATTGGATTTAGGGCCCACACCAAACCCAGCATGATACCATCTTGAGATCCTTAACTAATTACATCTGCAAAGACTCAATTTCCAAATAAAGTCATATTCTGCCCCTCCCTTTAATTTCCTAGAAGAACTTGAATTAGAGATCTTGCCCATAATAAGAGAGTATAGCCATAATCTCTTTTTTTGCCCACCTATATATGGCAGGGCAAGCTTCTATTTATTAAACATCTGCTCTTCTTATTCTGTGATGACCCTTTGCCATCCCTCTCTCAGAATGTCTTTTTTTACCCATGTTCCCTTTCTGTCTCCGAACCTCTTGTGCACGTGGGGTCTCTGACTCCCTCACATATGTGGGGTTCCCATTCATGTGTGTGTATTCCATTTGGTTATTTCCTCTTGCTAATCTGTCTCATGTCTATTTGAATGTTAGACCAGCCAAAGAAACTTGAGGGTAGAGAAAGGTTTATTTTCCCCTCACAAGAACCTGTGTCAAAGCACAAGGCTTGAGGGTTGAGTTTGGTTCCATGAACAGAGAGAGAAGCTATAGAGCCAAGGAGATCAGGGTCGGGTTTGGAAAGGGAAAACAAGTTGGAGAAACAGTTGAGAATCTGGCATTTGAGCTGAATGAGTGCAGTGAATCCATTCATATATTAGAGGCCATCCAAGTGGCCTGGGCTAGGCTGGCTTGAATCCCTAGGGCAGGGCGGAGAGTGCATCCTATGGTCAGGCTCCACAGATCTCTCTGGACATCAAGGAGGGACACATGGAGCACAGAGTCCAGTGATCTAATCCTGGTGACTCTCTGTTCTCTTGCGTCGTTGTTTGTTCTGTGGGACCGAAGGCACTGACAGCTCCAGGTCACAACCTGTGTTTGTAGCTGTTTGTGTTGTGGTTTCCTAAACAGCTGGGCAGACGGAAGAACTGAGCTTTCACTGTTTTTGAGGATGTCCAACCCTGTTTGTCCTGATTCTTGCTCTATTGCACGTCTGGTTTCTGAGTCAGTTTGGAGCCAGGCTGAGCATGAGTCAGGAGACCGAGCTGGACTTGATGGTGTCTCCGGAGTTCCATCTCTGATACTTTATGACTCTGAATCCAACCAATTAGCGAAATGAAGTGGCATTTTCTCTGCCTCTCAGATTTGGCTGATATGCTCAATGCATGACTCTGGCTGGAGAGCTGATAGTCTGTCATTTTTTTTGGCAGAGGCTGCAGCATAAGGAAGTGACTCCAGAAATGATTTACCAGGCTTCCAAGATAGAATCACTTCTAAACCCATGTTGTAATTTATTATAAAAACATTTTTTTCTAGCAATTTCCGAAAATTAACAGACTCAGAGGGTTTCATTGTTTGAGTAGGCATTGGGGATAACTATCTTAGTGCAGACTGGGTGGCTTCAACTATATTTCTCCCAGTTTTGAAGGTTGGGAAGTACAAGATCAGGGTGCCAGTAGAACACACGTCGGGTGAGGCCTTGCTTCCTGGCTTGGAGACAGTCACCTTCTTGCTGTGTGTACCCTCATATGGCTGCGGGAGACCCTTTCTCTCCTCTCTTCTAACAAGGGCACTCATCTCACCCATGAGCGCCCTGTCCTCATGACCTAATTACCACACCCCCTTCCCCACAAGCCCTACCTCTAAATACCATCACAGTGAGGATTAGTCTTCCCTTTGTGGGGATACCAATGTTCAGTCCATAGTAGGAAAAGCTGAGGTGCAGCACCATCAGATCCCCTGCAAGGGGTCCCCAAGCCAGGGAGCAGAGGGCTGGCTGGTTTTCAATGCAGGACTTTTTCCTCCTGTATCAAGATCGTGATTCATTCTGATTAGTTAAATGATACAGTTTCCTACTCTCAATCCTGCCTTGACTATTTCTTCCCCTTTCACTTAAAAATAGAAATAAGACCATTTATAAGAACACAGAGGAGCAAGGTATGTGTAGGCAAGCATCTGCACATACATGCACATGTTTTGGAAATTATAAATGGATTTAAGCTAAGCAGCGTTCTGTATCTTGCTTGCTTTGTCACATACTAGTCATACACCTTGGACGTTTCCCCATGTCACGCTATAGAGACCCAGCTCTCTTTAATAACAGAGTATGGTGTGAATAATGTTTCACAGTACATGTGTATATATGTCATAATCTAAGTATTCCCCACGGACAGATATTTGGCTTTTTCCTGACTTTTGCTGTGGCTATCATGCTGCTGCCAACCACTGTGTGCATTTGTGTATTTACATTCGTAAGAGAGTGTCTCTGTAGGTTGAGTTCCTATAAATGCAACAACTGACAGAAAGACTGTGCATTTTGTACTTTGGTAGAGATCGCCCAGTGACCATCCAGATGGGTTATATCAGTTTTTATTCCTACCCATCAGTTTATGAGCGTGCTTCCCTCCACCCTGCCCTCCACATGCACCACTAAATGACTTTTGAGATGAAAATGGTATCCCTTTGTTACTCAATACGCATTTTTTTAAAAAAATGACCAGAGTGGTTGCGCATTTTTTCATGTTTATCACCATTTTAATTTCTTTTTTTCTCAGATTTATGTCCTTTGCTTTGTTTATTTTTTAAATAGAATTATTTGTTAAGTAAGTGCTTTTAAAAGAGTTTTTATTATAAGGATATTATTATTTTGGTGTCAAATGTAATGTAAGTATTTTCCAAAGCTCTCTTATTTTAAATCTTTGCTCATGGTATTTTTGCTATTCAAAAGTGCTTTTATTGTCACGTTTATTATTCTTTTAAATGTGTGGCCTCTGGCTTTTGTACCATCATGACAAGGGACTCTCTCGCAATAAGATTAATTTGAAAAAGTACCTATGTGACTCTTAGTACACTCTAGTTATTTTAAAAAGTGTTGAATCGTTCTTACACCTGGAATTGATTTTTGAATAGGGATTAGGGTAGGCATCTAGCTTTATTTTTTTTCTAAATAGCTTTGTAGTTATACTAATACCACGTAATCAATAGTTGATGCATTTTCCCATTATACTCATTTGTACATATTTCTCACTATATTTTCATATGTATTTATAATATTTGTGTAGTCTTCACACTCCCCTGATGTATCTGTCTTTTCAGCACTAACACTAGTTTAAATTAATGTAGCTGTATAATTTTAAAAGTAACATTTGACTAATGCTCACTCATTGTTCGTCTGCTTCAGAATCTCCCTGACTAGTAAACACTTCTATGTTACGAGATAAATTGTTTCTGTAACGTGACTGGATTTGACTCCAGTGACTTTATAGGTTACTTTAGGGAAATTCAATTCTTTTCAACATGGGGTCTTTCAGTCTTCTGTGTCCTTTAGATGAACTTTAACATTTTAAAATAAAGGTCCCAAATATTTCTAATTAAGTACAATCCTATTTTAATTGTTCATTAACTATTGTAAATCAGACTTTAAATCTTTCATATTTTGTTGTTGTTATTTATTCTATTTTCTTATTTAAAAAAATGTTTTCCAATCACTTTTCTTAGACTTTCCAAGTATAAAGACATTATAAATAATGATCATTTTTCCTTCTCTAATTTTTTTCACTTCTAAATTATTTTTTGTGTGTCAGATGCATTGTAAAGTGTTTCCAGAAAGAAGTTACATAGAGATACTGATAATGGCCTTCCCGGCTTTGTTTTTCCCTGTAATGGGAATATTTATAACAGTTTACCATTAAGCAGTTAGCACGGTTTAAGATACTATTGTCTTTCATCTTCAAGAAGTCTCCATTATGACTTTTAAGCATCTATTGAAATGAGACTATGCTTTTTGACTCTTTGACTTATTAATGTGGTGACTTACAAGAACAACTGCTTGACACTGAATTGTCCTTGGGTTTCTGAACAAGTCTCAGATGGTCCCAGTATCTATATATATAAAAAGCCAGTGGCCGTAATGCCATAAAGCCATAACGACCAAAGACCGGTCACCAGAAGGGGCATGGAGTACCTCTCAGTCCCGTGGCCCACAGGCTTCGATCGCAGCAAGGTGGGGGGCAGGCAGGTGGGGTGCAGGGAATGGACGCTGGGTGGGTGGGGGCCGGGAGTACAGCGTGGGTCCCCAGGTGGCGAGAGGAGGTGCTCCCACCACATGGGCAGAGGCCAGGGCGCACGCGGCAGGTGGCAGGGGGAGGCGGCGCACAGGAAAAGGGCACGAGCTGGGAGAGGAATTGAGGCAGAAGGTAAAAGCTGCTACTAAGGGAAAGAGCCAAACTGTTCAGAGCAGCCAATGGCTCAGATACTCAACACTGAGGAGAGAGGAATGGGGACCAGCCAGGCACAAATGAGCTCACGAGGCCCGCGGCGGCGGCGGCGGCGGCGGCGGTGGTGGGGTCTGGGGTCCTGCTGGTGCGGTGGGTCTTGGGGCAGCATGGTGGAGGGAGTCTGGGGTCCCGCCCGCAACAGCGCAGCTAGTGAGTCTGGGTCCCATGGCGCGGGGGTCTGGGTCTTGCGTGATTTTGCGCACTGGGCCTTTAGTATTATTATATAACATACTGCGAAATTCTCTCTGTGATATTGATTTTACCATTTTTGCATTGATATACATTAGTTAGATGGGGCCTTAAGGGCCAACTTTGTCTCTTTATGTTGTTATTATGATGGCTGTATAGTAATAATATGGATCTTACCTCTTACGCTGTACTCCGGGATGGTTTATAAAACACTGGGGTTCTTTGACAACTTTCCCAGTTGTTCTGTATACTTCTTCCTTTCTTGAATCAATTTTGGCAGTTTCTATTTTTGATGAAAAGAGTGCATTTTTTTTCCAGGTTTTAAAGTGCCTTTGTATAAATCTTTGCACATATTTCTTACAATTATTTCCATTTCTTTTTCCTCTATTTTTTTTAAAATTCTTATTTCTTCTCACTTTTCTCTGGATAAGTCTAGGTAGTGATTTACCTATTTTAGTTACTGTCCTTTTTCAAAGACTCAGATCATACATGCATCGTATTCTTTTTGTTTACATGTAATTTCTGCCTTTACTTTTATCGATTCCTATATTTTATTTTGCTTGGAAATTTTTGTTACTATTTTTCCACTTGTTTGTGTCAAACAATTAATTAAGTACTTATTCATTTACATATTTACAGATATTAATTTTGATTAACTTAGTTCTAAAGACAGCTTTCTCTAGATCATACAGATTTTTTCTGTTTTTTCATATTTGTATTTTTAAAATGCATCAAAGTTATGCATTTATATTATTTACAGGGTCAAATAATTACATAAGGCTTTATTATTGACACAGGAACTCCCTGTTCTTGGCATTTAGTTGGAGATAGATATAGAAATAGACAATAAGATCAACTTTAATACCTTGTATTTATACCTTCATCCATTATTTTCTACTTGATCTGCCATACGCTATTGAATTGCCTCAGGGAACACCAGGGAATGCTCAGAGGGCCTTCGTATGTGTAAGGGGCCCTATTCCTGCCTCAACCTTTTATTTCTCTTCTATATGGGGCTTCATCTAAAGATTACATTAAGAGCCCTAGCCAGATTGGCTCATTGGATAGCGCATTGGCCTGCAGACCAAAGGGTATCAGGTTTGATTCTGGTCAAGGGCATGTAAAAAAAAAGGGGGGGGGGTGGTTAAAAAAAGAGAAAAGTTTCAATAGCTTATAATGCTTGAAACTCATTAAACTTACATACATGTACAGTGTTTATATGGAAACCCAGAAGTAAAAGCACAATATGTATTTGAATTCAAGAAGACATCAATGACACACACATTATTATTTAATGTGATACTAATAAAGAAAAAGAAACACATAGCTCAATAGATTATGATATATCATCGGTGTTAAGAGACATAGCAATATCAGAGATGCTAACATATGAAAATAATTACACAGTATCTTAAGGTAGACTAAATATGGCATATGCTTTTTGAACGTGACTTAGAATGAAAGTCTTCGGCTTCCTTGACAATTCTGTGACTGTTCAAAGGTTAAGTGACCCTTGAAATAGAAATTGAGGAAGAACTCCAGCGAAGTATCACTTGTTAACTGGGCATCTGAGTTCAGCCTGGAAAGTGACGTTGCAAACTTTTGTCCTCAGGGTTCTCATTCCGGATGGTCCAGACACCCCTGGCTTTGCTCAGTCCCCTTGGCAAGATCGCACATCCCTGAGCCGCAGTCGGGAAGGGGAGATGGGTCCTGTGTTTGGGGTTTGGAAATATCATCTTGGCCCGATGAGCTCCTGCTGTTTTGTTTTCCCTCCCTGGACCACGTGTGTCACAGCTGGGGCCTCCACCGCATGGCCCCACGGGCTGCAGGGTGATGCGTCATTGGCCTCCCTCTCGCTCTTGGCGTGCATCTGCGGCTCTCCTGACGGTAGTCCAGACCTTCTTCAGCGTTCCCATGCAGCAGCTCTGATGAGCCCAGAGAGTGAGAGTGTAGAACCCGGAAGCCTGGGGGTTCAGCCCAAAGCAATCAATCATCCCTAACTCTGAAAACATGTAAGGATCATTTCTAAAACACTGGATTGGATTCTTATTATACAGTTAGATTCTTGACCAAAAAAAAAAAAAATAATAACTTCTAAAGCAGAAGAAACAATTTAAGAACACCCTACAGTCACTTGCCTTTCTCTAGGGCAGGGGTGGGCAAACTTTTTGACTCGAGGGCCACAATGGGTTCTTAAACTGGACCGGAGGGCCGGAACAAAAGCATGGATGGAGTGTTTGTGTGAACTGATATAAATTCAAAGTAAACATCATTACATAAAAGGGTATGGTCTTTTTTTTTTTTTTAGTTTTATTCATTTCAAACGGGCCGGATCTGGCCCGCAGGCTGTAGTTTGCCCACGGCTGCTCTAGGGCCTTCGATTTGTCAGGATCAGTGGGCTGATAGTATTGGCCTACGGGGGCCTTGAGACGCTTGGCATAAATTGTATTTGATGGGCATAGAAGATGCTTCTAATACTTCCACTCAGAATTGCCCTTACTAGTAGAGGCTTCTCTTTATCTTAAATATTTATACAAATTAAGTATTTAATTTTGTGTTTTTGAATATAAAGACAGTATTTTTCTAAAAATCTTTCCATAGAATGGCCCCAGGAAGACGTGGCACATGAATACTTTCTCACTTTGAGTGACCCCCACACCACTTCATGGTCCAATTCTCCAGTTGGACATGACTCATTCTCCAGTTGGAGAATCGTGGATAAAGGAACCTGGGAGAACCTGGGTCCAAGTGCTGGGTCTGTCATTTCTAAATTATGTGATCTTGGGAAGTTGTTTAAATTTCACAATTTTCAGTTTCTTTCTCTATAAAAGGGGCATTAAAAACACCAAACTCACGTGAGTATGACGAAGATAAAATGATATATATCGGTTGCCTGTCACAGTCCTGAGGATCAGTTGCAACTTTCTTTTCACTCTGTTTTCTCCCTTTCTAAAGATATTACTCCTCCCCGCCCCCTGCCATTCCCAGTTTCAGCCTAGAAAAAGAGGAGCAGACGGGGTGCAGGTACTTCTCATTCATCCCCCTGCGAACTCTGCCATTTCATAGCACCCTAAAAGGAGAACTGTCTGGCCTTATCTTAAAAATCTCCTAAAAGCAAACGGCCCTGATTTGGCAACTCATTTTAGCTCACAGAAATTTTTTTTAAAGTATGTTTTTATTGATTTTTAGAGAGAGAGGAAAGGAGAGGGATAGAGAGAAAGAAACATCAATGAGAAACATCATTAATCAGCTGCCTTCTGCCTGCCCCCTACTGAGGATCAAGCCCCAAACCGGGCATGTGCCCTGACCGGGAATCAAACTGTGACCTCTCGGTTTCTGGGTCAATACTCAACAGGCCAGGCCACACAGAATTTGTTCTTTTGCCCATTTGTTTATTCATAATAAACATACATTAAACCCATGCTATGCCAGGCACTGTGCTAGGTCTCAGAAACATGAAAAGATACCTGACATAATTCCCCTCCTTAAGATACTCATAATACTATAGGGGAAATCTGCAAGTACACCATTGCCATGCCAAGGAATTAGTGCCATGATAAAAATGCCCTCTGACTCTTATAATCAATAGGATGGACACCTTTCAAGAGTTGGGAGCAGTTGGTTGGCACAGGAGTATTGGAAACACTTCCCAGAAGAGGGGAAACCTGACCTAAGACCTGAGAAGCAAAGGTGACAGGGGTTTTGAAGGTTCATTTCAGGCAAAACCTCACCGGGAAGTGAAAGTGGTTCACTGAGACTCAGCATAGATATCATGAGGAATGGTGAAGACAGTGAGGGGATTGACAACAAACATATTTATTCTCCAGCTCTGCTCCTGTGAAAAGGAAATATGGAGATCTGAGGGCAGAGAAAGCAGAAAGGTTACTGCCACAATCCAGGGGAGCTCTGGCGAAAGTCTAAGCCAATGGCCAGAGCAGAATGGGAAGTCAGGATTAAGACATAAAGGAGGCAGAACCTTTAAACTAGCGACGTAAAACTGACTGGGTCACATAGAAGCTGTGTCTCTCATCCTTAATCTCCACTTCCCACACAGTGTTCAGGGCCCTTGGTATTTTACCACTTCAGGGTGATGCTGAACGAAGAGGCAATAGAAAGGCTGGTGGAGAAATTTGGCCTTTTAAATCTGATAATGACAAGAAAAGCGGACTTTTCTTAGCATATAAATAAAAGACGATTGCTGAGTTAAATTATGAAAAAATATTTCCAATCATTTTCTTTTTTCAGTTCTTAATTAATTATATGACGTCAAGGTAATATCTTTGGGTTGATTAAAGAAATATGCATTATAATAATAATGTGTTAAAGTTCATTGTAAACTGTAGGGTGCTTTGATTTTTATTTATTTATTTATTTATTTATTTATTTATTTATTTATTTAGTAAACCTTTATTGTTGACAGAATTAGGGTGCTTTTATACACTTGCTTGTCACATTTATCCTCATTTTATAAGGCAAGTAAACTGAGGCACAGATGTTAATCTTAGCACCTCGGAGCCAAGCTGGAAACTGGTCTAAGATTGGTACAATTCTAATGCCACACTGCCTCCCTTGATGATCAAGATCCCTTCTCCTTTGGGGAAGTTGTCAGGGACTCTGGGTTATAGCAGGGACCTGCAAGAGGAGACAAGAATACGTGTTGGTTCATGCAACTTTCTCCCTGACCTCCTCTAGACAAATCATTTGGCATGCAATTGGAGGGGTGGGGGTTTATTTCATTTTCCTGGATGTTTCTTTAAGGATGTTAAGAGGAACCAGCCAATACTAATCTCAAACAGGATATCCTTTAGGGAAAACACTCCACACTAAATACAAACAAGATGTTTCAGACTGAAGAATCGCAGCCACTGAAGAATCCTTTAACTTACTTCGTGTGTGTGTGTGTGTGTGTGTGTGTGTGTGTGTGTGTATGTGTATAGTTAGATTCAGAATATCCCTTGGACCTTTACTGGACAACCTACTAGGGATCTGTATAAGTCCTTCTGGCCACCCTGTGTAAATCTTGGTGAATCTTTCTTTATTTTATTTTTTAAAATATATTTTTATTGATTTCAGAGAGGAAGGGAGAGGGAGAGAGATAGAAACATCAGTGATGAGAGAGAAACATCAATTGGCTGCCTCCTGCATGCCCCACACTGGGGATTGAGCCACAACCCGAGCATATGCCCTGATCAGGAATGGAACTGTGACCTCCTGGTTCATAGGTCGATGCTCCACCACTGGCCAGGCAGTGGATCTTTATTTAGAGTTCTCCCTCCTTCTACACAAGTTTGTTTCTGCACATGTTATTTGTTTATGTGCTGAGCTCCCTCCCTCCCTCAGTCTCTCTCTCAATGACCTTGCTCCTGCAGTACTCAAGTCCATTAAGAACACTTAAAAGCAAAGAGGACCAATGAGCTCATTCTTCTAAGTTCAGGCCGGACCACCCACAGTGAAACATGTGGACCCGGACGAAGTTTGTACTGAGGACAAATCTTCAGCAGGGTTTTGCTGTCCTCTGGCTTCAGTTTTTTGCTCTCCACCATCTCCTGGGTCATGGGAAGTAGGAATCTATTTCTGTAATCTTCTTACCGAGGTTCCATCGGTGTCCCTGGAAGAAGCGGGAGTGACACTCCAAGTCCCCTAAGCCTCTTGTCACATTTGGGTTTGAACATCCCTTTCCTGCCTACCAAGTGTTCTTCTGAATACCCCATTGTTATAGTCACACTCACCACCCCTTCGAGGGATTTAATGGCTAAATCAGATCCTTTCTTCATGGCACATCTCAAGGCGGGACCCCAACCCTTATCTCAGCAACTGATCTTTCCCACTGCAGACCTGGTGCCAGTGTGTCCCAGAGCCCTCTCAGCCCCTAGAGAACACTGCAGAATAAACAAATTGAAATACCAAGAGGATATTTACAGCCACTGACCAAGCTCCCAGTTTCCTTGGCTGGCCCTGTAGACAATGTACTCCTGCATCAGCCTTCAATTGTACTGTCAGAAATTGATGCGGGACCAAGATTGAGAAAATATTATGCTAAGCCAGTCAATAGGCAAACAAAACATTGTCTACCATTTCTCCAGAGGATCTTGGGCTGTTTGTTTGCTTTCACAATGATATCTCAATCATCAAGAATTCTGGGCCTCTCTGGCTTAAACATCCTGATCTATTTCCCAGGGACTCAAGGGAAGCTGGCTTTGGGGCAGCGAGAGCCCCATGGCACTGAACAGCTTGTAGTTTCCTCATGTCAGTAGACAAAGCTCTCCTCAGCAGGCATCCATCCACTCAGCCCCACTGTGCAAACTCATAAAACTCATATGCAGCAATTCCCAGTGGAAGCATCTCCTATGCCTGTCTAATACCCTTCATACCGAGTCTCAAGGCCCCCGAGGGGCCAATACTATCAACCCATGGGAGCTGACAAACTGAAACTTCTAGATTTTGTTTTTCCGCCCTGGAGAGGAAGGCAATCATCTGTAGGGTGTGCCTCAATTAATTCTTCTGCTTTAGAAGAAAATTCTTTTTAGAGTCTAACCGGGTACTCAGGATCCAACCCAGTGTTTTAGAATCTGATCATTAATACGATTCCATCAAATTCTTCTTGTTCCCTCTTCTTCCTAGTTATGTCCATCACCCCTCCCCACCCCAACTTCACATGCCTGCCTTTGTTCCTTTGCATTTGTTTATTGAACCTAGAATGCCATTCTCTTATCCACCTTGCAAAAGCCTACTCATCTATTCAGTTTTGATTTAAAGGTGTCCCATTCAGCCCATTCATTAGTATGTGACCTACACAGCCCTGAGCCGCCTCCCTTCTCTCTACATTTTCCACATCTTCTTTATACCACCACCTTCATGATACCCAGCGCTTTCCCCTGTGGTTGGGACTAGGGTGAGGCACAATGTCTAGGGTGCAAAATGCAAGATGGCACTCACTCTCAGAGCTGTGCACATCAATTCTGAGCCCAGGCACCTCACTTCCCTCACCCTAGTCCCCTTCTCCCTCTAAACAAATTCTTTCTCAGAAAAAATGGTATCAGTCATGTAGCCCTAAATGTATTGCTTTACATTCAAATAACATGTTTAGACTGCTCTCTCTTGATTTTTCAACTTACTAGTAAGATATTAGCTAATGGCCTGGCCAGTGTGGCTCAGTAGCTGAGCAATAATCCATGAACCAAGAGGTCGTAGATTTGATTCCCAGCCAGGGCACATGCCTGGGTTTTAGGCTCAATCCCCAGTAGGGGGCATGCAGGAGGCAGCTGATCGATGTTTCTCTCTCATAGATGTTTCTATCTCTCTCCCTCTCCCTTCATCTCTTTCTAAAATCAATAAAAGCATATTTAAAAGAAAGATAAAAAGATATTAGCTAATGATTTCTTACCATGGCAGAAGACCTATTCATTGCTCTTGAATTGCCCTCCATTCTTTCTCACATTCTTACAGTACCAGGACCTTGCAATTTCACAATGTTGGGTTCAATAATCTGTGTTTACATTATTATGACCATGTAAACATTATCATAGTGAAATCTGTAGACTGTAGTATTCACATTTCTTTTCTCTACAACTTTTTGCCTTTCTTAGGACGGGTGGCTTCTTTAACGTTTTATTGTCGCATAATTATTCATTTACCATCACTCATTGAAACCTAAATCATTGTTCAGAACTGCAAAACTCCTTTCAACATGGGCAAACCACCAGGGAATGTATTGATTCTACCCATCCCTGTTCCCCTCCAGCCCTCCATTCTTCAAACTGGATTGCTGGCTCTACTTGCAGGGGCCTGCTGCTCAGCCAACACAGAGGAATTTCCCTTCACCTGCCCCTGGGAATTCCCGCACCTCTCTGTGCTGGACCCCTGCTTCCTGAAGCCCAGGCCTCATTTATCTTGACTTACCCTTTTCTGGCAGAACAAATCTTTGAGAATTTGCAAGTAAAAATTATGTCTGTATTCTCCCCTTACAATTGATTAATAGTTTCATTGAGCATAGAATTCTGGGTTTAATCCCCCCCCCCCCACCCATAGCTGGGAAGCATTTCTTTATTACCTTCTACCATAGCTTCCAGCACTGCAGATAAGAACAATTGATCTCTAATATTTCTATTGGCTCCCTCACCTCCTCTCCTTTCCTTCTCTTTAGAAGTTTTTAGGATTATCTCTTTATCTCTAGTATTCTGACATTTTATGATAATGTGCCTCAGAATAGCAACTTTTTAATACGTTGTGTTGGGCACTCAGTATTTTCTTTTGCTTTTGGTTTAAATCTAGAGACCCAGTCCTGGGAATTTTTCTTGTATTATTATTTTGAAAGTTTCCTTCCTTCTATTGTTTTCTCTCTTTTTCCTCATCTCTATTTCTAAAATTCTTATCAGTTAAATGTTGTTCCAGTTATCTATTGATATATAATAACCCATCTCAAAACTAAGTGGCTTATGACAATAGCAATAATTTACTTTGCTCACACATCTATCATTCGGGCAGGGCTCAATGGGGGCAGGGAATGGCTTCATTTCTGCTTTATGTGGCATAACTAAAGCTTCTGCAATGGGACTAGAGGCCCCACTTTCAAGATGGTTCAGTCATAGGGCTGGGCAGTTGGTGGTAAGCTGTTGATGGGGTCCTTGGTGCCTTTCCATATGGGACTTTCCACAAGGCTGCTTGAGCTTACTTAGAGTATGGTGACTCGGTTCTAGAGTAGCAGTATAGGGGGCCTGCATGGAACTTGCACGTCTTCTTTTGACCCCACCTTGGAAGTTCCAGAATATCACATCTCCAACATTCTATTTATCAAGTAAGTAACAAGACCAAGCTCTCTGTCAAGAGGAGGACATTTGGACTCTACCGCTCAACTGGAAGAATAGCAAAGAATTTTTAGCCATCTTTAATCTGTCAAAGCACCCACTCTTCTAGTGTTCATATATTTCTCTCTTATTTTTTTCATTTCTGACTTTTCCCCCAGATTATAGAAGATGATCTCAACTTTATTTTCCAGGCCTTCAAATGACTTTTAACAACAACATTTTTTTTTATTACATTGGTCTATTTCCATGAACTTTTCTCTTAACTCATTGGTTCTTGCTCTGTGGGTACAATATTTTTTCTCATCTTATAAGGATAGAAATTATAGTTTTCTTCTGAAATTGCTCCTTTCTTCTTCAGTTTACTTGTGTTTTTTAAAAATATATTTTTTTCTTTATTTCAGAGAGGAAAGGAGAGGGAGAGAGAGATAGAAACATCAATGATGAGAGAGAATCATTGATCAGCTGCCTCTTGCACACACCCTACTGGGGATCGAGCCCGCAACCCAGGCATGTGCCCTGACCGGGAATGGAACCATGACCTCCTGGTTCATGGGTTGACACTCAACCACTGAGCCATGCCAGCTGGGCCAGTTTACTTGTTTTGATCTCTGTGTTTCAGGTTAGCAAGTTTCCTTAAACATCTGGCATTCATTGGTTAAGTAAAGTATTTACAAGCTAACAGGAAACTCTGGCTGCAGAGAGAGGTGTTGGACATTAGGCATGATTATCGGGTGATCAAACCTGGGACATTAGATGAAATGTCAGTATCGTAGGTATTTCCCTCCCCCCTCCCCCCGGGGCCAACTTATTTCTATGGAGAAGAATTACTGAAATCCTGCCCAGAAATGTAAGACCGTCTGGTCTGGGAGCAGTAAAAGGGAGGTAATGTTCATAACACTCAGAATGTAAACATGTATTGTCATAGCCTTATTGGCAGGATGGCAATTTCCCCTGCTCCTGTGTGCACCTGATGTCCCCATTCAGAGCCTGTGTGGTTCACTTCTTCAGCGACCAAGCCTCCAATTTTCAGGCTTGGTCGGGAAAGAACTCTCGTTGGCTCAGGAGGAAGGAGAGGATGGGGAGCTACTGCTCCATATACAGCTGTCAGCCCATCTGTTTTCAGTCTTGCCCCTCAACTCTGCTCTCAGAGGATCTGGTGTCTCAAATTCCTGAGCCTTTTCGGAACCGCATGATCCCAAATCACCTTGCTTTATTTGGAAAGTAAGGAACCTTTCCACTGCAGGCTTTCGTATCCCTGCGTAAGAAGGTACGTGTGTCCTCTTATACCCCCTGCTTAGAATACAAGGCTCTGATTGCTTTGGACACCTGATTAGCAGAATGTAGGCTACACCGTGGATGAATTAACTCTAAATACTTGTAAACCTGTAAACACAGCATTTATGTAGTTTCTCCAGCTTCCCAGCTTCTCAGAATAATAAAGTTAAAGGCAGGGGTGGCTATGGATTTGGGGAACAAGTTGTGACCGTCTAGCAATGCTCCTTCTCACTGTCTTGGAGAGAAGTCAAGAATTCCTGTGCTTGTGTGGGAACGAAATCAATGCAGACTGTGCAGTGCATTGAGGTTCAAGCCGGCGAGGTTTCCAACATGGTGGTCTCTGGATGAACAACATCAGCATCACCTGGGAGCTTGTTAGAAATGTCAATTTTCAGGCCATAGCCCGGGAGCTCCAGGGCAAGTATCCAATGAGTGTAACTCACTCGCCAGGTGATTCGGATGCCCAATAAAATGGGAAAACCACGACCCCCCAGCCGGCGTCTTCCCCTAGAACCAGAGCCATCCTGGCAGCTTCTGTCCCCAGCACAGCCCAAAGTCAAGAGAGGAAGAAGAGAAAGGCAGAGGTGAGGGAAAGGGAAGCTGGGGGGTAGCCTCACGGTGTAGCCTCTGCTCAGACAGATGAGGAACCTGCACTATACCTGCCACTGAAGCATCACGTTTTCTACTTTGATGAGCTCACTTCCAGTAGGGGGCTATGGCTATGGCTGAGGGCTGGGAAGGAGACCTCATTTGTAGCACTTGTTGATTTTTCATGGGCTAAATTTTGTCCCCCCCAGCCCCCCACCCCGTGTCCGATATCAAGCCAACAATGTGCTTGTGGCTGAATATGAGGTTGGAAAGAGATGCTACCAACTGGCTCTCACGAGCTGGTTTGAGCTGCTGTGTGGCTTCTTACACCGAAGGGAAAAGAAGCCGCCTTCTCTCCAGCTCTCCCCCATGGGCCAGCAGTCTGATCTTTGCTTAGCTGAACACACACGGACAGCATTTTTGTTGCGTGTAGCAAAGACTAGCTTTCCTAGTTACACTCTTGGTTTGGCTCTTTATGAACTGAGTTTTCCCCGGAGAAAGAAGTGTGATACAGTGGGGTGCGGATTAGGAGCAATCTGGACTTGGAGTTAACTCATCTAGGGTCTAGCCTAGAATCTGCTCTTTACTAGTTGTGTGACTTTGGTCAAGTCACTTCTCCTTTCTGTCTCCGACAATAGCAGGGGACACCTAGGTCCAGGGATGGCAGGGTTCTGTGGTTTAAAAACGCAACAGGATGACCATGTTCTTAGCACCTCTTTATGCAATCCCTTTCCTGTCTTACAAAGAGCCCCACCCAGTAATCAGCAGAGTCAGCAATTGTGCAAGGGCCCGTGGCTGCTGGGATTTATCACTAGGCCTCGGGGTCCTAGATGTCCTATGTGGTTTTCAGACCCACAAGAAACACAAATGCACAAAGGAGTGAAAACCCCAGAGTGACTGTCAGCAAATAACGAAGCCTTGGAGGGTTTTTACGCTGTGCCTGCTGGGGAGTCAGGCACCCCCTGTTCGGATGCAGATGAGGCGGTTAGGGACTCCTAAGTTCTCTTCCTAGCCCCTCAGTTCTCTTTTTGGCACTTATGATTTACTAGCTGGTCCCCATTCAGAGCAGAAGAAACCTGGCACCTTTAACTCCCAGTCCTTCCAATCGGTTGTGGCACTGACCACCTGGGTGAGCTTTCCGAGCTCCAGCCTCCTCTTCTACAAAACAGTAGTACCGAATTGTACCTGTTAAATGGGATGAGAACCAGGCCCAAAGCCCTAGGTGGCTGCGATTCTTATTTCTGCCCTGGCCGTTATTGCCAAAATGATGCCTGTGTCCACTCCATAAGTATTTGTGGAATTACGGATGGCTGGGTGCAGCCTGGTTATTCCTGTCTTCTGTCCTGTTTCCATTGTCCTTCTCTGACGTTTGCATGGGTTTCTTAGGAAGGGGCTGCAGGCCGCCAGGACCTGAAGGGCTGTGTGAGCCACCTCCAGCGTTCCCTGCCACCCCGCTTCCAGCCCAGCGTTTCTAGAGCTGCAGAGGTACATACATCTCAGCAGCCCGTCTGGCCAACACTTGCTTGTCCGATCTTACAAAGTTGGTCATGGCTTGTTTGAGCAAACGAAAGTCTTTTCTTGACCACAGCATAATCTGTTTCCTCACTTTCTTCCTCTGGTGCATTTCATGATTTCCTATAGAGATTGAGGCGTCACCTACCTTCTGTCTTCTGTGGCGCTTTCTTGCCTGATGCACCGTATGTCCTATTCTAACCAGACACCTATCAACTGCTTCCAATGAATGTAATCCAGGAGTCCACAAACTTTCTTAAAGAGCCAGATAGTAAAATCTTTCAGACTTGCAGGTCATGTGGTCTCTGTTGCAACTACTAAACTCTGCAAAAGCAGCTATAGGCAATGGGTGTAGTTATGTTACAATAAAGTTTTATTTTCAAAATTTTTATGGTGTGTTATATTTGGCTTGTGGGTCATAGTTCTCCAACTCTTGTTACGTACTATTACCTAATTTTTAATTTCTAAAAGATTTCTTTTCTCTTTAAAATTTGTTTCTAATCCTCTCTGTTTTATCAAGTTGGCCATGTCTCCAATTTTCCCTTATTACTAAAAATCTAATAGATTGCTTGGGAGTCTTATGGTGCTTACAATAAGGTCAGGAGAACTACACTTCATGCTCTCTTCTCCTAGCTGATAAGTTGATTGTATTATTCAATATGGCAGATGAACAAACCCCCCAAAAAAGGATGGCTCCATCCTGGTCCCAGCTATTGGTGCTCTTGTTCTGGCATCTAGAAGGGTTCAGCAATCTGGAGAAGGGGCTGTGTGTAACTTAAAGAGTCCAGAGACGAAATATAATGTTGAAAGGCATATGGGGGTCAGAGGAGCCTAGCTAAAAGGAGCTAAGATCTCCTCATCTCAGGACCCCATGCTTTTTATTAACACAAATTGTCCTGAGGCAAGGTGAAGATATACACTTCAAAGGGTCAGGTTTCATATACAGAGTCCATTGTCAGAATGGGGAGAATCGCCTAAGGCTGTTCAGGTGTTTTGCCAGTAGGAGGAAATAACATGTAGATTAAGATGCCCTGAGCTGTCTGGCAGCAAGCAATCATCCCTTTTCAGGTTTGGGGAAATGCCATCAGCCATTCCCAACAGGTGACAACATATGTGACTCAGCCCTTGTTGAGTCCCCAAGTTCCATCAACCTTTTGATGAAACTCTTGCAATTATGACATGCTGGAACTGGCTTCTGGCACCTAGCCATGTGGATTCAATTTGAGTATAAACTGTGTTCCTCCACTGAGATCAGAATAGTGTAAAAACAATTATGTGTGAATCTTTAGGCAGACTTCTGGGGTTCAAGACCCAATTCTGCTACTTGCTAGCCACACGATGTTGGCAAGTTATGTAATACTTGAGCCTCAGTTTCCTCCCAATAAAATGAGACCAGTAATAACTAGGGTTATTGTGAAAATAATATGAAGTAATATATGTAAAGTATCTGGTATTGAGTAGGAACTCACTTTATATATATTAACTATTTCTACTCAGAAGTGTTTGGGCATAGAGATGACTTGGTGGGACAGACTTTCTCATGAGGCCTATTTTTATGAATCAAGTCAGTGGGCAAAAGTTTGTGTGGGATCCTGGGGACAGAGTATGGTGGGGTGGCATGGGGTGGGGTGGATAGTATAGAACCTTGTTACTCAAAGTGTGGTCCATGGACCAGCAGCTCCAGTTTATTCACTGTAAAAACATTTAGTTTTCATTATTCATTTGTATAGATGAGACAATGAAACCCAAGTCTAGAACAAAGAGAGTTGCTTTTCAGAAACACAAACAAAAGAGTTTGTGATGTAATTTTAATTAATGCCTCCAGAGAAAGTTTGAGTCAGTCAAGAAATCCATCTGGGACATCTTTCTATTTTTAGCAACTAGTATGAATTTGTTATTTTATTTTCCAGTTACAGTTATATTCAATATTATTTTAGAATAGTTTTAAGTATATAGCACAGTGATTAGACAATCACACTTTGCAAAGTGGTTGCCCCAATATTTCTAATACCCATCTGGTACCATACATAGTTATTACAGTATTGTTGACTGTATTCCCTATGCCATAGTTTACATCCTTGCAACTATTCCGTATCTACCAATTTGTACTTTATAATCCCTTCACCATTTCACACAAACCCCTAAGCCCCCTCCTCTCTGGCAACTTAGCCTTTCTTGATTTCTTAGTTTGACCATTATAGCTCTGACCTCTGAGGAGAGTTTAATAGACAGGGTAGATGATATCTGATTCTTTCTCTTTGGGTCACAGGTGCTCTAGAATCTAGAAGACAACTGCCATGTGGTGAAGATACTCGAGCAGTCGTTCGAAGAGCCTTTTGTGCAGACAACTGAGGTCCCCCACCAACAACCAGTACCAATTGGCCGGCCATGTGAGTAAACCCCCTTGAAAGTGAGTCCTGTAGTCTCATTTGAGCTTTCTAGTGACTGAAGCCTGCCCCGTGATAATATGATTGGAGTATACTTTACATAATTGAACAATTCTCCATCTCACTTCCAGCCCTGGACAACCACCAACCTAACCATGCCTCTATAAATTTGCCTTTTCTGGACATTTACTCTAAATAGAATCATTAGTATAATGTTTTTGAGGTTCATCCATGTCATGTTATGTATCAGGAGTTGGTTCCATTTTCTTTGCTGCATAGTATTCCATTAAATGGATGTGAAACATTTTGTTTTGCTGGTTGTTGGGTCTCCAGTTTGGGGCTGTAATGACTAAAGCTTCTATGAATATTCACATGTGAAGTCTTTGTGTGTACATGTGTTTTCTATTCTCTTGGGTATAGACTTTTGAGTGAAATTGCATATGATAACTATGTTTATCTGTTTGAAGAACTGCCAAGCTGTTTTCCAGTGGCTGCATCATTACAATCCCACCAGCAATGTCTGAATGTTCCTGTTTCTCCATATTCTCGCCAGTATTTGTTATTGTCTGTTATTTATGATAGGTATTTCAGTGAGTTGAAATGGTATTAATTTACATTACTCCTATGACTAATGACATTGAGTGTCTTTTCCTGTGTGTAGTAGCCATTTGCATATCTTCTTTGGTGAAACAACTCATATCTTTTGATCTGTTTTATAATTGGGTTGTTTGTCTTTCTGAGTTCTAAGTATTCTTTATAAATTCTTAATGCAAGTTTTTTATCAGTGGGTATTTTGCAAATATTTTCTCTCAGTCTGTTGCTTGACTCCTCATTTTCATTGTTTTTCAAAGTGCCAAAGTTTTGAATTTTGATGAGATCCAATGTATCCTTGTTTTCCTTTTAAGGCTCATTTGTTTGATGCCATATCTACAAAATTTTTGCTTTACTCAAGGTCTTAAAGATTTTCTGCAATATTTTCTTCTAAATGGTCTTATTGCTTTAGCTCTTATGCTTATGTCTAAAATCTATTTTGAGTTAACTTTCATGTATCATGTGAGGCGAGGGTCTAAATTCAATTTTCTCAGCATCATTTCTTGAACAGGCTACCCTTTCCACAATGAACTGCCCTGCACC
This sequence comes from Myotis lucifugus, assembly GCF_000147115.1. Taxonomy (NCBI): domain Eukaryota; kingdom Metazoa; phylum Chordata; class Mammalia; order Chiroptera; family Vespertilionidae; genus Myotis; species Myotis lucifugus. The sequence continues at coordinate 558,901 of NW_005871206.1, forward strand.
TTTGTCAAAGATCAATTGGCTGTAAATCTAAGGACTTACTTATGATCTAGCATCACACTGATCTTGATAACTAGAGCTTTAGAGTATGTTTTGAAATTGGGATGTGCAATTCCTACAACTTTGTTCTTTTTCAAATTGTTTTGTCTATCTGGAAATGCTAAACATCTAGAATCAATTTTAGGATCTGCTTGTCAACCTGCTCAATAGTTTGACAGCAATCTCCTGGGAGACTCTGAGCCAGAACTGGCCAGCTAAGCCGGTTCTGAATCCCTGACCCACAGAAACTGTTGGGGATGATAACCATACATGTTGGTTCTGGGTTTAAGCCACAAACGTTTGGGTTGTTTGCTTCACAACAATAGATAACTAATACAAAATACTCAGTTACTTAGCATGTCCCCGTGTGACATTTAGTGCCTCTGTAAATTATGCTGCTCTGAGATTTTAAGATTTCCTGCTTTTGAGGAAAAAAAAAAAAAGAATGTGGCAGATTGTGGAAAAGGGAGAAATGAGGAATGTAGAGGGCGGCGTGGAGCAACAAACTATGGCCTGAGGGTCAAATCTGGTGCAGGACCAGTAGAAGAATGCTCTTCATATTTTTCAAAGGTTGTTTAAAAAAAATAAGACTGTGTAATAGAGACATTATGTGACCCTCTGCAGAAAAAGGTTCCTGACCCCTGGTCTGGAGCACTGGAGAAGGGTCTGGACTAAAGTTTTGGAGTCATGAGCATTTAAGAAACATTTGAAATTATGGGGAAGAAATGGTTTGATATTCGAATCTGGAGCCTAATTCCACTGGGGAGGAGATAACATCCTAGGCTCCCCTGGGCAAAGTCTCAGAGATGCAGGTGGTCATTTGGGTCTGCCCAGGGACAAGGGGAACTCAGAGCTGCCTATATGGCCCTCCCAGTAGGCGGGTAGTCCTGTCACCAGCTGATCACCACCAGGCCTTTGTTCTCAGGTGCAGAATAGGACATGGCTCCCTGCGGTGAGGTGAAGACTTCCAAGTGACATGACCTCCCAGCTGCCTGTCAGCTCTGTCTACCTGTGTCCTCCCTCCCCTCCCACAGCTGGGGAGACTGGGAGTGAGGGCCTGTGGTTCTTAAAGGTATTAGGACAGTGATGGCGAACCGAACCTATGACACGCGTGTCAGAGGTGACACGCGAACTCATTTTTTTTGGTTGATTTTTCTTTGTTAAATGGCATTTGAATATATAAAATAAATATCAAAAATATGTCTTTGTTTTACTATGGTTGCAAATATCAAAAAATTTCTATATGTGACACGGCACCAGAGTTAAGTTAGGGTTTTTCAAAATGCTGACACGCCGAGCTCAAAAGGTTCACCATCACTGTATTAGGACGTATCCCTCCAGAGTCCAAGAGTAAGAGAGGACACGTGGTTGGCCCACTACCCACCCCCCTTGGCTGGCTGGCTGCTCTGCAGCAGAATTCCTATAATGATTGGTAGGACCTAACACGCCTCTGCCAGTGTCTGCATAGGTTACTACAGTCTTCCAGACTGGAAGAGCCAGTGCATTCCATTTTGCCAGATATCCCCTTGTCAGGATTCAGCTGCCCCCGTCCTCCAAAGCGCCATGCTCTCCGTGCCCTGCCTCCGCTCTCTGCCTTATGGTTTGCAAATCCCTGCTGTGTAAGTCAAATGTTTCTCTCTCTGCTCTCAGTTAATGGAAATCAGCTCTTTGGTCTGTATTTAATTTTCAGCAGATGGGACCAAGTTCCACTTTGTATCCCATAGATAACAAATGGCCATGATGCCCACTTCATTCATTGTGTTCCCAGGGAGAGGGAGGGTGGGATTATAGACATTTCTGCAGATCTCTCTGGTTTGGTAGGAAAAGCTTCAGATTTGGGGTCCCCCCCAAATCAACTGGATTAGAGTCTTAGCCTTGAATGAGCTTGAATAGTCATTGAGCCCCAGGTTACTTCATTTATATTATTGGGGATCACGCTGAGGGTTACATGTGATGAAATTTAGAAAAGCATGTGCATCCTACAAATTCTATGCTTATGGAAGCAGATGTTTTTATTTTCTTTTCAAAGGTAGGGTATGAGTTCAAATCTTTGTCCATAGAGTTCGAGTTTCTGTTTATTATAATTCATAGCACAGATTACATAAATGGACAGAGAGTTCCTAAGTTGAGGTGACCATGTTTCTTAAGAGAATGGAATTACATCCAGTTAATAAACTCTTTTCATAAACAAATGACTCTCTGGAACTGGTGATAGATGGGGGTAAACTTGCTACGAGATTCCTACTGAAAATGAAAGGCAACTTTATGGGTCTTGGCTAAGGCGGAGGAGAAGCAACTCCAAAGAAATGCAATGCTCATGGTCTTCCCCACACACACTCTTTTCTCTCTGAAATAAGTTTGCCTATTTTTGGTTGTTGATTTTATTTTTGAAGAATTAGCCCTTGAAAAGAAAGCAAGAAATTCAATCTCTAGCAATGTTTTCAATAGAAGAAATTTCAACCACCCGAGATCAAATGGAATGGGGAAGTGAGTTTGACCTTATGCATCCATTTAATCATTCCCCTTAAGAAAGTTACAGCCTTGCCCGGCTGGCGTGGCTCAATGGTTGAGCATTGACCTATGAATCAGAAGGTCATGGTTCGATTCCTGGTCAAGGGCACGTGCCCGGGTTGTGAGTTCAATCCCCAGTACAAGGCATGCAGGAGGCAGCTGATCAATGATTCTCTCTCATCGTTGATGTTTCTATCTCTTTCCCCCTCTTCCTTCCTCTCTGAAATCAATGCAAACATAAAAAAGTGACAGCCTCACGAGAAGCTTTTAAATTGTTAGAACCTAATACACGTTGAACATCTCTCACGAATATCTCATGGGCACACGGGATGAGTAGGCAACATCTGGTCTTGGCTGGCATTCTAGGAGTCAGGTCTGGAATGATGAGAGGTAGAAAGATCTGGCTTGGGCTCTCATAGGTCCTTGCCATTTTTTATCTGCAAACTTTACCTTCCTTTTTTTTTTTTTTTTTTGCCTTACCCTGTTTGAGTTGGTGACCAGATTTCAGGTGACCTATTTGTTTCTGACTCGATTCTCTCTTTGCATGTACATCTGAGAACTGCCTTTTGGGTTCTTAGGCCACAAATATGAGCGATAGGTAATGTCCGCCTTTCCTGGCCTATGGTTTTGAGCACCTCCACAAGCCATTTATCGGTATTAAAAGTTATTTTCTTTACATTTAGAATAAGATCTAAAGCACCCGTACACAGTATGTACTACATACGGGGCCTTTTTCTCCTTCAATTACAATTAAGACCATAGCACTTCCACTGTCAGGTCTAATCCGTCCTTCCTTCCCTTCCCAGGCTTTAGCTCCAGCCTTCAGTCTGCGGAAGCATGGGACTTTAGAGTCTGCCCTTGGATGTTAAGGATCTTGGGTTGGAACCCTTACCCGTGGGCCACCACTCAATGGTGTGAAGCTTAGACAATAAATCGGATATAAAGGAGTTCCCTTGGAATCACTTGCACTGGCTACCTTTCCTCTGCAGACTTGCTATTGTTTGCAGACAGAATGGCCAAAGGTTATTTCTGATCCCTTGGGGACTCTATCAGGATTTATATCAGTAATTAAAAGCGCACTGCGTGAGGCGGCTGAATGCATCCAACAGCACAATATTTAGGCAGGAAACGGCGAGTTACTCCCATTCACTCCCAGGCCGCTACAGCACTTGTCCGAGCACTTTATCTTGGTCCAGCTGCCAGAAAACGTTTCATTCTCTTCCCTTACATGCAGGGAGCCGCCTTTCCTTGGATAGCTGAACTCGGAAACGTTTAACATTCTCCCAGGAAATAACTCCATTCAAAGCTATTGTTTTTCAGCGCTGGAGTGATTGACTTAAAAGCCACTTGCGTAAATCAGCGCTGTTGATTGCTAAACACAATGGTCATTACCAGGGAGGACAGGGAAAACACAACAGTCACCTGAACAATGTGACCATTGGAAGTGGAACCTACGCTGGATTCTTAATATCAGACTGCAGTGACAGGAACAGGGCTGGCGGGGGTGTGGCTTGCATGCTTATGGTACTTTCCCTGTTTTCCCACGTGGCAAGTATGGCTAAGTGATCACACTTCCCCCTTTTGTACCTTGGAGGCCTCGGGATCCTTCTCAACTAGTATTTGATGTGGCCATTATCAACCAGATGTATTCATACAAAGATGAAAATGATTTTCTCTCCTCATGGGGCATATGTTTTCAGACACTAGACTGCTATTTGGGGGTGATGGCAGTCTCTTATTGGCCCCTGTATTCCTAGCACCTAGACTCAGTGTTTGACACATTATAAACACTCAGTAAGTAGTTATTAAATTAAATATCTGGCAATATTCAATTATTGGTTAACCGCTCTCTGTTGAATAGAGAAGAACTTCCCAACTAGAGTGTCTGTGTGTCAAATGGGCTATAGGTAAGTGGACATGGTGTCTTGTTCCGTTTTCAGGGCCGGAAATGGTCTGTGAGTGCTCAGAGCCCCAAGGCAGTGGCCTCCTACTGTGAGCAGCCTCATCGAATCACCCCAGCGTGCCTTCCACATCTTATCATTTTTTTACGTTTGCTGTGATGTGAAAGGGGTCAGGGAGAGGCTGGGAAGCACTAGGTTAGATGACGCTCTCTGGAAATATTACGATAACACACTGATAATACAGCTCATCTAAACAATAGCTCTATATTTCTTTATGAAGATGTCAACTCCTTAAGGAAAAATATGTCACAAGTAGAAAAATATATCAACGTGAGGAAGGAATGAGCACAATCGGTTTCTATTGCGTGGGTGTGAATCTCCCAGCCTCATAGGGAATTCCTGCAGCTTTCAAAAGATCTCCCATCTCTCAGAAGGGGTAGCCAAGGAATTCTACATGTATTGATGAGACAATATTAATATGTACTTTGTATTAAGTACTTTGTTCCTGGAAGATAAAAACTATAAATCTCCAAAGAAAAACGAGCCCTTTCTTCTATTTTCTGGTCATGCTCTCTGAATTCTAAATGTGCTAAAGAAATGTTCAGGATCAACATTAAAGACACGAGCTAACATTGGGCCCATCTACTTAAAATGAGGACGCTCTGCCCCATGGGCAGAAGGCATGGGCAGCATGGGAGGATGAGTGAGTGGGGGGCAGGTGTTACCATGGCAACTTTCCAGTTGTGCAGTGGAGAGAGAATGGGCATGAAGACCGGGCTGGGAATAATTCTAGCTCTGAGTCTCCCTAGCTGTATGGTTTTGAGGACTAAAGCTTCAGTTTGCAGTCAGAAAACACCTGAACACTAGGTACGATACAGGTTACGGCGAGGACAAATGAGACAATATGTATAAAGTATGCCTGGCACAGTTAGACCTTCAGTGTATCTTCTGGGTCACCCTCATGACCTGGTGTCAATCAGGCCACCTGAAAGGACAGACAGAGGCTTGGCTGGGGAGCAGAGTGAAGACCTTCGAAGCCGGCCAGACACATGCTACTGCAGGGTTGGTGACAGGAAGGGAGTCGTTCCTGCGGCTCTGGGAGATGTTGGTGAGTAGCTAGCGGTATGTGGTAGGCAGAATTCTCAGATGGTCCCACGGGGTGTTCACATCCTGTATAATCCCCTCCCCTTGAGTGTGAATGGGACGGCTGAATATGATGCAAAAGTCACTCCGGGGGTCAGATTATGTTCTATGGCACAATTAACTTCAGGGAAGGGAGCGTCTCCTCGGTAGAGCTGACCTAATCAGGTATGCCCCATAAATAGACCGGGCTCTTCCTGAAAAAGGAAATCCAGATGGGGGAGGGGTTTTTGGTTGTTGCTGCTGCTGGCTTTGAGGATGGAGAAAGCCAAGTGGCAGGGACCTGAGAGTGACTTCTAGAACCCAAGAGCAGCCTTTAAGAGTTGAGTGAAAACCCCCAGGACATCAAGCGAGGCACTGGATTGTGCCAGCAACCACACGAGCTGGAGGACCAGGAGCTCCCAGTGAGAAAAGAGCCCAGCTGCTCCTTGCATTTCAGACTGTGAGACCCGGAGTGGAGAACCCAGCGACACTGTGCCTGGACGTCTGACCTGCAGACATTGTGAAATAAGTAATGGCTGTTGCTTTAAGTCACTAAATGGGTGGTGATCAGTTATGCAGCCGTAGGAAGCGAATAGAAAGTGTTTTTCATCTAAGCCATTCCAGTTTTTTCTTGTCAGTCTCGTTCAAGGTGTTTTTTAAAGCAGTGGTTCTCAACCTTGGCTGCACATTAGAATCGCCTGGGAATCTTTTTAAAAATCCTGATTTCTGGGCCTCATTCTCCGGAAGTTCTGTTTCTTTGTTACTAATGTTGTGGCCCCACCCCACAACAAAGAAACAGAACTTCCGGGGGATGAGGCCCAGAAATCGGGATTTTAAAAAGATTCCCAGGTGATTCTAATGTGCAGCCAAGGTTGAGAACCACTGTTTTAAAGGGTCTTGTCAAATTATGAAGTTTATTCCACTCTGCCAGGTATTATAGGTATCTGTTTCCATGCATGTTTTTCCAAATAGCTAGTAAGTTCATTGGTGCTGGGATATATACGTATATATATTTCAGAGAGGAAGGGAGAGGGAGAGAGACGTAGAAACAGTAATGATGAAAGAGAATCATTGATCGGCTGCCTCCTACACACCTCCTACTGGGGATCGAGCCTGTTTTAAAATGGCTAAACATCTTAAAACTCACAGGATCACTCCTTCCGATAATGAATTAGCCAGCCCCAAACGTTAGTAGTGCCCAGGTGGAGAGAGCCTGGCATACACTCTTATCTCTACCCAGAATACCTGAGAATATCCTTTCACTACCCCTTCTCAATCCAGTGAAAATGACCTTCATCCTTTAAACTCTGCTTAAATGTTCTCTCCTCTGGGAACAGATAAGAGTACTTATATCTAAGACCTATTGTGCCTGAACAGAGAATGCGCCCCACATATAGCTGATGAAATAACTGAATGGGTTAAGGAAGAATGGATTCTTTTGGGCACCCTATTTGGAAGTGATTGTCTTTGGAATTTACAAAACTTTGGGAGTTTTAGTAAATCCTCTGAGTTGCATGGACCACAGTAGACATTTGATATGTATTTGTTGGATTGGATTCTTCACAATTGAAAACATTTCATTTCTCCCAAATGTAATCGAAATCCTAAGCCTATTTCCCATGGGGCCTCATTCCCAAAGGAGAAAACTCAACTACCAAAATCCTGAACAGGCCAAAGGCAAATCCCCTCAGTTACCCCCATTTATTTTTATTTTTATTTTTATTTTTTTGCCTAGGAATCTGGAGATGTTGCAACAGCTGTTTATAATTTCAGCCTAAATCCCAAATTAGTAAGGTTAAGTATCAGAACCAGCCAGCCATTACTCCTGGCCCCTTAAAGCATCTTTAAAAAATGTCAATGCGACATTGACACTGCTGGTGGCGGCTTTAAATAACCACCAGGTCTGACCCTGGCTCTTAAGCCGGGCAGCCCCTACGCACGCTGTGTCCCTGGCTCCCTGGGTAGCAGATAACTAGTCAACACGTCCTAGGAACCCCTTTTAGACCTCAGGCTCCGTTAGCAACAACACAACAAACAGTTGAAAGGGCTTCCGGGTGTAAGCTTCTGGCTGCTTCCAGAATTGTTGCTAAAATAAGTGGGGGGGAAGCTGCAGGTGTTCTCAGCCTTCAGAAGAACCCGCGACTGGGGCCGCGTCAAGGCCAGGCGTGTTTGACTGGCCTACGTGGACGTCCTTAGGATAGGAGTCACGGACTCGTCTGCAGACACAGTGACTAGGAAGCAGAGGGGTTGTATTCGTTTCTTATTTGACATAGCATCTGTGTCATTGAATTCTCTGACCCCAGGCTCTGCCCCTCCAAGTCATTGTTATTATTATTTTAATCCTCATCTGAGGATATTTTCCTGTTGATTTTTAGAGAGAGTGGAAGAGAGAAGGGAAAGACAGAAATATCAATGTGGGAGAAACACATGGATTGGTTGCCTCCTGCACAAGCCCTGACCGGGGCCTGCGAGCAGCCTGCAACCGAGGTATGTGCCCTTGACTAGAATCGAACCCGGGGCCATTCAGTCAGCAGGCCGATGCTTTACCCACTGAGCCAGACTGGCTTGGGCCAAGTCATTATTAATATCGCTTCTGGTTATCATTTTGAAACGTACTTCAGGGCTGCGGACGGTGCTGGGTACATGGTTGATGGGCAGAGGATATTGAAGAGCTGCGCTTCCATTGTTGGAACTGATCTGGAGAGAGGGTTATTTGGGACTCTCCCCAGCTCTTGGAATTCCAAGTGGGGTGTGGAGGCTGGGGGCTATGTGGAGCCTCTGTTTGAATTTCATCTCTCTAATGGTGAGCATGGTGAAATAAAAAAATAAAGGGTGGTGCCCTGGCCGGTGTGGCTCAGTTGGTTGAGCATTGTCCCATGCACCGAAAGGTTGCTGGTTCAATTCCTGGTCAGGGCACGTGCCCAGGTTGCTGGTTCAATCCCTGATTGGGGTGTGTATGAGAGGCAACCAATCAATGCTTCTCTCTCTCGCCCTCTCTTTTCCTTTCTCTCTAAAATCAATGAAAACATAGCTGGCTGGCACAGCTATGTTTCCTCTTGCAGCTCCTGCAGAGATCTTTCACATGCAGCGAGCCTCTCTAGCAGAGGTACCAGTCCCGTCAACATTGAATCCCCTGTGCTCCATCACTGAAGGGGCATGCAATCAGTGGCCATCAGCTTCCTCATTCCTTGTCATGTGGCTCCAGGGCACTGATTTGGACAGCTTTGTGGGTGGGAGGTTCAAAGAAAGAAGCTTGGGTCTGACTCAAGGAGCTAGTTATCCGCTTATGATACGTGACTTAGCGGAAAGCAGTCCTTGGACAGGCTGCTGTGGGGCCCTTCTCCTGGATGTTGGCATGAAGCAGTTCATCCTTATGAACCCACAGTTCCCTCTGGGAGGCTCCACGCTCATCGGGGCTGTGCAGAGGTTCACGCCCTGGGCAAAGGGGTAGATTATAGTCAAATTTAGGGTTCAGGGCTCCTGCTGGAACTGCTTCCTCTACTGTGTCAGGGTTTTGTGGGGTACTTTGACACTCGAACCACAATATTTTTGCACTTCTAATGGTAAAATGCTTTATAAATAAAGTTTAACTTAAAGACTATAAGCCAGTGGTTCTCAACCTTCCTAATGCCGTGACCCTTTAATACAGTTCCTCATGTTGTGGTGACCCCCAATTTCATTGTTACAAATTGAACATAATTAAAGCATAGTGATGAATCACAAAAACAATATGTAATTATGTATGTGTTTTCTGATGGTCTTAGGCGACCCCTGTGAAAGGGTCGTTCAACCCCCAAAGGGGTCTCGACCCACAGGTTGAGAACCGCTTCTATAAGCCTTATTAAGACACAATTGATTTGGAATTTCCCATGACAGTAGTAAGAATAACACCACCATTAAAATACTGTTAGGCACTTTCAATAAGAACATTGATAAGCTATGAATACAAATGTCATGAGTTGAAAGTTAACGTAGTGGGAAGGAGGGAATGGGAAGGCAGGGGACATAAGACCGAATGTCTAATCCCCGTCCTGCCAACAGCTAGCTCGGAGAACTTAAATCATGATCTGTTTCCTCATCGCTCTGTGAAAACAGGATAACAGCCGTTGTCCTGCCAACAGTATAGATTTGCAAGGTGGATCTAAGGAAATAGAGGACTTGGAAAAGCTTAGGGAAGTTGAAGCAGTTGTTCAGAGAATAACAATAACATTGGAGTTATCTGAGTCAGAATGGGGAAACCAGGTAATTGTCTTGTAGCAGAGTTTTTTTCAAAGAGTGCGTCACGGTCATGGCAGATGGACATTGTCCAGGCCTTGTGCTTGGATGGGCCCTGCGTTGCTAGGAGATGGGTTCAGTGACAGTGTTTCTAAGTGGCTTAGACAGAGTGTGGGGAGGAGAAAGATGTGGCCCTGGACGATGATGGGGTGTAGATGCCTACGAGAATCCCCGAGATTGCTGGTTGGTCATTGGAGACATTCCTTTAGGACTTTTCAAGGGTGTTCACTGTGGCAGTGGGATGCATCCTGGGAATCACACACCATAGGGACCTCCCTGAGAGAGACCCCATGGCTCATCGCTCATGCTGGCCACAGAAAACAAGCACTTCATTCCATTTCTCATAAAGGGACTTAGAAGGGCTTGTGTGGATACAGGACCAACATTGGCTTTCTCCAAGGCAGGTCCAGGAGGGGCTTCCTTTACTGAACCACCCGTTTTGTGTTGCTCTGACATATGGATCCTGCCCGTGAATGCCCGTCCTGTGCTTTATGTGTGGGGGCGGGATTTCCTCCTTGAACGTGGTGGAATTCCCCTCCGGAGGCTCAGTGGTCATCTTCAGGGGTCCTGCTCATTTCTCAGGAGCTCAACCACAGCAAACACATTTCATAAGATGTCACCTATGCCCATGAGCAAATCTGAGGACAGTAAAAGAGTTCAGGGGAAAGGGGCCTTGTGGCTGAAAGGAATAAACAGAAACCCCTTCACAAGCCTCTGTAGCAGGCCTGGCTCTGGTAAAAAAAATAGGGGGCACCCTCAGGGGAGCAATAGAGGAAACTTTAAGAAAATGACTATGTATTAAAGTTTGGGTGGAGGTACATCAATAGGGATTGGAGAAACAGGCAAGAGCTAACAATAGCTGGGAGCCGTTCTCACGTCTAGACCTGAAGGGGTAAGAGGAGAGAGTGGCTCCTTGAGCTCAGAGAGCTGTAGGAGAGAGACGACTCTGAATCGGAGCCGAGATCTTGGGTGGAGAGACAGAACGACTAACCCCCCTGACCCAGCGCCCAGGGAGTGGGGATGCAACTATTGTGAGCCTGTATTTTCTCACCCTTAGCCTCTGGCCAGGCCTCCCCATTGGCTGAACCCAAGAGGAAGCCAGAAGACAAGGGCAAGTGTAAAGGCTGCCTGTAGCCACCAGGGTGGAGGAGCTTCTCCGAGAGCAAAGTGGAAGATATCCAGCACACGTTTCTTGGCTAAAATGCCCTGTTTAAAAAGAAAACACTCCAGCAAAAACAAACCTAAGAGTGGGAAGAGCACAGAGTCGCTAGGGAGGAGCGTGGAGGGGAGTTCTAATCCCGGCCGGCTACTCCCTTGCTGAAAAGTCTGGGTCATGCTGCCTCTTTCTCCAGGTAGCGAGCGGATGAAGTGAGTTCATCAATATAGGTGTGTGGTGAGCGTGAGAAGATGGTTTGAGCCCTAGTAATCAGAGCGGGCAGTGAGCAGCCATAGATGTTGTAACGTAGAAAGAGGGAGGAGATGGGGACACAGATTTCTTGGGACCTGGTGGAGAAAGATTAAGAGCAGAAAACCAGAATCCTGGGAATAAGCAAGGTCCTTTCCTCCCCTATCCCCCCATCTCCAGCAGAGCCTGGGGGATGCTCCCTGACAGCTGCAGATGGAAGCACGGAAGCAAGGAGACAGGGAGGCCATGTTTATTCCTGAGGAAAAGGGACACTAACCACTTTCGTTTAGTTTCTGTTCTTGCCTAGTTGCTAGAAAGCACATCAGTGATTATTCATCTCAGTGACCATGTGTCTCAAATGGACTCTGTCTCCGTTTGCTGCCTACTCTTTAGAATGTATGGTCCAGAGAGTATGGGGTGTGCTCACAAGCAAAGGGAATATTTGAAGAGACAGTGTCTAAGAATGAAGTACAGATCTAAGCCACGTCTCGAGATAGGAATGCAGGAGAGGAGCGTGAGATAAGTAGAACAGATACAAGAGCGGAGGCAAAGGTACAATATGTATTCTATTCCCTCCCAGGCAAGGCTAAGCCAGCTGCTGAGAGTATATGGACAGACAAGTCGCTGCTGGGGTGGGATCTAGATGCATGGGGCTGGTTTTATTTTTTGCCCTGGTACTCAAGCCAAGATTTAGAAGGGACACAGGTCAAGTTCTGACCTGCTACATGGGAAAAATAGAAGTCCAAGGGAAGAATAGTAGACAAAGCCAAAAGAATTCAAATTTAAGATGTTGAGCATCTTAGGATCCTAGTTGCATATAAAATATTTTTAAGACATATACACTGAAATTTTTTTCAGAGTAAAAAAAGGGTGAAGTAATACTAATTTGTATTTGCTTGCTGGCAGATAAACCAGTAGAATTTTCATTGTTAATGGACAATTAAAGTTGTGATACATAAAGTGAAAGCCACTGTCATCTCTCACTACACAATGATTTCTTTTAATTTCTTAAAAGCCAAGACATTTTGTAGAGGAAGGAAAGAATGCAAATGTATAAAAGGAGAAGCTCAAAAGCATGGCATCTGTAGTCTCTTTTCTTGATAATAAGTGAGGAATTTTCTGGTGGCATAAGGAAAGCTCTCAAGTGAGTAAAAAAAAATACTGAAGTCTCTAGATATGCATGGAAACAAACAGAGGAAAAGAAAGGGGAAGAGGTGAAGAACTGTGAGGCTAAATATTGAAAATCTGAAGTCCATTGAAACGTTACCCATGACAAGTTCAAGATGATGAGGGAAGAAAGAGATCCAGCAAGACAAAGGGCTCAGACCTGTAGACACATTCCAGAGTGCCCAAGAGGTGACAAGGAGAAGGGGTGATGTTCTTCTTAAGAATGGATAAAAATTGTGCCAACAGATAATATGCTGATAACTGAGAGCCTTTCTTCTTTCCAGAACTTGTCTGAGGCAACAAAGGGGGCATAGACAAAGGCAAGGACGGAGTCATCAAAGGCTAACCCTGATTGAGGGCAGAGCCCACAGTTCCAGATGTGAGAACCATGACCTGATTGTCAATGAGGAGACTTGCCCCTGGGAAGGCTGGGCTCCCTGGCAGTGGTGCACCTCAGAGGATGGTTAGAGCAGACCTTTGACTGCAGAGTTCAGTGGTCTCAGGGAGAAGGGCTTGACAAGCTTGCTGGTCACAGGAAGGTTAAGGGAGATGTTTCAATGGAAAGGGGGATTTATACTGTACCCGTTTCCTATTATGACTGTAACAAAAATGTAGTGGCTTAAAAACACACATTTATCATCTTACAAAGCTCTGGGTCTCACTAGGATAAACTCAAGGTGCTGTCAGGAAAGCGTTCCTTTCTGGAGGCTCCGGGGGTGGGTCTGTTTTCTTGCCCTTTCCTGCTTGTTGGAGCTTCATGACCCTTCACTCTGACCTCTGCTTCCGTTGTCATAAGTCTTTCTCTGACTCTGACACCCCTGCCTTCCTTTTATAAGGATTGTTGTTATGACAGTAGAACTGATTGCTAATCAGGGTACTCGCCCCATCTCAAGACCCTTAGTCACATCTGCAACCTCCCCTTTGCCATCTAAGGTGGTATATGTATTCATAGGTTCCCGGGGACTAGGATGTGGACATCTTGAAGGAGGGGTAGTATTCTATCTACCCCAGTTTCCTGTTGCTGCTGTAACAAATTACCACACAGGTGGTGGTTCAAATCAATACAAATGAAAATATTTTACAGTTCTAGAGGTCAGAAATGCAAAATGGACCTCCTGGTGTGGGCAGGGATGCATTTCCTTCTGGAGGCTCTAGGGGAGAGTCTGGCCTTTCCCAGCTTCTAGAGCAGCCGTGGGCAAACTACGGCCCGCGGGCCGGATCCGGCCCGTTTGAAATGTGTTTTTCCCACTTCACATCACTCTGACACTGACTCTTCTATATCCCCCTTGCAATTACACTGGTTCACACAAACACTCCATCCATGCTTTTGTTCCGGCCCTCCGGTCCAGTTTAAGAACCCATTGTGGCCCTCGAGTCAAAAAGTTTGCCCACCCCTGTTCTAGAGGCTGCCCACATTCCTTGGTTTGTGGCCTCATCCACCTCAAAAGCCAGCGACGCTTGGTTCTGTTTTTCCCACTTCACATCACTCTGACACTGACTCTTCTATATCCCCCTTGGGATTACACTGGGTCCACTCACATAATTTAGGATAATCTCCCATGTCAAGGTCAACCGATTAGCAACCTTAATTCCTTCTGCAATCTTCATTTCCCTTTGCCATGCACCCTAACATATTCACAGGTTCTGGGGATTAAGACATGGACATATTGGGGTGGTGGGGGGCCGAGGGAAGAATTATTCTGTCTATCACAAATACTCTCTCATTTGAACTTCAAACCAATCCTAAAGAATGCCACCCCCTCCATTTTATAGGCAAGGAAGCAGAGAGCATGGTGCCTTACCCGGGGGCACAGCCACCCTCACAAGCTGACCTGGATTTGAACTCAGCTCTCTAGGAAATCAAAACGTAGCTCTTTCCACTGCACCACCGGGAATAGTGGATCCTGGTGCCTCATGGGCTATGCACTTTTTCAATGATGTCATAGACCAATGTGAATTCAGAGAAAAGTTTTATGATCAATATCTGCAGAGTCCTAAGCTTTGGGTTTCCTTTCTTTGTTAGCGCCTGACTGCTATTTCATTTCATGTGAATGATTTAAACATATTTTATGATGCCAGTTCCTTTTCAAAACAAAAAAGGCATTCAAAAATATAAACCAAGCAAGTTATAATGGGGAGAGAGAATAGGAATATACATTGCTATTACATTATTAGCACGTCTATGCTCAATAGTCATGGGAAGAAACGGAAGCTGCAGAGGGTGGCCAGGTGGTTGTTAGGGCTATCAGACCATGGAGAAGTGGTTTGTAAACGAAAGACAGCAATGAGACAGACACAGGTTTGTCCCAGACACAACATAGATAGATTCAACCTTTCTGGCAACAACAGCATTTAAAACCCAAGGATTCCACCAGAGAACATAGGAGGTAAAGTCTCTGAGGACAAAGTTACTGTCTATTTTGTTCCCTGTGGGCGCTCCAGGTCTAAAGCATAAACATTTATTGGATGGAGAAAAGTGGCTTTAAACATGTAAGCACGCAGGAAGTTAGGGGAAAAAGAGAAAGACAGTAGAATAGACTTTAAGAGTGTAGGTGCGAAATATTGGAGAGCAAGGCAATAAGGGAGCAGAAGAGAGGCAGCTGCTCAGAGGGTTAGGGGTCATCGTGGGACAAAAGACCCAGTTTGTGTACAGCATTGTTCTGTTGTCACGTTCTCTGCTGAGATGTTTGCTTAGGACCCTCACTGACAGGGACACAGCCTGGCGTGGCCTCACCCATGGTTGTCCATTCACTCCAAAATGAGCGTGGAAAGCAGACACAGTTGAGGTTTGACATCAGTGCAGAAAGACTTGGAATACGCCCAGCAGGGCAGTTAAGAGACCAGAGCTGCTAAGAGGGACTGCAGTTTGGAAAGAGGATGCCTGTGGGAAAGGATAATTTGTCTGAATAATACAGGTTTTTAAAAGGGAAAGATTTATATCAGGTGGAGAGGAAGCTGGATGGAGCAGAGCACAGGATACAGAACTCCAAATCCAAGTACCAGACGTTGTCTTGCCCTGCCTAGTTTTCTCAGTGGTTAGAGCATTGGCCTGAGGCCTGAAGGGTCCATATTCAATTCTGGTCAAGGACATGTAACTGGGTTGCAGGCCCGATCCTGGCCCGGGTCTGGGCATGTGCAGGAGGCAACCGATCCATGTGTCTCTCTCACATCAATGTTTCTCTCTCTCTTTCCCCCTCCCTCTCTTCCACTCTCTCTAAAAATCAATGGAAGAAATATCCTCAGGTGAGGATTAACCAAAACATACACAAAAAACCAAAAACCATTGTCTTCACTTGTGTATTTGAGATGTGTACCTCCAATGTCAAACCTTTCATAAGGAACAAGCGGAGAGGATTAAATGGGAGGATGTCTAAATGCCACAGGGCCTGGAATACATTTTGTTTAGTGCTGGTGAGATGCCATAGGAACTTAACTCTTGTGTGTATCCATGAGTCGATGGTCAAATCGCCTTTGTTAGACCTCATGTAGCTTAAAGCCACAGAACCTATTAAAAGTGAGGACTTGCCCTGACCGGTTTGGCTCAGTGGATAGAGCGTCGGCCTGCAGACTCAAGGGTCCCAGGTTTGATTCCTGTCAAGGGCATGTACCTTGGTTGCAGGCACATCCCCAGTTAGGGGGTGTGCAGGAGGCAGCTGATCGATGTTTCTCTCTCATCGATGTTTCTAACTCTCTATCCCTCTCCCTTCCTCTCTGTAAAAAATCAATAAAATATATTTTTTTTTAAAAAAAGTGAGGACTGACTGCAAACCCTCTGGAAACCATCATTTTTATGTGAATATAAATCATTTACATTTGTTAGTTCTCAGTCATTACTTGCTGGTTGGAGATGGGCAGAGACAACATTTGGGGGTGCTCATCAAAGCCCCAGGCCGTGACACTGACAGGCCTCTGGGAATCTGTGTGCCTTGTGTCTATGTGAGTTTCCATGCCACCAAAACACTAGCAGGAAAACAAGCACAAAAAGCACCATTAAAACACTATGAAGGTCCTCACAGCCTGAGAAAGGGAGGGACGTCGAAGTTAAGATTGTCACCTCACTGCCATTATGTCCTGCAGTCATTGAAATTACTTAAGCATTTGATCATGTAATTCATAGCAACAAGAGGAACTCATTTCCAGTAAAGATGCATGTAATTCTTTTCCAAGAGGATGTAGCAGACCATAGAAATATGACATCGCAGAGACTGCAGAAGAGACCTGGCCATTTTTCATGTCTGTGTTCCCTGTTGTAGAGCTACACACCACCAGTAGAAAGTAGTAACAGCATGAATTATTTACCTATTCCATGGTCCGGATTAGTATTATCCAAGCTTCTCAGGCACTAAATTCTTAGAAGATGTATACTTTGCTATTTTTCTGTCTACTGGTTGTGCACATAATGTTTACAAGTATGCAACGGTGAAGATGCATAGAAGAAATGAATTATTGCCAAGGTCTACTACCTGAAAAGCAGGAAATTTTTTTTAAAAAGACAGAAATTCATCAATTTTTGAAACATTCTGCATAAAGGAGAACCCGATTCTCCAATTTACTTGCATAAATATTTTTATGAAATGGAGGAAATCAATTTTCTAATTGGTAACCTGGGCAACGTAAGTAAACTAAGCAGAGTCATGGCGCCCTAACATCACGTGTTCGTGAATTTGTGCTATGCGTACGGATTGAGGGCTGCTGTGTCTTGGACTAAGAATAAAATAGCGAACAAAACAGAGGAGGGCCAAGAACCTGCTAGAAGGAGGAAGCTCAAAAGTGTTATTTCCCTTCCCTTGCTGTTGAATGGACTGGCCATGCCAAAAACATTATTATTCAGAGTTGTTAAACTTTATGAACTTGAATGTAACTGGAAACAGTGATGCAGAACGCAGGGACTGATTTTCAGAGAAAGTGTCCACGAGTTTCTACTAAAGAGAAAAGGCACACAGAACTGAAGTCTTCTATGAGAATTGTACAGTTTATGGCTTGTTGCTAACGCCAGGGCAGGCAGAACGTGCCTCAATAAGCAGCTGTCTCATCTCCATGAAGAGAAGTTAGCAAGCTTCCCACGACTTCACTGCAGGCCGTTATGTGACCTCCTACCTCGAGGTCAGACACATCTTCACTTTCCGCCCCAGCAATCCAGAAAGGCTACACCACATTACCTTTGGGGAATCTTCAGAGTGTTGATAAAAATATTACTCATGGGCTGAGGCCAAGAACTTTCTGGGCACCACTATGGAGAATGACCTGGGCTGGACCTAACCTAACCCTTTGTATTTTATCCAGATTAAAAAAAGAAAGAATATTTATCCATGAGCAGCGTACTTTCCCTCCCTGCTTCCTCCTACTTCCCTCCCTCCCTCCTTCCACTATAAGTTCCTTATAGGCACAATCAAGTCAGTTTTTCTCATCGTAGCACCTAGCAGAGGGCCTCTCATAGCAGCATTAAAGAAGTATTGAATGAAAGAATGAATGAGTGAATGAATTCAGCAAATATGTGTGAAGAGCCTGCCCTGCATAAGGGATGGTGCTAGGTTCTGGAGGTGGAGGTGGAAAGGGAGGTAGTTTCAAGGATGAAGTAAGAGTCCTGTGTTGGTAAGGTCTATGCCCTTCTATTTAGCCTTGACCTTTAGCATTTGACCTTGGGACCCAGCCTCTATACATCAGAAATGTCGTGTTTGCTTTCCCTTCTACCACATTTAGCTGTGTGAGCTTAGGGAAAGGGAATTCTCCTTGTTTCTGAAATGGAATAGCTCCTACCTGTCCTATCAGGCAGGGTTGCTGTGAGGATCAGTTGCTGGAATGTGCGTGAATCCCTCTGTAAATGATTAAGCAATTCAGCTACTTTGTTCTAAATAGGAGATACAACATTTACTTTTTAAAATATATTTTTATTGATTTCAGAGAGGAAGGAAGAGGGAGAGAGAGATAGAAACGTCAGTGATGAGAGAGAATCATTGATTGGCTGCCTCCTGCACGCCCCACACTGGGGAGGAGACACAACATTTAAAAACACTAACAATTGTAAAAGTAAAGTGATGGTAGCCGGATGGACGCTCAGCTGAGATGTCGTGCACACAGCTCACACTGTGAAAATTAGAGCAGCGCTGCAAACCCACCTTGCAGTCATCACTGGAAACTGAGTCAGAAGAGTTGGGTGGCCTGCCCAGGTCACACAGCTAATAAGGAGCTCAGAAGGGACGACAAGATCTCCTCTTTCATTGGAGTCGGTGTCTATTCCACATTCATTTCAGTCAATGAACATAGAAGCATACTAGCCAATTCTTGCCATTTTCCTACCATTTCATTTTTATATTCCTCTGATGCAAAGCTTTTATATAAACTCGTCATTTTTATTAAGAGGCAAAAATTACTGCCAAACCAGTTTGGCTCAGTGGATAGAGCGTCGGCCTGTGGACTGAAAGGTCCCAGGTTCGATTCCGATCAAGGGCATGTACCTTGGTTGCGGGCACATCCCCAGTAGGAGGTATGCAGGAGGCAGCTGGTCGATGTTTCTCTCTCATCGATGTTTCTAACTCTCTATCCCTCCCCCTTCCTCTCTGTAAAAAATCAATAAAAATATATTTTTTAAAAAGGCAAAAATTACTTCTCTCCTGACTTATGCCTGGTGATGCTCTTGAGACCATTTAAGGGAATGTAGGAAAGGTGTGCTTTACCTGTGATCTGGGAAGTGTGGTCAGTGCAAATGTCAGTCCTATAAGAAGGAATTGAAAACACACTCTCTCTCTCTCTCTCTCTCTCTCTCTCTCTCTCTCTCTCTCTCTCTCTCTCACACACACACACACACACACATGATTCAGTGGGTTTAGTCGCCACTCAAATGCCAGCTTCCTCCTCTGAACTCCCCCAGCATTTTATCTGAACTTCCATGATGGCTCTTTTCCATGTTTTCATCCTCTGCAAATATTTGTAGAATGAATGAACAATTTCCTTACGTTTTCCAAACACAGGAAGCTCATATCTTATAGCCGAATAGTTACTGCTTGCTATCTGATCCTGCATACTATTAGCCAAGCTGCTAGCTGAGTGATAAAGTCCCTTGGAACCCCACCCCCGGAGAACTTACGCCTTTGCATGAGCCCAAAAGGAGTAGGAATTTAATGAAATGAGTAAATGATTTTAAAAAATGAACACCCTCCCCACTAGAACTTTATACATGGCCGACCTGGCCACATACCATATCATGCTGGGGTTGGGGTGGGGCAGATTCTAGGAAAGCCAACTGTGGGTAAAGGATCTTTGCAAATATTCATCCAAGAACACCCTGCTGCTCCATTCATTGGCCCTGTCCCCTGTACTCTTTGCTTCTCCAACCCCAGTGTTACACTCTGGCTTCTATCTGCTCCTAACCTTCTCAGGTATGGACACTTGCCCTATCACCCCTATCTGACCTTTGCTTCCACATTTATTCTCTGTTTGATGTGTCCCAATGCAGAAGGAATATGGAGGAGTCTTCGTGGAAAATTCCAGACTCACCTACCTTTGGTGCTTCGTCCTGCTGTTCAACTATTGTTTCCTATTAGTTCTCTTGGTTCATGTCAGGGACACCGGAGTACTCCTAAATCCAACACATGCCAGGTATTTCATAGCCACTCATGGATAGCGCAACAAGACACAAGTCTGTGCATTGGCAATAATACCAAAAGAATCCAGGTACTCAGCAAAAAAGGACTCATGGTGTGTTATATTATTTCCAAGGGTATAAAACAGCGATGGCCTGGCTCTTATTTTTAACTTGTACCTGAAGGATTTCATATTGTCTTTCTGTAGACAATTCTATTTTCTTGATCTCAACTGTGGGAATGGTTTTTGTCTCAGTAACCTAGATCTAAGTGGCTCCTTATCCCGTGAACCTCATCCTGCTGTCCTTTCAAAGAGAGAATGATAACCCCCTTGCCCTTGTTGACATGCTGACAGTGGGGGTGCACCCACAGAGAGAAGCAATCTAACAGATTTCTAAAGACCAAGAATGCGTTTCAACACATGAAACTGAAAGACAACTCCAAAGGTTTTCAACAGTTTGACTTTTACCCTCTACCCTCCAGAATGGGCGCTGAACAAGTATTCGTGCCCTTGATCCTTACCCATTCTTGGGGACCGGGGGGGGAAATGGGACACTTGTCACCCCATGTATTAGTCAGAGTTCTCCAGAGAAAGAAAACCAGTAAGGATTGTGTGTTTACACATCCTGTGTGTGTTCACATATGGATTGGAGTAATGGAGGATCAGGTTCTTAGGAGAATACGTGTGTTTGGGCACAGTAGGTTTAAGATTCCTCCAAAAAGGCAGTTAATGTAGGAGTTTAGAATGCTCGGGAAGGATCAAGACGACTAGTTTATCTTGGATGGTAGACCAGGAAGTTGCATATATGTAAAGTTGGATAGTCTACAGGTGCTCTTTTGAGGTGTTTTATGACTGAAGTGGGTGTTTGGTTTCACCTGATTAAAAAATTTTTTCGGCCTAAAATGATTGCCGTCATACTGTCTGGCATGGAAATTGGGATTAGGATTTTCCATCTGCTAGCGTGCTGGAGAAAATCCCCGATTGCCCTCTTAGTGTTCTTGTGAGTATTCCTTCAACTCACTTCCTATGAGGGTAGGGGAAGCGCCTTCTCTTCAGACCTGTGTCCTTTTCTGGACTCTCACCAAGTTCAAAGAGATGTCAAGTCTTATAAAATCAGCCGGTGGTTAAGATAAGTAATTCTGCCCATAGCTGGTCTCATGAGTTGTCATGAAATAGAGCCTTAAACACCGCTCAGAAATTCTGCATTGATTATTCACCATGGAGTCTTTGTTCCATAGTCCTGCATTCATCACACTTTTCCGGAACATCCTGCCAACGTCCAACTCAAGTGATTCCTGATTCTTCCCCAAAATGAAGGCTTCCTGTTTCCCTTCAGGGGGAAGGAACATGGGGTCCAAGTCCTGGTGTTTTTAGCTAAAAATTCACCCTTCTAATGCCATCCAGCTTTCCTATGATTCATCCTTCCTTTACTAGTATACCTCCAAATACCAGCTTCCTGACCATCTCCTCTTCTTCACTGAGCTTGGGCACCTGGCTCACTCTCTTTCTACCCAAAGTTCTGCCATCATTCTGGGTGATCCCAGTGTCCTGGCTCCTTACTCACATATATCCCTAGGGTTCTAGTGGTGTGTCAGGGGTTACGTAAAACTGCTAGAAAAAAAGAAAGAAAATATAACATATAGCTGGAGTCGAAATATTATTTGAATAAATATGCACATTAAAAGAAATACATGCAGAGTATGTATAAAGTAGAATGCAACTATGTGGAGTTTTTAAAGACAAAGTGGTAGAGATGGGCCACTGAAGAGTATGCCCCAGAAATCTAGGGCTGAATATTTACTGTGTTCTGTTTTTAAGGATTTTGGGAGGAAAAGTGCTACCCTGGATTCTCAGTCTCTCAATTCAAACACCAATTCCCAGGGTCACACCGGTGGATCTTATTTATCAGCCAGAATTTGTTCAGCTCTGAAGTTCAGCTCATATTATCACGGTCACTCATAAAGTTTGCCAGTTTGCTTGCAGGAAAAAAAATGTGGCATCTCATTGTTTAAATGCACATTTCTTGTGATTCCTAATGAGATTGATTTTTTCTTTGTGTTTGTTGCTCATTTTGTGTGAGTGTTCATTTCTTATAGTTGACCAGTATTTTCACCAACACAAAGGCTTTACTTACTTTTTTAGTTTGTTTCTATAAGTCATTAAAAATGATCAGATTGTTTTTAATTCCTCTGACTGAACTTAAAAAATTATTTAAAAAATAGTGGATTAGAATCATGTGCATTAAATAAAAACAAAACCACTCCTTTAACACTGAACTGTATTTTATTTTGTAGGCCTTGTCTGGTAATTTACCTGTGGCTAGTTCTTCTGAAATGAACCTTTTTCCTGTCTCTGGTAGTTATAAATATTATCTAGGGGGTTGTGAACATTTTTAAAGCCATTTTCATTAATATTTATAGTCAAAATCTTATATTCCCTAGAGAGGTTTCTGTCTAAGGACAGACCGTTTTTTTATGACTAAAATGAAAGATGTAGTTAATGATACATATAGCATCACTCCAGACCTTGTTGGAACTACCAGGAACTTTGAAAAGACCCAAGTAAATAAATCCAAAATAGACTCTTTGACCCAAAGCACTCAGGCAGCGACTTCTCCCAGTTTCCCCAGATGTCAAGGCAGCAGGTCATACTGGACTGTAATTTTAGGTCTAACATCTAGGATCTTAATCTGAGGACCTCCCACGCAGCCTTCCCACCGCATCTGGGTTCTCACTGAGGAGGGACTGCCGCCCCGCCTTGTACTTGACCGTTGGCTAGAGGCTTCCCAAAGCAGGTTTCCATGGAAACAGTTCTTTCACTGCTCATAGAACCCCTCTTCAGGGGGAAAGCAGCCAAGTGGCAGACACGGAGCTGGACTCAGAAACCCCGGTCCTGTCTGGACACTGGGACTTTGTTTCGGGTAAAGCCCATCTGTCTGGCTCCCTCTCTGTTTTCCCAGGGGTCCTCTCAGCCCTCAAGCCAATAGATCCATGGTGGGCCCCACCCAGGAGTCTGCCCAGCGTTCCCAGATGTGTCAGAATCCAGAGGTGGTCGGGGTTTCGAGCTGGCATCCCTGCCCACCAGCCCTGTGTGTTCAGGAGCCAGAGGGCGGACCGTGGTGAGAATCAGGGAGAGGGGCAGCTCCTTGTCTCTGGAGCTGTTTCTGTGTACGCAGCGCAGCCCAGCCCAGCCCAGGCAGTTCTGCTTGAACGCTGCTGCTCTCTGGCAGCACTCTCGCAGGATCTGGAGGCCACCTGGAGTTCAAAGGCACCCGCAGACCTCAGCAAAGCAGAGCTGGGGCAGCTCGTGGCTGTGCAAAGGTCACTGGCATCCACATCTGTTTCAGAGGCTCGGTGGCGTCTTGGTGGCGTCTTGGTGGAGTTTCTGGCTGAGGAGTCGCCGAAGAAAATACATGTCTGCCACATTGTGGGCAAGCCCACACCCAGCGGAGTTTGGATGGGGACTGGGAAGACCCTTAGTACAGTGCATGGAGTGTCTAGAAAGGGGCCTGTCGAAGGTCAGGAAATGAGGGCACCCTCTTCTCAGCACTCAGATGGCAAGGACTTGGCCCTCCTGCCTGCTCAGGATGCAAATGGGGTCCCTGGATGCAGTGACCCAGAGTCTGTCTGTCTCCTTTCTTCTTCCTCCCCCCCCCCCTCTTCCTCTTCCTCCTCCTCCTCCTCCTCCTTTATTTGGCTCAAACAACGGAAATTTATTTCTCATGGTTCTGAAGGCTGGTAGTTCAAGATCAAGGTGTCATTGGGTTTTTTTTTCTTTTCTTTTTTTGATTTTTGAGTTCAGATGTTTCTATTATTTATTCTTTTTCTTAAATTTTTTAAAAATTATAGTTTACGTTCAATATGATTCTGTATTAACTTCAGAGGCACTTCAAAGTGTTCCGCACAATATTCTCAGCACCCACCTGGCCCCATACATCGTCACCATAATATTATTGACCGTGTTTTCTGCAGCCGATTTCATGTGATGCTCAGCTTTGGAGTTCTTGAACCAAAGACAAAAAGATGCACTAAGTTCTATTTCTTACATAGTAACCCCCCCCCCCCCCCCATCCATCGCTTCCCTCCCTTTGTATTTTTCTCCTCGGCTCATCTCCTCACCTCCTCTTACCATTCTTCCTTCTCTGCTCCCTATCGTGGCTCCTTCCCCCACCCTCTCCTCTCTCTCCTTCCCTTTCCCGTTCCCTCTGCTCTTGCTCCACGGAGAACTGAGCCTGAGCTAAGGTTGGCACAAGATTATGGAACCTAGACTTCGCCTCCTTCTTGGTCAGAGTCCCGAGGTGCCGCATGCCTGAGAGGCCAGGGCGCATGCCTCCGGGAATCAGGAGTCTGGGCCCTGAGGCATTTCCTCTGGCAGCCCCGCTAATATCATTTCCCCAGGGAGAAGCTGGGCAGAAATCACAGGGGAGTCCCCCCAGGGGTCCTGGGAGTGGGCTTCAGACCAGGGAGGGCCCAGAATCTGGAGAGAATCCAACAACCTGTGATCTCCTCCTTCCTTTCCACTTGTGAGTCCGTGGGCAGCCCACCTGCCCTCTGCGTGCCTCGGGGTTCTGTCTGCAGAAATGAAGATGCTGGACTCATCAGTGCCTTTATTTTTCTGTCCCCTTTGTGAAGACGCTGCCATATGACTATCGGTGTTATTCCCTCAAGCACGTGTTATCCTCGTGGATGAAGAAACAGGTTTATAATGCAAGTGGCCCTTGAGAACATTTCCAAGCAGAGAGAGGGGAGCAATGTCTGCTGCGTCTCCCCCGGGTCGATGGCTCTCTGGTTTCAGCCTGCCTCCTCCCCAGCCACCCACGCCTCTGGCTCCCTCACAGGAGCCCGTTTCTCACCGACACACCCACTGGCTCCAGGAAATGCTGAGCTCTTTCTTCAGCGTGTGTGTGAGGGGGAAAATACAATCTTCCATTCAGAGACTCAGAATCAGATTTGGAGGTTAAATCCTGAATGCTCACTAGACAAACAAGCAACAAAGCTGGTATTTCTGAATACAGGCTTCTGGATATACTTGGGGGCCAAGTTCAGAAGCGCTACTCTTGCTCTGGGTTGCTCAGGGGCTGAATGTCTAGATTTAATGGGCTCCTCAGACACTCTCAGAAGACTCACTCCAATGTTTACAGTAAGAGTTCTGAGAGTCCCCACGGCTGGCTCTGCGATGGAAATCTGACCAGTGCGGAGGCATCAGCGGGGGAGGGGCAGCTCCAAGACTGTCCTCTGTTCTTTCACTCCCTACTCTGTTCCCCCGGACCACAGTCTGGTCCCCTCCCTCTTAGGAGATGAATAAACAGCATCCGCCTGTCTGTTCTGCCGCCAGGGAAGCTCTGGGGATGAAACACCCACTTCAGGAATTCATTCGGAGAAAGAATCCCTGGTTGGTTGATTTGTTCCCTTGTCATCAGACTTGGTTGGTGTCCCTGTTCATTACTGAGAGTTCTCATGGCCCCGGCACAAGCCGGACCCAAGTGAGGGGGATCTGGTACAGCCCTGGCCTTGGCCTTGGCCCTTGCTCTACTTTGTGGTGAGGGGCTGCCAAGCGCTGTGAGCATGGAGGTGGGGCTCAGAGCCGATTCCCACTTGGGGAAAAGGGAATAAAAAGCTAAGGCAGACGACTTGTACTAGACAATGCATGGCTATGTCTAGTGAGGAAAGTTCTCTCGGAAGAAGTAAATGAGAGAAAACAGATGCTGCTCCTGATACTGTACTAAACGAGCCAGTCTAGTCTCTTCCTCATAAAGGATTTAAATTCCTTATGATGCTAGAGAACATTGGCAATGGACACCTTTTTTCCTTAATCCTCACCCAAGGATATGTTTTCATTGATTTTTAGAGAGAGGAAGGGAGAGAGAGAGAGAGAGGGAGAGAGAAACATCAACATGAGAGAGAAACATCAATTGGTTGCCTCCTGTACGTGCTCCGACTGGGGATCGAACCCGCAACCTAGTTATGTGCCCTGATCAGCACCACCTTTTTGGAAAACCCACCACCTTCACTGAACCACCCAGCCAGGGTGGTGACAGACACCTTTGATGTTCACAGCCCTGTGGCCCTTTACAAATTATACTCTTCACAAATCATTACACAAGATTAATGAAGATAACCTTTATACCCTTGTCATTATCCCTGGAGATCTTTAGGATGGGATGGGTTTATTTTCCCGTTTCTCTTCTGAATGCTTTGTAATAATCAGGACTGTTCCCCAAACCTTTGGAGTTCCATCGATAAATCCTGCTTTCCTTTCATGGGTAGGAAAAAAAAAAGGCTACGTGACTTTTTGAGTAGATGCTCCGTACAGTGTTAGAGGTGGGACACCGTCCAAAGCTTGATCTTTCTGGTACTAGCCTGGCTTTGAACCTCAGGAATGTGGACGGGTGTTAGACATAAACGTTCTAATTTGGGTCCTGGGTTGTAAATCCGGTGAATGACCCTAAGTGCATTTCCAGTACAACATGGAAATTAAAGTGACTGCGGGTCATATCCTTGGGTGCTAATGTGTGCAACAATGTCAACTATTCGGAAAACCAACGCTGGGAGCATTTGGGATGTAACAAGGTCCCCTAAAGCCACATTTCTCTGATGCTTTTGCTGTCATTTGAGTAACTTCCTGCCGCCGCTGTCACCCAGCCCGTGAGGGGTCATTCTTCAAAGGCGATGCTTCTGGGAATATCACCCATGCCCCCGAGTGACTCCTCCCCGACGTGTCCGGGGCCAGATGTCAGATGGCCACTTTACTACAGTGTGTGGCAATACCAGCTATAACCGCCCTCATGAGTAATGGCATGCCTGGACTCACTGCTCACCTCAGCTCCGGTTGCCGCAGCGAGAGTTTCGTCTCCATTTCAACTTCCTATTTCACACCGTCAACCACCCCTTCCAGTAACCTTCCTCCCCTCCCAAGCTAGACATCTCTCTCATGTTCTGCCCCACCCCCACCCCCACCCCTGGCCATCACAGACAAATAAGACTCTTTCTTGATGCATCTCAACCTCATAACGCTGTTTCCATGCAAGACAGGCCTCCCCCACATGCAGTCATTCTTGACTTGGCCGTCTCTCGGTCCCCAGACCTAGACTTTTTCTTTTGAGATAAAGATCCCAGGGGAGAATGTCTAAGAAATATGCCCCCAAGCTGTTCTTTATTTGAACTATCATAATTCTCTTTCAGAGAACTTTGTAAACTTTTGCCCACAATTTTTCCAAGTTTTTATATATTACCCACCACACGAGTTCCCAGCTTTTGTGAATGATACAGACTTCATATTTCCATGAATATGATGTTGAATAAAAATATGTGTATATATAAAACTTAATTTCCTTTAAATTTAGATACAAACACACACACACATATATACCACATATACATATATAACCACGTGTGTGTGTATATATATATATATATATGCATTGATATGTATATAAGGTATATATGCATCTATGTATCTGTGCATATAAGGCCTATATAGATGTAAATAGATATGTAGATCCACTGTATGAGTGTATATTTATAAACCAGCCTCAGCTGAGAGAAGAGGATTATGAGAGCTCCAAACTAGAAAGAGCCATGGCCAGTACAAGTCCAGAACCTTTTTGCAATTCCCTGACCTACTTGAAACTATTGAAAGCTACAAACCACCTTGTCAGAAAAATAAGCACACATGTGTTTGCCTATAATTGCAGGAGGCTCACACATGTCCTAAAGCCCAGCCATGGGCTCTAGGTTAAAGACACCTATTCAGACCCCATCTCTTTCTCTCACCCCTCATTGTACAGAGAGGAAACTGGGGAACAGGTAGGTAAATATCACAGACTGCATGAGACAGAGCTGTAACTGAGACCAAGGTCTCCTGACATCTAGTCCACTGCTTGGTTTAGATGTCATGGCCATGAGAACACCCTTTGTTTAATCTTACTCTACACACGACAAAAGAAGTGAGATCATTGTGCAAATGAGCAATGTGAGGAATCTTCCCACACAATGTTCTAGGGGAAAATGGGTCACAGAGTTGTTGGATGATAGATTGTATAATATGCCTGCCTATTGATCCGAGTTGAGTCAGGGATCACCAGAGAACCAGAACCAATAGGATATACATATATAAAGAGATTTATTTTGAGGAGTCTGGCACGTCCAAAATCCGCGCGGTGAGGTAGAAGGCTGGAGATCTGGGGAAGAGCCAGTGTTGCAGTTCAAGGTTGAAAGCTGTATGCTGTAGAATTCCTCCTTGCTCAGAGAAGGTCAGTTTTTGCTATATTAAGGCCTTCAACTGATTGGATGTGGCCCACCCATATTGGAGAGGGAGAGCAATCTGCTATATTCAAAAATCCACCAGTTTAAATGTTCATTTCATCCAAAAAACAAAAAAAAACAAAAACAAAACAACCCACCCTCTCAGTTAATACATAAAATAAATCCTCACAGTCTTATCCTTTCTATGAGTTTGTTCAGACTTACGTCAGAACCCATGGGATGTGTTTGCACCTAGAAGAGCCTTTTCTGGAATGAGAATATGCATTTTTATTGTCCTTTGATGATAAATCCAGAAATGTGCAATTTCTAATACCACCAGTTAACTCCCTAATGAACTATATTGTGTGTATATTGTAGCGAGGTTATACTGAAGGCAGCCATTTAAAACACAAATGATATTAAATTTGAAAATTTCTTTGGGTTCTAGAAAATGTCCAGGATTTCAGTGTCCCAAACCTCGGATCCTTCAGAGTCATTAAGTTTTTTTAGAGAAACATATATTGGGTACCTGCCACTGGCCAGGAATTGTGTTAGCAATTGAGGAAATGGGATAGTTCTTATGCCAAGAAGCTGTGGTTGAGTGGGAAGACTAGACAAGAAAAATTCCCTCCAGTTAATACTCTGAAAAAGGTGCAGAGTGTGCAAATGGAAGCACATTCCCAAGGATACCTCCCCATCACCATGCATTCCCTCGTCATGACTGCAAATCTTTGCTTCCAAGTTAGAGAGAGAAGGACCCCCCTGGCTGACTTGGTTAACCTTCCGTAGCTCACACCATCACACGTCCTTTAACTCCAGAATCTGCTTTCCTTACACTTGTTTTATCGCAACAAACTGATTTCAATATTTTCCAGGTGCAGCGTAGACTGGGGTATGAGGAGATGGGGTCCAGACTTTATCACTTCATCGGGGGAGGGAAGGCCCATGGATTGACTGGGGTCCCCAAAACCTCAGCCTCTGGCATCTTTGTAAACAGAAGCCCCTGTAAGGGAGGCAGCTGGGTAGATGTTGGAGTTTTGAAATAAGGGTTCCATGAACAAGGTCACCGTGTTGTAGTGTTATGTTAGCAATTATCACAGAGGAAGTTAGTCTGGGATTAGGACCAGATTTTCCAAAGCTGGACTTGTAAACACATTGGAAGTAGACCTTCCTGTTGGTGATACAAAGATTGACGTCTGACGGCAGCCTTTTGTGCGGCAGCGGCAGGTCTGATTATGTGAGCGCCTGACCCCAGCGGCAGGTGGATTAGATTATGGGTTCGTGGGGGTTTCAATTCTGGTTCACCGAGAGCCAACTTTCAACCATAGGTCCAACAGTTTCACCTCTGATACCTTCGTGCTGTGCTGCCCCTGTGGTCTCTGCAGCTGAGGGCAAGGTTCTTGACAGTGTTGCTATTTAAAATTGAAGATGGAGCCCAGCTGGCCTGGCTCAGTGGTTGAGCATTGACCTATGAAACAGGAAGTCACAGTTTGATTCCTGGTCAGGCCACATGCCCGGGTTGTGGGGTAGATCCCCACTGTGAGGTGTGCGGGAGGCAACCGATCAATGATTCTAATCATTGATGTTTCTATCTTTCTCTCCCTCTCCCTTCCTCTCAGAAATCAATAAAAATATATTTTTTAAAAAACTAAAGTTGGAGAGTGTAGCACAGGCTGGTTATGGAAAGCCCAGTGTTGTCATCCTAAATCTAAAAGTTCTTGTGAAACCCATTATACTTTTGTTCCAGAAGAGTCTATACTCCAGTTCAGAATTTAAAAATTAAGCAATGGGTGTAGTCTCTGAATATTGGTATTAAGAGAGTATGTACTTATTATTATCTTTTAAACTCAGAACAGAATGAACTGAACCTTATTCTGTCAAAAAAAATATAGTTTCTTCATTTCAAATAAGATCTAATATCTGGAACAGTTTAAAGTGGTATGAAGCTTCATGTTATGACTTCTTAGCCAGTAAAATAAGACATGATTGGAAAACAACCCCATTGCCCAGAAGAGAGAAAAATGGGAAAGATGTCCAAATAGGTCAATCCCAAAGGATATTTTGACCTTACCTTGCTAACTTGTTCTGGATCACAAAAGGAAAGCTAAAATCATTTATAAAAATATTTACCATGGTCATATTAATTAGATAAGCTTTTGATGTTTCTCAGTGCATTATAAAAGAAACACTCAGTGGTCATTTTATTTCAAGCTGGCTGGTGATGCACAAAACCAGATCTTACAGACATTCTGGAAGAGTTTAGCAATGTACCAACATTGGTTACAATTAGTCCAGTCTTTCAAAATATTGTGGAATAAACTTGCAGACAAATGGTGAAACATGAGGTTTATGATGAAGTGGAGACTGATTTGAAGACAGTCATGATTCTAGTGTAAACAAGATTACTCCTAATAGTGTTTTGGAAATCAGTGACATTAATAATCATGTGAAAGCCCAGTGGACGTGCCCTTTTGCTGGGTGATGCAAACAATAATGTGGGCCACTATTTGTAATCGTGTTGAAACAGGACTCAGTGATGATTACATTGGCAGCTCATCCTTGGGAGCCTCTTATTGCTGCAAGAGACAAGAAAAGGGGTGACACAAGAATGGTCAATGTTTTCACTAGCAGCGAGTCTCATGAACGTCTATGAAGTGATTGGCTTTCTCCAACACCAACACTAAACGGCATCTCACTGACCTGGCTATTGTGATTTAGCAGCTAAAATATTTAGGTGGGTCTGAGCCTACAAATGGCCAAAACAGGGCTAGTAGATATACATAAGAATATGATATGCTTTCTATAAGTTCTAATAGTATAAAAATCTAGAACTGTTCTATAGACTTCCCTGCATGTACCCTCAACTACTTTTAATCTCATTGACTCCTTCCCTCAACTTATATGTTTATGGTTTTTGTAAAAGCTTCCTTTAATACAGTTTATCTTCATATCTATTATTTTTGAACTTCTATTAAGTGTCTAAAAGATTAGTGTACCTTTATTATATGTATTTCCTTATCTGTATCATTTTGAATTCATTAAAATCATCTTCGCAGTAATTTTCTTGCTCATGTTATCAAAGACTTCCTAATTTCCAAATGCCTAGAAGACTTCTATAAACTTTAAGAAGATCATCTCGTAGATAGAGAAAGAGAATGGGAGGGTTCTGCAAGCAGAGGTCTCTGATAGGACTTTTTGAAAAGGTGGTGTGTTCAGCCCTACCCAGTTTGGCTCAGTGGATAGAGCGTCGGTCTGGGCACTGAAGGGTCCTGGGTTTGATTTTGATCAAGGGCACATACCTCGGTTGCAGCCTCCTTCCCAGCCCGGGCTCTGGTTGGGGCTTGTGCAGGAGGCAACCAATTGATGTGTTTCTCTCACATTGATATTTCTTTCTGTCTTTTCCTCTCTCTTCCACTCTCTAAAAATCAATGGAAAAATATCCTCGGGTGAGGATTTAAAAATTAAAAAAAAAAAGGTGGTGAGGTTTGTCTGGCCAATGTGACTCAGTGATTGAGCGTTGAGATATGAACCAAGAGATCACTGGTTTGATTCCAGGTCAGGGCACATGCCCATGGTTGTGGGCTCGATCACCAGTGTGGGGCATGCAGGAGGCAGCCAGTCCATGATTCTTCTCATTGATGTTTCTATCTCTTTCTCCCTTTCCCTTCCTCTCTCTGAAATCAATAAAAACATATTTTTTCAAAAAAGGTAGTGTGCTTCCAACAAGATGGAGAACAGGTTAACTGGCATTCCTGTCTGGGGAAGGTGGGCTGACCTGGTGAGAGAAGCAGTGGAAGCTGAGAAGCAGAGGTCAGAGGAGGGAGCTTAGAACACACCTGCCAGTGGGCAACAGCATGTGTGAGATGGGAGGGACACAGCAGGAAATTGGTAGCCAAAGAGTTGGCAAAGAATGATGGGCATGCCATGTGATCACTCTTCTGTGACATGCTCATGTTTTGCATAAAGTTGTCAAACACCATACCATTCCTATGGTTGGATTTCTTGTGGAAAAGAGAGAAAGGACAGAATTTCAGATCTGAGTATGGCATGGTACAAACCTGATGAGGCTGTGGAACTCAGAGGAGGAGGCAGAGGGGAGTCCAGGAAATAACAAATGAAATTGTGGGTAGAGCTTTGCGGGTCCTCAGGCCCCTGCCAGGTCTGAATCCTCAACCTCTGAGGCCCTGGGCATGCAGGCTTACATAGGGATGAGGGCAGATATGGAGTGAAAAGTTACACAGAGGGGGCACCAGTGTTCAATTATATTGCAACAAAAGCCATGGATATAATATGGAACCTTCAATGACTCCAGATTTAAAAGGAAACTGGATTTGCTTTGGTGAAAAGGGCCTGAAAGTATTGGAGGTAATTTGTGGTGACCCCATTAACAAGGTAAGATGAAAGGATCTCTTCTTTGTCTCAAACAGTAAAACATCGCAAAAAAGGGAAACATTTGACTTGGTTGAAAGAGATTGTCATAGATTTATAGACTAAGTCAAAGCAGTTTAGATACAAGACCAGGTAGAATATAGATCTGTTTGTATAAAATTGCATGAGTGTGTGTGTGTGTGTGTGTGTGTGTGTGTGTGTGTATACAGAGAAACAGTAACTCTGCAAATGAGGAGCCATGGAAATAAAAATCTTGACCATGTTCCATCCAACCTCTCATCTCTTGCTGTCCTCTCCATTGGCTAGACTTGATTGGAAGTCTGTGGGCAAGGTATATCTTGGGAGAGGCTGACAAATAAAAGAATGAGAAACATAGGAAATAATTGAGTGTATCATCATGGTATCTTGGCTGAGATTATTAGGCACGATAATACTACTGTTTCTACATACAACCATGAATCTTCAAATTAAGCTGATAGGTTGAGTCTTTTGAGTCCGGGACTTTATCTATTCCCAATGTCCAGCATGAGGCCTAGGTACTTAGCAGATTCTCAATGCATGCTAATCCAATTGACTTGAATTAATAATGAATCATGCTATCTGATAGTTATAAACCTAAAATGTTTTAGAAATATAATTTTCATCTGGGAGATGCTCCCAAATTTCTTAGATTTTCTTACTTTGGTTCAAAGTAAGATTAGAAAGTGGTTAAGGTTCTGAAAAAAAGTGGAAGTGGATAACTAAGAGAATTTGTAGTGGCTCTCAAAATGATCTCTCATTTGTAGACATGGAGTTTTTTAAAAATATTTTTTTATTGATTTCAGAGAGGAATAAGAGGGAGATAGAGATAAAAACATAAATGATGAGAGAGAATCATCGATAGGCTACCTCCTGCATGCCCCACAGTGGGGATCAAGCCCACAACCCGGGCATGTGTCCTGACCAGGAATCGAACCGTGACCTCCCAGTTCATAGGTCAGTGCTCAACTACTGAGCCATGCCAGCTGGGCTAGACATGGAGTTTTGATTTCTTCTTCATGCGATTCCCTGGGAAGAGGCAAAGGAGGCTAACTCAGCGTTATTGCATCTTTATTCACAATCACTGAACACATGCAGAAGAGCAAAGATGATGCTGTCAGCACCTCATGGAGCAATTTGGGAGATTTCATCACAGGGCGTGTTGCTGTGAACAGACCCTCCAACAACATGCAGTGCAGAAACGTATGACAGAGGGCTCAGATTCCGCTCTCTGCTGCCCACATGTTTGTCTTCATGGCAGAAACTCCCAACCTTTCTCACTCATAACACTCAACACAATTCAATATCAGAGCATTCGAGAACCAGAGGGCTCCTAAATGTGTTTTTCTTCCATTCTGGAGCAGAGGAAACTTAGAGACAACTAACCTTGGTGGAATGCTTCAATTGGGTAAAACCCAACGAAACCAACATGTTCAAACACATACTAAGCAAATATGTGGGAAAACTGGGCTTTGCTCTTGAAATTCCCCTGGCTAATGGGGAGTGCTGTTGTCAGTCAGGCCCCTGCCTTTCTGAGCCTCAGTTTCCTATGCTCATGAAATGAGCATCACGATAGCTTCCTGCCAAGATTATAATGATAAAAGTGAGTGAATGTATTAAGTTTTGTAAACCCTAAAATGTAACTAATTCATTCAGTTACTAATAAGTAAACAATATTCACTTATAGCCAACTCTATTCTCCTTCACGTAGGCTTTGGAGAGAAGCCCCTATGTAAGGATTTTGCCCTTGAAAGTTCTTTTTCTTCTGCATCATTCCTCTTTTTTTTTCTTTAACTTAAATAAACCTTTTATTTTATTTTATTATTTTTTAATATTTCAAGAAAAATGATTTTAAATATAATAATGTTACATGCAATAAACATTAATATTTCAAGAAAACAATTTTAGATATGATATTACGTGCAATAAAAATTAATATTTCAAGAGAAAAAGATTTTCAATATAATAATATTACCAAAACTGTACTAACATAGTATAATATCACAAAAGTTGTAGGAAATATTAAAAATCTGCAAATACCAGGATTACTTCTATTATGTTCTAAAATATTTTTTTTCTATAGCTCTATTTTGTTCATCAGTTTATGTTGTTATATTCCACAAATGAGTTAGATCATGTGATATTTATCTTTCTCCGACTGGCTTATTTTGCTTAGCATAATGCTCTCCAGGTCCATCCATGCTGTTGCAAATGG
This sequence comes from Myotis lucifugus, assembly GCF_000147115.1. NCBI lineage: Eukaryota > Metazoa > Chordata > Mammalia > Chiroptera > Vespertilionidae > Myotis > Myotis lucifugus. The sequence continues at coordinate 593,764 of NW_005871206.1, forward strand.
TAAGAGTTCCTTCTTTTTTACTGCAGTGTAGTATTCCATTGTGTAGATGTACCACAGTTTTCTAATCCACTCATCTGCTGATGGGTACTTAGGCTGTTTCCAGATCTTAGCTATGGTAAATTGTGCTGCTATGAACGTAGGGGTGCATATATCCTTTCTGATTGGTGTTTCTGATTTCTTGGGATATACTAGTATTCCTAGAAGTGGGATTACTGGGTCAAATGGGAGTTCTATTTTTAATTTTTGAGGAAACTCCATACTGTTCTTCATAGTGGCTGTACCAGTCTGCATTCCCACCAGCAGTGCACGAGTGTTCCTTTTTCTCCACATCCTCTCCAGCACTTGTCGTTTGTTGGTTTGTTGATGATAGCCATTCTGACAGGTGTGAGATGGTACCTCATTGTCGTTTTGATTTGCATCTCTCGGATGATTAGTGACTTTGAGCATGTTTTCATATGTTTCTTGGCCTTCTTATGTTCTCTTTAGAAAAGTGTCTATTTAGGTCCTTTGCCCATTTTTTGATTGGATTGTTTACCTTCCTTTTGTTAAAGTGTATGAGTTCCCTATAAATTTTGGAGATTAAACCCTTATTGGAGATAACATTGGCAAATGTGTTCTCCCATGCAGTGGGCTTTCTAGTTGTTTTGTTGATGGTTTCTTTTGCTGTGCAGAAGCTTTTTATTTTTATGTAGTCCCATTTGTTTATTTTCTCCTTAGTTTTCCTTGCCCTACGAGCTGTATCAGTAAAGATATTGCTACCACATATGTCTGATATTTTGCTGCCCTTGGATTCTTCTAATATTTTTATGGTTTCCCATCTTACGTTTAAGTCATTTATCCATTTTGAGTTTTTAAATAATCCTTTTATTTTAGAATTATGTTAGGTTTACAGAAAAATTGGAAAGGGTATAAAATTTCCATATACCCCACATCCCGCCTTATCAATTTTTCTCTCTCTTGTGGACTTTTCCCATCAGTGTACAGGCATTTCGTGGTTCCTCCCATCTTAAAACAGAATGAAAACATCCTTTCCTTTCACACCCACCTTCAGTTATTATTCCATTTCATTCCTCCAAAAGTACTCAGTTATTTATTTCTACTATAAACTATCTTTTCTACTTTACCCTCCTTATCTCCACAATCCACTTTGTCCCCATGATTTCACTAATGTGAGTTTGTCAAACTCACAAAATCCTCTATGTTGACCAGTCCAGTGGTTGTTTCTCTGTCTTCATCTCATTCCACCTCTCGTCAGTATTCAGTTCAATGTATCTCTCCCCCCTTCTTGGCAAACTCTTTCCTTGGCTTCTGTGATACCACACCTTCTTATTTCACTGGTTGTTTTTCCTCCAATCTCTTTTTCTAGCTACTCCTTCTCTGCTTGCTCTTTGAATGCTGGCAAGTCTCTGGGTATGGTCAGGAGCCTTCTGCTCTCCCCACCCCCATCTGTATTCAGTGCTTAGGAGATCTTATCCACTTTCATGGTTTATCCACCCTATATCCAGTGATTCCACATTGGTATTTCTAGTCCTCACTTCTAACTTGAGAGTTGGAATTTTATTTCAGAGTCACATCTGCACTTAGATGTGAGGGAGTTGACAGGCTTCGGGATTGATTGAAGATGAAAGGAATGAAGAAATGAAGAGTCGAGAATGGCTTTGGGTCTGAGCAACTAGGTAATTGTTGTCATTTACTAAGAGGACATGTACTAGAAGAGAAGTCAGATGTTTTGTTTTGTTTAGGAGAAAGATCATGAAGCCAGATTTGGATACGTTGACATGAGGTGTCCTATGGGACATTCAAATAGGACATTCGATAGATAGCTGAATGCAAAGGGTGGGGTCTCCAAAAAGAGCTAGAGGAAAAACTGGAAAATTATCAACAAAATGTAAAACCACAAGAGTGGAAAAACATGTCTTGTGAGAAGTAAACCGTGGAATGCAATAACCCAGATGGAGTGGTTTTATATTTTTTAGACAGGCATCTTTAATTCTGTGGTTTTGTTTTCTTTAACTTCCAAGTTTCTTCCTTAAAAAAAAAAATCCCATGCCACCCTCCAAAGGCAAAGCAAACAAAAACAAAAAAATCTGACACCACCTTCTTTTCTAATATTGTCTTTAATCTTATTTTGCTTAATCCTTTCAACATCAAATCAGATCATCATTCCCCCAAGGGAAGGAGGCAGACATGGAAATGGAATTAAATTCTAACAAGATGAGCCAATGTATTTCCTCTCCACTTATGTACAATCTTGTTTCACCCCTTGGTGACTGATACCTCTGATTAAAAAAACAAAACACACACACATCTGTGTCTGATTTAAACTGTGCTGTGCAACACACTCTGTCCTGATCAAACCTTTTGTTTCCTTTTCACCTCGTGTTGTTTATAAAGGAGCTTCTCATTGTTGCCCCTTTCCTTGAGAAAATGATGGGGTACACGTGGAGACTTTAGGACAAAAGGTCTAGCTTTCCATTTTGGTTCTGCATCTTCCCACCGAGTAACTTTTAGCCTCTTCTCTTAGACACGATGCCACCGTTGCCTTCAGGGGCTGCAACACTCAAAGGTGCCTGGTGTGAGGTGGGAGCCAGTAGCCTATCGGTTTAGTTACCACGGTGCCACGCTGTCTTGATTCATTCCGTGGGCTGTGACCAAACCTGGTAAAGGTTTCTCTCCCTGAAGAATTGTTCAGTTCATTTCCCTAGCATGCCTTTCTCTAACCATGCTGCCCCATAGAACTTTCTGTAATGATAGAAAGGCTCTATAGCTGCCCCTTTCAACATAGTAGCTATTAGCTACATGTGATCATTGAAGACTTGGAATGTGGCCAGTGCAACTAAGGAACGGAAGGCTTTTTTACAAAAAGTATGAAATTATTGAGGAATACATTTTAAAATTAAATTCAAATTTCATCCCATTTTTGGAAAAATAACATGTAACACTGTGTTAATTTTAGGTGTATAACAATGATTCGATGTATGTTTATACTAGTATTGTAAAATGATTAGCGAATGTCCATCACCTACACACTTACAAAAATCTTTTTTCTTGTGATGAGAACTTTTAAGATTTACTCTCTTAGCAACTTCCAAATAAACGATACAGTGTAGTTAACTATGGTTCCCATGTGGCACATTACATCCCCGGAACTTATTTGTCTCATAACTGGAAGTTTGTACCTCTTGACCACATGTACCCAGTTCCCCTGCCTTCCACCTCCACCTTTGGCAACACTCAATCTGTTGTCTGTTTTTATGAGTTTGTTTAGGATTCCACATATAAGTGAGAGCATAAGTATTTTTTTTTCTTGAACTTATTTCACTTAGCATAATGTCCTTAAGGTCCAATGATGGTGGGATTTCCTTCTTTTTTTATGAGCAGATAATATTTTATTATATCTATTAGAGGCCCAGTGCACGAATTCATGCACAGGTGGGGTCCCTTGGCTTGACTGGCGATCAAGGCTGATAGGGGCTGGCCAGGGGGAGGGACCATGGGAGGTTGGCCACACGTGGGAGGTTGGCTGTGGGAGCGCACTGACCACCAGGGAGAAGCTCCTGCACTGAGCGTCTGCACCCTGGTGATCAGCACGCATTATATTGACCAGTCGACCGGTCATTCGGTTGACTGGTCATAACGGTCACTTAGGCTTTTATATATATATAGATATCGCAGTTTATCAATTCATCTGTTGATATGTTGTTTCCATGTCTTGGCTACTGTGAATAATTCTTTAGTAAATATGGGGATGCAGATATCTCTTTGACTTAGTGATTTCATTTCCTACAGAGGTGAAATTGCTGTATCATATAGTAGTTCTATTTTTAATTTTTTTGAGGAACCTCCATACTGTTTTTCATGGCAGCTGCATCAATTAACATGCCCATCCACAGTGCATAAAAGTTCCTTTTTTCCCACATCCACACCAACACTTACCTCTTGTCTTTTTAAAGTTTCTTTAACTTTCAGTAATTTAAATTGAATAGCCACATGTGGCAAATGGCTGCCATACTGGGCAGTGCGCTTTAGAAGACCACAGTCAGATCGAAGCCCTTAGGTGCCTGCTTCTGGTCAGTGACCAGGGCCTTGGTAGCCTCACACTTTCCATCGCTGGTGGCTGCCCGCCTGAGACCTCTCTGTGGAACTGGCTAGAAGGACTGAGCTTTTCAGCAACATCCACATCTTTTCCAAACTCAGTGCTATAAAAATGACAGCATCTGGCTTCGGTTTCTCACATGTGACTCTTTTATAGCATCGAAATGATGGTGATAAACATGTGACATTTTTGAGGGTTACAAGAGACCATTTCTTTTTTTTAAATGGTTTTATTGATTTTTAAAGGGAGAGGGGGAGAGAGAAACATCGATCAGCTGCCTCCTGTACACTCCCACTGGGGATTAAGCCCTCAACCCGGGCATGTGCCCTGACTGGGAATTGAGCCAAAGACCTCCTGGTTCATGGATTGATGCTCAACCACTGAGCGACACCAGTCAGGCAAGAGCCCATTTCTTGAGGTGAAAGATTTATATGGGAAACATGGATATTTAAAAAGCACAATGACATGACCCAGAAATCAAATGACAATCATAAAACCCCTAACACTTTTATATTTCAAAGCAAAAATATCGCCTGTCATTTTTCTTCTTCCAGCCTAGGTAGGAACCTCTTCTTTATTTCATAATTAGTTTCCAGATGGTTTCTGTCACTACTAGTTGGATCTCAGCATCAGGAAGCAATTGATCTGTTCAGTAGAATTTTTTCTTTCTTTTTTTTTTTTCTCAATCCCTCCTTTTTTTTTTCTCCCCCTCACCCCAGGTCTCTAACAACCCCCAACACCCCCCAGGGGAATTTTTAAAGAAAACTGCTTATACTCAAGTTACTGTTTACAAACTTCCTTCAAGTGATCAAATTGGATGGGCTCATAGAACAGAAATGGTGATTGCTATTTTATTTCCCTAATTTGGGACAAGAATTTACAGTTGTTAGCCCTCGCCAGTTTGGCTCAGTGGATAGAGCGTTGACCTGCCAACTGAAGGGTCCCAGGTTTGATTCCAGTCAAGGGCATATACCTCAGTTGCAGGCTGATCCCCAGTGCTCCAACCAAGGCCGCATGTGGGAGGCAACCAATTGATGTGTCTCTCTCACATCAATTTTTCTCTGTGTCTCTCCTCCCTTCCACTCTCTCTAAAAATCAATGGAAAAGGTCTTCAGATGAGGATTAACTAAAAAAAAAAAAGAATTTACAGCTGTTAGATATAGTGAACCAGAAAGAGCACAAGGTCAAGATCTGGGAAACCTCCTTTCCTGCTGATTTGCTGTGGCTCTGGGCAAGTAATTTAATCTGTCTCAACTTCAGTCCCATCATACATAAAAACTAGTATAAAGAGAGAGTCTTTAAAACTTCAAAAGTTGGAATATGATGATGAGTGCTGTGAGCTGGGGCAGCAGCCACGTGGTCCTTTTGGTGAAATATTGAGAGACTTCAGAAAATGTTGCAGTGGCTCAAGTAAATAGACTAAGATGAGAAAGAGGAGAAGGAAGATCATGAGGTCTCATAGGGACACATGTCATTGGTTTAGATTTGGGAAGAGATAAGCCACAAGAGCAACAACACAGCTATAGAAGTTCAGACATGCAGATTCCTGAAGTGCTTGCTTCTTTGACCTTGACAAAGAGTATAGTGTCAAATGTGAATGGGATGTTTGAAGAAGGGAAAGAAGAGTCATGCTGGAAAAAGTGTGGAGGAGGAGAGAGAAGGAGACAGGAAGGGAGAAATAAAAAAAGGAGAGGTCACAGAAGGAGAATCTAAGAAAAGAGAATGCTACTCCTACTGTCTTCCATAAGTATCGTCTATCACAGTTTTGGACATACGTTAGTTCAGGCCACAAGCGTCACAATCCTGTCTAGTTGATTCCAATACATTTCCAACTGGCTCCCCTCCCTTCAGACTTGCCCTTCCAATCCGTCCTGCATATGCAGCCGAAGCGATTTTCCTAAAACAGAAATCTGATGAACATGCCATTCCCTTGCTTAACATTCTTCATCAGCCTTCCCATTGTTCTGCAGAATAAAGTCTAGATTCTCTAGTGTGGCTTCCCAAGATCACCGTGCTCTGTTTCATCTCTCTGGCTGTGGCTAGCAAACTTTTTCTGTAAAAGGCCAGGTAGTAGATATCTTCTGCTCTGCAGGCCAAATGGTCTCTGTGGCCACCACTCAATTCTGCCATCATGGCAAAAGGACAGCCACAGATGCTGTGTAAATGAATGGGTATGGTTGTGTTCCTGTTAAACATTCCTTAGAAAACCAGGCGGCCCTCCTGGAGGCCGGAGTTTACTGACCCTTGCCCTATTGTCTCAAGATCATCTCTCTCACCCAATCCCTTAGCCCTCTGTACTCAAGAGGCTCTGAATTACTTGCAATTCCCTAACGATACTCTGCTCTCTCTCTCTCAATACTGTTTTTTTTCACACACCCTTCCCTCAGTGTAGATCACCTTCCCCCATCTCTTTGTCCAGTTCACTCCACATCCTCATGTTCCAGTTTAAACCTCCTTCCCCAGTCTCACACCAACACTGTGTCCCCATTCATGACACTGTAGAGTAATTGATCTGTTTGTATATGTCTCTCATCCCTATTGGAGGCCATTGGAGGCTATTGGAGGCCAGGAACTATATGTTATTCATTTCTCTAATAACCAAAGTGCTCCTGGCCATGAATAGACTCTAAAACCCATTTGTTATTATAAGAATTTAATAACCAAGGTACCTCCTGCTCTGTTGCCTCGCTACAGAATGAATGCATGGTACTGACCCTAATGATGAATTGATTTTGGAAGAACATAGGCCATATTTTCACTAACTCCAGTCTCTAGGTAAGGAGTTTGATATAGAATCCCCCAGAGGAGAAAGTGAACTTAATTGGGAGCCCATTTCAGAAGAAAAGAAGGCAGCAGCCCTGTGGCTTTATGAAAGACCACACGTCACTCAGAGCGGTGGTGTGAGACATGCGCATGGTAAATTTAGCCGATGGATTTGAAATTTGGACCGAAAAATCCACAAGCAGTAGCGTGGTGACGAGGAGAGGATACACCTGCCGTGTTGTTTCCATGAGGGACAGAGGAGTTTCAGCGGGTAGTACTAACCGCCAGGGGCATGCCAAGCAAACCATCTGCGTAGAAAGTGTAAGAATGGAAACCATTTCTGACGTGGAGAACAAGGCCCTGGCAGGGCACTCTGCCTTGATGAGTGTGAAAATTACCCAGCAGATTATCTGGAGAAGAGGTGGTGGGGGGCAACCAGTATTTTGTTGGATGACTACTGTGTGTCAGGCACTGTATCTTACCACTCATAATCTTCACAGAAACGTCCGAAGCATGTCCCAATCTTATGGGTGATAAAAAAGGAGGCTCAGAGGCTGACACAACCTTTACCGAGTCACAAATCTCTGCTCTTTCCAATGCGCTAGCAGGTGCACGGTATCCAGTATCAAGCATCCAAGAGAGGGGAATTAAAAGAACTGAGCTAGTAATGCCTGCCCAGCTGAATGGAGAGCATCTATCGTGATTTGAAAGACAGGAGACTAAAAGTCCATGCATGGTACCTACGTTTTTTTTATTCACCAGCAATCATTCCCCTTCCTGTTCATTCCCCTTCTTGACAGCACTTTAATTTACTGTTGAAGGTCACCCATCCCCATTGGATATGATCTTATTAGGATTTTAAATGTAGATGTCATTCCCTTCCTTTTCTGTATGGAAGCTTAAGGGGTCCTTGGGGGCTATTTCTACCAGATCCTTTCTCAAACCTCATGATACCTACCCTTGGCCAATCAACTCCATCTCTCAGGACTTTACTTCTTCAGAGGAGATGGCTGGGTTTTATTCCATTCCAACAGCACCTTGATGATTGAGAATTCCTCTTCTATTTCCAAACCTGGCTGTCCAGCCTCCCCACTGAATCTCTGACTCAATGTAATTGGAGCCAAGACCCAGAAGAAGAGAATGTGAACTTAATAGAGACGGAACATTGAATCTCACGGACTCTCAGATAACTCAAAGGGGTAGTAGAAGTCAAGTAGAAGGAAAAGAATTCAGAATAAGCACGAAAAGCACAAATTAAAATTACATGAAGTTGGGTACAAGTCCAACGTCAAGGAAGACTGTCAGTCACACCTTTGAGCCTTAGGAAGCCCACTCATACCTTCGAATGGGCCCTCTACGGGTCTCTTCAAATGACCCCGATGTAAGTGGGTTTCCTGTCCCCTGCTGGGTCTCTCACTGTGAAACATGAGGCAGGTGTCACTCAGAGCATCACAGTCACATGGTCATTTCTCCTGCTTGTGGGCAGAGGCATCTTGCCAACAGCCTCACCTGCTGCTGTCCTATCCTCTCCTGAAGATTTTTAGGGAGAGACGATTCCTTCCCTCAATTAAAACCAGCCTTAAAACCAACCATGGCTGGTAGAAACGTGTACGTTACACACAACGGAAATCCATCCTTCTTTCCCTTTTATGCTCATCACGGAGATGACCGAGTGTCACTGTTAAGAAGAGACCTTGGGCACCATCAGATCCAGAGGGTTTCCCATTGGGTGTTTCTCTTCGTGCCCTGATACATTCTCTAAATTTCAAAAGGTGAAATGGAAATGATTCATTTGTCTAGGATGAGACCACCCAGGTTATCCTGCTGTTTGCCATGGATTTAGGGGCCAGAATCTTTCCGAACACACATCCCATATGAAAACTTCAGGGGCTCTCCTAGCCAGCTTAACTTCCTTCTTTGACTGTAGCTCAGAGAGGTTATGGCTTATCCGAACGCACCCAGTTAGCTTGTTGCGTAACTTGGAATGCAGCCCTGGTTTCCTTGTCCCTAATTACTCCTCTTTCCATTACACAATCCTCCTCCTTAAATGAAAACTTCCTGCCCCAGTATAGCGTTAGATCCATGTTTCCTCGGGGTAAAGCTCCGATAGCAATGTGCCAGGTGAGTCTAGCCTGGCTACTCCAAGTGTGGTTTGAAAACCAGAAGCATCGATGTCACCTGGGAGCTCACCAGAAATGCAGACTCTCAGCCCCTACCCCGATCCAGCATCTTAGGAGTGTCTGGTGACTGTTACAGTTTGAGACTCTAGCCTGTGGCCTTGCTAGTTTCAAATCTATGACTGACACCTGTAAGTGGTCTTTCCCCAGGACCCAGACGTTCAGGAAAAGGTCTGTATCTTCCACCTTCATCACCTGTGGTGGATTGACGGTGAGAAATCTCACCAGGAGGAGGAATTGCCTGAAAGCTCCCTCTTCCCAAGACCGAAGGGAGACACTGCTTTGATATGCCCTCCCCAGCCTGAGTCCTTGGCTTCTAGAATCAGTTCTTTCCGACTTGCCCAGCGTTGGCTGTCTTCGTGAGTTAAAGCTCCTTAAGAGTATAGGTTTCTTCCACCTCATTGCCCGAAAGCTGCTAATGGAAAATAGGAAATGAAAATTGACGGAGATAGGGGTGGGGTGGGGGGAACCCAGCTGGGAAAAGGGAAATCGTTTAGAAATCAAAAACAACACAAAACACGAATCCAGGAGTCTGGGAGTTGAAAAGGGAAGTTTCATGTAATTCTCGCCAGTTGATGTCATTGCAGCCAGTCCTCTGACTGACCGACCAGAGAGGCCAAGGGGAGGGCGATAGGGAGGTGGGAAGGACCAGGATCTGAGGCTCAGCCTTCTGCGTGCAGCATGAGGTCAGGGAGAACAGAGAGACGGGTCTGAGCAAGAGCCAGGGCCATCCCCCTGCAGTGATGAGTCTGTAATCCCAGAGAGGGGCCCACAGAGAGTTTAAACACGCCGTCATCCCTCCTGGGCCCCCCCTCCCTCAGCCAGTGTTTCTGTGGCCTCCCGAGCTGAAATGGCACCGCGAGGTGTCCGGTCTTCTAGCTCATCTGCGCTCAGGAATGGGAGGGTCGGGGCCACTGACACACACCAGTATCCTGCAGCCTAGTCTTTCCTGCCCGGGCTGGCTCCCCTCCAAGGCCCAGCATGACAGGTGGATGAAGTTCACCAGAAAGCTCCACAATGGGCCAGTTTTCCAGGAATGCTGCTGCTGACTAGATTCACACACGCAGCCATCCCCCTCCACCCCAGGCTGAATGGCGAGCCAGCTGAATGGGGCAGAGTTGGCCTTTTTTTTTTTTTTTTCTTCCCCTCTGTCTCCAGTCTGGATCCTGTGATTGTTTCAGCGGGTACAAGCGACTCCCTGCTCAGCCTCCAGGGTTCCACGTGCTTCCTCAGGCCTCCGTCCCCAAACCCATGACCCGCAATGGAGGACTGGAGGGAAGGACAAGTGTCGCTGGGAGCATGAGAGTGAGGGAGCATGAGGGCCTCCGACTGCTTTAGCAAGAAAAGTCTCAGGGTGATTTAGTCATCGGACTGTGGGAAGAGGAATGGGGAGGAGCAAAACCAGACCACAGTTTCCAGGGGTGATCCAGGGAAACGTAGCGAGCCAGAGTCAATGTAGAGAAAGAGATGACTCCTTTGAGACTGGAGACTCTAGTACAGTGGTTCTCAACCTTCCTAATGCCTCGACCCTTTAATACAGTTCCTCATGTTGTGGTGACCCCCAATTTCATTGTTACAAATTGAACATAATTAAAGCATAGTGATTAATCACAAAAACAATATGTAATTATATATGTGTTTTCCGATGGTCTTAGGCGACCCTATGAAGGGTCGTTCGACCCCCAAAGGGGGTCGCGACCCACAGGTTGAGAACCGCTGCTCTAGTGTCTGATCTTCTAATATGCTTATGACTGCCCCCCTCCCCCCGGCAACGAAACTGTGAGTTAATAGGACAAATATTCATTGAACGCTACTTGTCATTGGGGTATTGACTGAGGCTCAGCAGCTGAGAGCAACCTTGAAGCTGCCACGAAGAGGCCATTGAACAAGCACCTCACACAGTGGTTCCCAAACTTATTTGGCTACCGCCCCCTTTCCAGAAAAAATCTTACTCAGCGCCCCCTGGAAATTAATTTTTTTTTAATTTTAATAGCAATTAAACAGAAAGATATATGTATTAATGTTTCTACCTTTTTTGTAAAATATAGTAAAGAAAGGTGTAAATTAGAAACATTGAAGTTTGAAATTATGAAACTATTTATTGAACTCAGAATAGAAAGGTAATACAAAAAAAGTTAAAACAAAGGCACCTGTGGCCATCACCTACTTGTCATTGGGGTATTGACTGAGGCTCAGCAGCTGAGAGCAACCTTGAAGCTGCCACGAAGAGGCCATTGAACAAGCACCTAACACGTCCCTCACCCATCCCCTTGGCCCAGCTTGCTTTCCCCGTTGCACCCTATCCTTATGAATGGCCCCATCATCTATCCAGTTCCCAAGCCAGGATGTGGGATGCCGAGTTGGATTCTTTTTTCTTCCTCACCCTCTAAAAATCATCAGTCTCCAAAGCCCTTACACAGCCTGCCTGCACCGAACTGAGAGGAAGGGCAGAGGGGAGGCCATGGAAACCACATAGCAGTCCCCGCCCTCCTGGAGCTCACAGGCAAGCAAGAAGGACAGACAGGCAGACAGACAGACGCGCAGGTGGACCAACTGTAGTTTGGTGTGGCGTGCACAGATGCCATGGCGGCAACAGGAAGGAGACACAGGAAAAGATGCACTCGCCAGGGGAGGGAGAGTTGTGCTCTTTGCAGTTCTGGGTAAGCAGAGCCAGAATGGGCTGGGCTTGGCCCACCAGATTTGAAGGCAGAAAGCCTACTAATGGAGCCGGCAGTCAGGAAAGGTAACTTTGGCCCAAAAGGCAGTCTGTGGGCCAGGGCCAGCATCTATTTGATGGTGGGCTCTCTTTGGATGCTAAATAATCACTCTCTCTTCCTGCTGTGAGTCCTGGTGCCAAGGACCAGCATGGCTGCTGGGGGAGTTGGCTTCAGACTTCACACAGATGTCCTAGAGGTTCCCAGGGAAATTATTTGGGGCTAGAAGTATGTATTTCAAGTATTTGAGTGACTTGCTTCTATTGTTGCTTCCATGGTTGAATACTAAGCCTATCTTCCCTGTGCCATGTCGTCATTGCAAAGGAATGAGCCAAAAGAGCCAACTATCCCCACCCCAGACCACTTCCATCCTGCCCACAGGTGGGGTGAGGGAGATGACCTGAATTAAAGGCTAATAAACCCTCTTATCACTTTTGTACAAGGTTCAGAAAAAGGGTAGACACAAGGATTGACTCATCTCTGCATGTATAAAATACTGTCCCCTTGGTATTTGAAGAATATGGCTTATATAGGAAAGTGTTTTAGTTTCTTAATTAGGCTCTAGACCAACCTTGGGCAAACTACGGCCTGCGGGCCGGATCTGGCCCGTTTGAAATGAATAAAACTAAAAAAAAAAAAAGACCGTACCCTTTTATGTAATAATGTTTACTTTGAATTTATATTAGTTCACACAAACACTCCATCCATGCTTTTGTTCCGGCCCTCCGGTCCAGTTTAAGAACCCATTGTGGCCCTCGAGTCAAAAAGTTTGCCCAGCCCTGCTCTAGACCATATTTTAAGAGATATTCATGCTTATTCTTGAGAGGAGGGGTGTATGTGCATGTGTGTACAGATATGTGTGAGCCTTTGAACCAATATTTATCTGCTTAGGAATTAGGAAGAAAGAGAAAGCATATCTTAATGTCACACTGACAGGTCTCGCAAAGGGGACCATGCTTGGAGGATCAAAATCCACCTTGAGATGTTCATTCTACTGCAACACAAAAGTCCATGATTGGCCTGTCTTGCCAAAGTTCCTATCATCCCCCTTATTTTCCCTTTCCCTCCCCTAGATATTATTCTAAGGGGAATAAATGAGACTTTGGAGAATTGCTGTAAATTATTGTGTTATGCTGTTGTGGTTGGGACAGAGATGGGGATATGCTACCTCTCTGGAAAAAGAAATGAGGGATCGAAGGTTTAATGCAAAAGCTGTGCTCTACGAGAGAAAAGGCCAGTCTCAGGAGAGAGGAGTCAGGCCAGCTAGAGAGAAGGGATCATGCTCATAAGGAGCATCCCCTGTGATGGCTTTAAATTACCTTGATCTCTTGCTTTGTTCTATAAAGACAGTTCTATGTAACTTTAAGTTTGAAGTTGGTTTCTCCTATTTTGCAATTTTCCTGTGATTACAACAGCCCTTTGGTAAATTTTAATTCATCTTTAAAGACTTCTGGGAATAGTGCTGTAGGAATTAGAGTCTTTCCATTTTCCTCTTTATGGACTGCAATTCTTGTTACAGTGATAGCCTGATCTTAAGAAGAAGAGCTGTCCAGGCATTCTTGGTGGGAGTAAACCCAAGACCAAAGATCTTTTCCAAATAGATACCAGAGAGAGAGAGAGAGCATGTTAAAAGAGCTTTGGGTATTTGGCTACAGGAGGAATTACAAAAGAAAAGGAGATAACACTTCTAATTGACTCAAGGAGATAAAGCATAGACACATGACTCTTTCCAGCGGAAGTCGTCACTCAACCCATCCTGCCTTGGCCCAACTTGCTTCCCCTGCTTCACCCTGTCTTTATGAATGGCACCACCATCCATCCAGTTCCCAAGCCAAGACATTGAATGCCAAGTTGGATTCCTTTTTCTCCCTCACCCTCTAAAAATAATCAGTCTCAAAAGCCCTATAGATTCTATCACCCCAAATACTTGCAATATTTGTATTCGATGCTGTTACAGTGACAAAAGACACACAGCTCCTCTGCTCATTTGAAATGTCATGCGCAGTAAAAGCCAGGGTGAAGATATGGGCTATGTTCATTAGGTCATGAAGAGAAAAGTGCTTATTTATGGTTTGCTTCCATTGAGAGGGAACCTGCCACGTAGGAAGCGCAGTACAGGCACAGAGGGAGGATGAGCAATGGCAAGGAGGTAGGAAAGAAGATGACACTACTGAGTGATGGTTGAAGTTCAGCATGACTACAGCCTAGGATGTGAGGGGAAGGACAGTGGTGGGAAAGAAATTTTGGGAAGTGGTTCCTCTCGACAAGTTCAATGATGTGGGCTACAGCCCCTGGGCCACCGTCTTTAAGCCTTTTTGATCATGCATCCCATCAAAAATTTTTGAGCTTCCTTACAAATCTTATACAGTATTATGGTGGATTCACATATGGAGTATTCATTCTACTAATTTTATATTTAAGTTAAAAAAGTAACAACAAATACAACAGTCATGTAGTCTTTCCACACTACAAAGAATTGTCATCTCGCTTGACCTCAATCTGGTGTTATTAGAAGAGTTTATGAGAGGGAAAAGGCATATTTCCTTTTTTTCCCCATATTTGCTTTTTTTGTAAGATAGTTCTACCAGCAGCATGGGAAAAGGACTAGAGCAAAATCCTTGAGTTTCAATGTGGGTAAAATTCACCTGGATTGCTTTATAAGTAAAGAACCAGAGTCCCCAGTGAGGTCATGGAACTGAGCAATGTTCATCAATAGCCACTAATATTATTTTTTAAATCCCAGACATTTAGTGCCCCCAAATGGAACTGTTCCATACTTCATACCCCCCTTAAAGTATTGTCAAAAACATAGATCTGAATCTATTCAAGGATTTACATATGATAAACAGCATTAGTAACTATTATAAAATTACTATTTGTAAAATACAAGTAAATAAGATATATAATAAATTATAAAATTAATTATATAACATTTATATATATTTAAAGGGAATATGGGGGGGGTCAAAGGACATGTACATAATACCATGAAGATGTAACCAGCAAAATACAGAGTATGGGAAACTTTGCAGGGCAAAAAACTCAATTTCTTTCTTTTTTAAAAATACTTCTTTATTGTTGAAAGTATTACATATGTCCCCTTTTTGCCCCCATTGACCCTTTCCAACCCCCCACCCCCACCCCAGGCCTTCACCACCCTATTATCTGTGTCCATGGGTTATGTATATATGTATACAAGGTCTTTGGTTGATTACCTCCCACCCACTCACCCTCCCTCACCTTCCCTTTGAGATTCCACACTCTCAAACAACTCAATTTCTTTAAAAAATTTTTTTTATTGATTTCAGAGAGGAAGGAAGAGGGAGAGAAAGAGAGAAACATCAATGATGAGAGAGAATCATTTATTAGTTGGCTCCTGCACACCCCATACTGGGGATGGAGCCCTCATATGCTCTGACTGGGAATCGAACCATGACCTTAACCACTTAACCATTTAGCCGGGCCAACTCAATTTCTTTAACAAATAAGAAGTGATGGGTGGTGGTGGTGGAAAGAGTGATAGAGGAGGGGGGAAAAAGAGACGAAGCATATCAGCCAATTGCAACTTGGGTAAGTTATTTGGTTTTGAGTAAAAAAGTTGTGATACTATAATTGGGAAATTTAAATACTAAATGTCTGATAAAAAGAAAATGTGACTAATTTTTATTATATAATCATTCTATTTAGATTTTTAAAAAGTATTATTTAGAGATACAACCAAAATATTTACAGGTGAAATGATATATCTGGTCCTTTAAAATAACCTGAGGTGAGGGTATTAATCAAATATGATTGGCCATGGATAATTAGTAAAGCTGGGTGGTAAGTACATGGTAAGTCATTCTATTTTCTCTTTACTTTTGAATATGCTTGAAATTTTCCTACTAGAAAAGCATTTTAAATTCAGATTCCTGGGTTTTTCCCATGTAGAAATTCTGATACCATGGTTCTAAGGTGGTATTCAGAAATCTAAATTTTTAACAAGCAAGCGCCCCGGGGAATTTGGAATCAGATGACCCCTAGGCCATAATTTGAGAAAATTCGACTAGACAATGCAGTTGACTTGAAGGGAGAAAATCGAGTAGGAGATAGTGGCTGTGTCTCTAATAGAGTAAGTGCTCAAGATGAATAGCTCCCCATTTCATTTGATGACTGTTTACAAATAATTGCCCCAAATCTTAATAGTGTTTGTGTATAATAATCATCCTATGCTGTGATTACTGGCGCTATTTCCTGACGTGGGCCTTTTTTTCTGTTTGATTTTGTTAAGAGTCCTCTAACACTTGCCTCCTGAACGAAGGCTAATTCCCTGATTAGATAATCATCCTTGGGAATGCTTTCTTCCTAATCACAATGGTAGGAGAGCTGTTGCCAGGCCTTCCAGGAAGGGGGAGACTCCCAATTGTGACCCATTAAATTGGCATCATCAGCTCTCACTCCACCCCTTCCAGGAGGAAAGGCTCTCATAACCCTGGAAGGGGCGGGAGCCGAGAGCTGACCAGTCAGTCCATCCAGTGCTTTCTGGGCGCATCCCATCTCACAGGCTCCCCACCCCCTTCTTCTTTCCACTTTGAGACTTTTTTCAATTGGCAAGTGCCCGAGGCCTTGGGGTGTGGAATGAAGACAGGGCTTGCCCGTCATAAGACAAAGTAACTGAAAATGGAAGGTCCTGTCATAGATCCTCAGAACATGGGTCCCTCTCCAGCAGTTAACCCACAGGTGACCTTCCCAGCAAACTCAACGTAAAACCCTGCTGCTGGCTGGCGCTCCCTGGGCCTGCATCTCGCTTCAGGCTTTGTGCATTTAACTGCCTCAGAGGTTCTTTGAGATTTGCCTTGATGCAATCAACTTGCCTATTATACCCTATCTTGCTCCTCCCTGAAGGTAACCTACATTCCAGCCGACCCGGGCTGTGTGCGTTTCCCTGAACTTGTCCCACTTGTTCTCACATAATTCCTTTTCTTTAGATTTTGGTTCTTCCCGAGATGCTTCCCCTCAACTCCAATTTCTCTAATGAAAATTCTGCTCCAGCCCAGCCTGTGGTGCTCAGGGTTGAGCATTGCCTTATGAACCAGGAGGTCACGGTTTGATTCCCAGTCAGGGCACATGCTCTGCTCGGGTTGTGGGCTCGATCCCCAGTAGGGGGTGTGCAGGAGGCAGTCAATCAATGATTCTCTCGCATCACTGATGTTTCTTCTCTCACTCCCTCTCCCTTCCTCTCTGAAATTAATAAAAAGGTATTTTAAAATGTTTTTATAAAAAATAAATTTCTCCAGCTTCAAAGCTTCTCAGGATTCACTCTTATCAAAGTGACCTCATTTGAATCTTCATCACATTCTGGGAAAAATAATAACTTTTGCCCTGACTGGTTTGGCTCAGTGGATAGAGCGTCAGCCTGTGGACTGAAGGATCCCAGGTTCGATTCCGGTCAAGGGCATGTACCTTGGTTGCAGGCACATCCCCAGTAAGGGGTGTGCGGGAGGCAGCTGATCGATGTTTCTCTCTCTCATCGATATTTCTAACTCTCTATCCTTCTCCCTTCCTCTCTGTAAAAAATCAATAAAATAAAATAAAAATATAATAATAATAATAACTTTTTTTTGTCACTCACATTTGTTCCCTTTTCTTGCATTTTTCTTAAGTTGGCATCATAGCCTTGTGTATTCTTGCCCTAAGAATCCTTACATTGCACTCCTTGATCTCAATGATGATTTATTATCCAACTTTTGTTTTCCTCCAGCATTTACCACAGTGCTTTGTATTTAGTAGGAGCTTTAAAAAAATCTATTAGTTGAATATAGGCAACCCTGAAATGTACACTTGGTTTTCATCTATCAAATATATCACTTAGTTTTCATTTATCAAAATATAATTACATGAACAAGGGAAGTTAAATGCTGCAAAGGATTAACCCAGTGATGAATCCTTACACGAGTCAAACAAAAACTCCTCTAGCAACATCAAAACTGAAGTCTTTGCTAAGTCTGTATTTGCATATACTAAATCCATTGAAAATGAATTGCTACTGTTTTGAATGTCTTGTCCCAAATGTTCTCCACTTGACCTAGTTGAAGAAGCAGAGGCTAGTAGAAGACAGAGCTGGGGAGCTTCCTGGGGTGGTAAGCATATTCACAGGTTCACCCTCAGGCTTCCTTGCTCTTTTGTGAGTCCCGATTGGATTGGGTATGTGAGGAGGGAAAGGGCACCTCTCCGGGGAGATTAATAATAGGATGAAGGATGAAGATCAAAGGGCAGCTTTGGCTGCCGACCAGACCACGTAGTAACGTAGCAACCGGCAGAGGCTCTCTGATCTCCAGGCTCCTCCATACCCCCTGTAATCTCACACTGCAGTTTGCACTCATCCTTGGGGTCAGCACCCTTCTCAATTACACCCCGCCCTTGTTTCTCCAAAGCTTCGCCTTCTGCAAGACCATAGGTTGCTGTTTATCTGCATATAACCACTGCCTAGCCATCACACAGCACCACCAAGAAGACTTTTACAAAACTAATATGAAACCCATTTTTAGTTAGTATATAAGTTCGAGAAAAGTTTCAACTTTTCTTAAAATACATACGCACAATGAGTGATCCTAATTGGTCTTCTGTAGTATTTAACGTCACTAACTAATCTACAGCCATGTCCTAAACCTTATAAAAATTTGCCTTTTATTATTTTTAATTATATTTTATTTTAATTGTTGACCTTATTACAGATGTCCCCCAACCCCCTCTCCCCACTCCAGCCAGATCCTGCCCTCCGCTCCCTCTGGCCCTCACAACATCGTTGTCTGTGTCCATGGGCTATACATATATGTTCTTAGGCTATTCTCGTCCCCTCCTTTCATCCTGTTCCCCCTACCCAACCATCTGCTGCGTGATGTCTAGAATTTACTCCAAAATAATCAGGTGGTGAATGGGATTTGGCGGGAAGGTACAAATGAACCAAAATTGGCCTTAAGTTGATCATTGTGAATGGCGCTGGGAGGCGGGCAGCTGTACCATTCTCTCGCTTTGGTATATGTTTGAAATTTTCCTTATAGTTGTTTTCTTTCCAAAACCTATTTTGTCTTCAAATTCTGCCTCCACCCAGTTCTGGCGTGGTTAACTTTGCTAGAAGCGAGGAGTCACTTAGTCGGGGCATCTGCTTTGTCTGCCTTTTCTTCTTAACCCAACTTCCTTGACCTCGCTTGGTGAAGCAGGATCTGCCCACGTGGTGAATCTCCAGAACTGTCCACAGAGCGGCCCAGGAATCTTGGGCCTTGCCAGCCCAAATGCTCAGACTCCTTTCGTAACCATTTAAAAATATGCCACGGTAGCGGCAGTTCCAACAGGGGTTTTATTTTCACTGGGAACTTCAGATACTGCCACTGGGCTGCAAATAGAAATGAGGATGGTGGCGTGTGTGCAGAAGTCGCTGCCTTCCTCTCCTCTTTCCTCATCCCTTCTCCCTCTTTTCCAAAGCCTCTACTGGTGGGCTGTCACCAAGTCAAGGTTACGAGAGCTCCCTGGTGTGAAATGTGTCCAGGATACCAATAGGCAAAGCTGTTAGGACTGCTGGGAATGACCCAGGGAATCGGTACCGTGCCCCCTTTTGGGGAGACGGAAACTATATTCTTGGTCTGGGAGGAAAACGTGCCTAGAACCCCAACGTGAGACCCTGGCTGACAAGGTGACACCCAATCGGTGCTTCGCGGGTGTTTTGGCACCAGCAAGCCACGCAGAGTGTTTCTGAAATCAAAGCAGCAGGCAGACTTGCCATCCGACCGACGGCAGAGTTTGTCCCTTGCAAACCACGTCCCAAATATGATTCTGCTCCGTGCGCGGTCCCTGCAGCAACACTCACTGGCAGGCGTCCCTCCTGAGCGGGTGCCTTTCTCTGCAGCTTGTCTGATTCCATGAGGCCAAAGAGACTCCTTAAACAACCCAGAAAGGCATAGGAGAGAGAGAGAGAGAGAGAGAGAGAGAGAGAGAGAGAGAGAGAGAGAAAGTCCAACTGATGAGAGCCGTGGGCTGTGGAGGACGCTGGCCACCGGGGCTGGCTTTCCAACTGTCCATCACCCCTCTGATTCTGCACAGGAAAGCCGTTTCTTTAATCCACCTGTTCAATTATTTATCATGCTATGTGTTTCCTCTTAATTGTCGCTCGGGCAAAGCCTCTATGTTGTAAGGGGACACCCTAGAATTTTTTAATGACCTTAGGCAAAGTGATTGACACCAGATCCCGGAGTCAGATGTTCCTAGTGACGCAACTTGTTCTTCCAGTAGCAGGAAAGCTTCCTGCCATGATTAAGTTGGAACCGTGAGAGTGTGAAAATGTGTTGTCAGCCTTCCCCTGATGCAAGCGCTTTTATTATAGCGTCTGGGTGCAGGGCAGGGAAGCAATGCCAGTCTCCCTTCTCTCTCTGGACAAGCCCCTCTGCACGGAAAGGCAGCCTGTGCCGGGCACTGGAAATACCAATGGTCACGGTCACACCGTCTCCAAACATCCAGTGTTTCTGGCTCTACCCCCTGCCCCTTGTCTATTTCTTTTTCTGGGTTCGCAGGACAATGCGATCACAATGGGTCTATGACTGGCAGGCTGCCAGTCCCCAACTCTCATTAACAAGAAGCAAAACAAGAAGCAATCCATTCTGTATTTGAACTTGAAATGGAAAAATCATCTGCGTTTGCTTTTCTCGATAGGAGGCTGAGATGGCGCAAAAGGGTAATTCTATTTTCTTTGGACACGGCCCCCACTTCCCAATGAAAGCACTTGAGAACCTGAGAGCTGTGGGTGTTGGAGCCACCGTGGCTGGCTGATCTGTTCCATGTGAGAACAACACAGATGGATAGCCTTCGCAACAGCCCCTGTAGTAGTATCTCTACTACTCTTCAGGGTTGTTGTACAAGGGGATTTTCAGGCTGTGTCTGACTCCTACATGAGTAGGCTCAAAGACATTTTTCCTTTTTATTGAATTTATCGGGGTGACACTGGTTAACAAAATTACACAGGTTTTGGGTGCACAATTCTACAACATATCATCTGTACATTATTCTGTGTTCATCACCCCAAGACACGTCTCCATCCATGATTCATTAATTTACCAATGTTGTACAACTACCGCAATGAGACCAAAACATATATAATGCTAGAGCCTGTGAAAACCTGTGATCTGCGTAGAAAGGAAGGGGAAGCCAATAGAAAGCATGTGGTACTCCCATTACTTTTACAGGAATTTACTCCAAATGACTGTAGGCATTTTGTTACCATTCTATCTTGATAGCAGAGGTATTGAAATCAATCCAAATATATGAGGTTAATACATAGGTTGGGAAATTGACCCTTTAGGCTTTTATTGCTTTGTTAGGATTTTGCCTGAACTACCTCAACCAGACTTATCTTAATGCCGTCACAAAACATTTATTTTTACTGTTTGAATCTCCATTGCCTCGGTGTGCTTAACACATTGTGTGTGCTCTGTAAATACAGGGCAAATGAGTGAGCCGTGGGTGAATGAATGGAGAGGAACCCAGCCTCAGAAGGTAGCTGGCCTGAATGGACAATTCCCTAACCTGCTGTACACCGGAATCAATTGTAGCTGTTAATTTTTATTTGTAATGTTTCTCCAAGTACTACTTAATTTCCTCCTCCCATTCTATGTCCCTTTAAAGTGAATTATTGCTTATTATCATATTTCAAACAATACAGAGAAGTGTAAGAAAGTATCTCCTTTTCCTCGAAATAATACCCCAATGATGTAAATGCACTTAACAATTCACCATATGCTCTATAATTTTTCTCTGTATAAGCAAGCTCACACACACTTCCAGTTTAGTTTTTAAGAATCATATTGTATGATAGATATACATTGAAAGCTTGCTTTTTCACATAATATTTTGCAGATACTCTTTCAAATAAATATCAGTACATCCCAATCTGCCTCATTCATATTATTAACTACACTAGAGGCCCTGTGCACAAAATTCGTGCACTTGGGGGTTCCCTCAGCCTGGCCTGCCCTCTTGCAGTATGGGAGCCCTCGGGGGATATCTGACTGACAGCTTAGGCCTGCTCCCCACAGTTAGACATCCTTAGTGCTGCTGTGGAGGTGGGAGAGGCTCCCACCACTGCCCCTGCGCTCGCCAGCTATGAGCCTGTGGGAGAGCACTGATCACTAGGGGGTAGTTCCTGCATTTAGCGTTTGCCCCCTGGTGGTCAGTGCACATCATAGCAACTGGTCGTTCCACTGTTCAGTTGATTTGCATATTAGCCTTTTATTATATAGGATTAGAGGCCTGAGACACAAAATTCCTGCAAGGGGGGTAAGGGGGTTCTTCAGCCGGGCCTAAGCCCTCTTGCAATTCAGGACCCTTCACTCCTAGCCACCCGCCTGCTTGCTCCTTACCACTTGGCTCCAGCTCCTGCACTGAGCGTCTGCCCCCTGGTGGTCAGTGCACGTCATAGCGACCAGGCATTCTGCTGTTCGGTCTATTTGCATATCAGCCTTTTATTATATAGGATAGTATATGTAATGTGTGATGCACCATAATTCATTTAAAGGTGTGTGTGTGTGTGTGTGTGTGTGTGTGTGTGTGTGTTGTGAGTGCAAATACTGGCAAGGAAATAAATATTCTTGTAGTTGTATTCCATCTATGATTTTCAGATAAGTTTCCAGAAGTAAAGTTGGAATGAAGTCTATACACATTTAAATTTTAATTAAATATAACCATATTATGTGATTTCTTACCCTTACCAACTCTACCATATTCAATCTCCCACTTTATCATAAGTCAATGGAGAAATAAAAAGGTATTATTGTGGTTATTAATTTGCATTTCCTGGGACATTTTATTTGTTTCTGTTTTATAAACACAAAGCCAGGGTCCCACTTTGAATCTACTGAACCAGAACCTCTGGGGTCAGCACCAGAGAATCTGCATCTTTATAAAGTGATGCTACATGAGTCCGATGCAGTGAGCGCTGGGCCAGGCATTTGGGAACCACTGGCTGTCTCTTGACTGAGATGTAAGCTCTATTGAGATGTAAGCTTTTACCATCTAAAAACAAACCTCAAAAGCAACAGAGCTGGTTAGAGAAAAATGTGTATTGTATAAACATGTTATGTTTTCTGCATGATTTATACACTTTATTTCAGATGTTGATGAAAATCTCAATTTACTAATCTCAGTAAACCTTTTTAAAAAATGTTTATGTCCAATTAAGAACAATAAAGCATTGCTATAGGTATAACAGATTTCAAGACTTGTGGGGAGCAGGCCTAAGCCACAGTAGGACAGCCTTAGTGCTGCTACAGAGGTGGGAGAGGCTCCCGCCACCGCGGCTGCACTCACCAGCATCTGCCAGACTTATGGCTGAGCGGCGCTCCCTCTGTGGGAGCACAGTGACCACCAGGGGGCAGCTCCAGCCCTGCCCCCCATTGGCCCTGCAGCTGCTCCCAGTGGCCTCCCTCTGCAGGCCACCAGCAGGCTGATCAGAGGACAGCACCAGTGGAAAGCGGCTGGGCCCGCCCCCTGATTGCCATCCCCTCCCTCTGCCCACTGGCACCTGACTTGGCTGGCCTGGTGCCACCCACTCACTGGCCCCACCACCTGCCAACCTGTTGTTTCACCGTTCAGTTGATTTGCATGTTAGGCTTTTATTATATAGGACTAGAGGCCCAATGCATGAAATTTGTGCAAGGGGCTGACCCCTGTTTGTCATGGTGGTCGCCTGTGACTTGGTCCCTGCCCACTGCAGCTTCGTCTGGAAGGAAGGGCATCAGAAGGATGTCCATTCTAATTAGCATACTATGCTTTTATTATTATAGATTGTTTATTCATGACCCTCATAGTGCTCATAGATTGAAGTGTTTCTGCCTAATTAAAACCTGAACATTTTTTTCTCTCATTGTAAATTTGAGCCCTATGGATTTTGAAGTTATGAGCCTCTTTTCTTGGATAGAATTTTGCAACTGATAAATCCCCTTAAGAAGTTCTTTCATTTTAGCCTTACAATAACCCAGTGAGGTGAAGAGGCTGAAGGCGAGCCTTCTCCAGGACCTATCATCATTCAGCCATGGTACCCTCTGGGAGTATCCCTGCCTGCTCTTCCTCACTCCCTTTACACGGCTAACTCCTCTGCCGGTCCTGGCCTTACCAAGTCACCATCTGCAGGAAGACTTCTTTGATTACCCCTGAAGTGTGTTAAGCTTCCCTGCTCTGCACTTTGGTCACACCCTGCCTCAGTTTTGGGCAGAGGCTGGCTGATGTTCTGAGTCTTGAATTTTCCACACAGGACACTCAAGGAGGCTGGGGATGGGAGCATTAGCTCTGGTGGTAAAGATGCGACCAAGGTCCCAAGTCAGCCCCACAATAGGAGTGTCTTGATGATTGTAAAATTTTACAAATATATGGAAGTGATGATAAGAAGTCTTCCAATGGTAAATACTTCAGTAGTTATCTACAGTTTGAGTTCTGGTTTCTCAAAACCACTGACTCCTTCTTGCTTTAGCTTAGACTCTTGACTCTGCGTCGTTCAGCTTCTGCTAAGGCATTTATTCAAGAATTGGCTATTGAAAGATTACGGTGGACCAGGGAGTAGAGAATACTGGTGAAGTGAGTGGGTTCTAGAGTTTGATCTTAGATCCTACTCTACTTGCTGTTTACGCTCAATTAATTGGCTTCATCTCTGACTCATGATAAGAGTCCATCTCAGATTGGCTTCCTCTGTAAAGGGAAGATAATAATGGTACCTACTTCATTGGGTTGATGTGAGGATCAAATGAGGTTATTCATGCAAAACTCAGAGCATAGTGTTTGGAGAACAGTGAGTGCTTGGTAAATGCCTTTGTTAGCATTGTGAGCAAAACCAGGCCCAGTCTCTAGTCTAGTTTCCTGGTCTCCAGAACACTGCCCAGAGATTTCATCTTCTGTTTCTTTGCTTCTTCCCAGTCCAGATATAAATCTTACTTTTCCACTCTAATTTCTTCTCCAACCTCTAGCCTGCTCTGCCCTTTCACAGCCCACGTTCTCCTGCTGCCTCCCTTTTTTTAATTAAATATATACTTTCAAAGCAACTGGATGACTAAAATGAAAAAGAGGCAAGATATAAACAAATGGATGAAGATGTGATGCATCCAGCTCTTTACTGTAGGGCCCGTAGGAGAATAAATCCATTCAACCAGTGAAGCCGAACACATACTTATCTTTTAGCCCAGGATTCCACTCCTAGGTCTGTACTCAACAGAAACATGTACATATGGACACCAAAAATCACATAGAAAAAATTTCACAATAGCACACTATTAGTCATCTGCTGCTGAATAACAGATTTCTCCAAAACTGAGCAACTTACAACCACAAACGCTTATTATCTCATGGTTTCTGTGGCTTCTGCAGTCATTTGCAAGAGGCTTAGCTGGGTGAAGGGCCAATATCTAGACCTCCCTTGATGAGAGACCTTGACTGAGTTAAGTCACTTTCTCTGAACTGCAGTTTGTACTCTGCAGAGCTGGGTGGATGCTAGCACTTGTGGCCTCACAGTGTGGTGGAGAATATCGGTATCATCAGGTACAGTGGAGTCTGTTGTGCAAAAGATTAAGTGCTAAAGTCGGGGAGTGATGTAAAAATCAAGTGTAAACAAAATTCCCTTGAAATTCCTTAGATAAGCCTTCTATCACTGGGGTGCCCTTGGAGGTTCAAAAGCCAGGAACCAGGAGTTTACTTCTTTTGTTTTTCTTTAGATTTCTGCCCTGGTCTTCCTTTCTGTGGGGCAGCTTAGGACAAGATTGGCATTAATGGCAGGGGAGGGGAAGAGGGAACTTCATATTCTCCTTATTTGTTGTTGTTGTTGAGGGCACCTAATTGAATTTCCATATTAAATATACCTTTACACTGACTTCAGTATATGTGAAAGCACTGAAGATTGTGATTGAGGAAATGTAAGTTATGACTCATCTTTGGAACAGGTGCTTTCCCCAGTTTATCCTGGATCTAGAAAGCCTTGTGGTTAATGTCAAGGTTAAACACAGCGACTGGTTAAAGCCTTTAATCAAAACAAAGGGCTGCTTGATGCTAAATGACATGTTAGGTCAATGAGTAGAGAAAGGAGCAGAGTTCAACATGAAATATTATAATAAATGGTAACTTTGCAGTTATCTGGTACTTTATAGTTTATAAAAGAATTTCTTAGAAAAATAACCTTATTTTAAAGATGAAGCTTAACTTCTCAAGATCATCTGACTAGTTTACCAGAAGAGGTAGGATTCATAACCTTATCTCCCAAGTTCAAAACCATAATACTTCCCAGGAGACAAGGATATCTCTTCCCTTTCTCCTCTCCTCTCCCCTTCCCCAACTTCTCCCCCTCCCCTACTTCTCCTCCTCTTTTTCTCCTTCCTTCTCCCCCTCCTCCTCCTCCTCCTCCTTCCTTTTCTCCCTCTCTCCCTCTCTCCTTCTCTTCCTCTCTCCCTCTCTCCTTCTCTCCCTCTCTCCTTCTCTCCCTCTCTCTTCTCTCCTCTTCTCTTCTCTCCTCTTCTCTTCTCTTCTCTTCTCTTCTCTTCTCTTCTCTTCTCTTCTCTTCTCTTCTCTTCTCTTCTCTTCTCTTCTCTCTCTCTCTCTCTCTCTCTCTCTCTCTCTCTCTCTCTCTCTCTCACTGGTGGTGGTACAAAGAAGTGTGAGGATTTATGATCTGGCTCTCCTGGGCATGACCACCTGTACAATCCACTTGACTTTGATCACCTTCTCTAGGCAAGACTCCCTAAATTAATTAAGACAGTGAGGTGGGAAGAGCAGGTTCTTCTGTGTGGCTATTGTTCTTACCTGGACAGAGACCTGCTCCATGGATGAGGTTAAACGTTGTTCCTGTGCATTCCGAGATATGTGGGTTTTGGGGGAAATCTAGCTAGCTGATAGAGCTAATTTCTGATGCTCCAGGATGGGGCCAGGTTATCATTTAATACATACATGCCTGCATCATGCTTATGAGTGCATTTAACATCTGCTTATTGATATATAATAAAATCAGTTGTAAAGACAAACATTGCCCAATAAAGACGCATGTTATGAGATCATTGTGATATCACAATTTAAGTCTGGGATTGATTAGGACTATCTCTGTGCATAGGACTATTTCTTTGCAGAGGCGTGTTCCCTTTAATGTGACCAAAGCTCCCTAGACAGGGCAAATCCTTCCCATACTTCCCAGGAGAACCCAGAAGTAGCCACTGTGAAGTGGATTAGGGAGGAGGGTAGGAGTGGGCTCAATGGAGACTCTTCACTGAGTTCTCACATCCACAATAGATGTGTCTGTCTCCAGATAGAATCTCATGTGAGTCATTACAATTTCAGCCATTCCATGGTGTTTCTTTTGGGACTCAGATAGCAGCATGAGGCCCCCTGGTGGCCTGAAATAATTCATGAGTTTCCTTCTCAGGCATTGAAGGGCAGGTGTGGCTGGAGAAAGACAAGGTAGTAAAGACTCACCTAGACCTGTGCTTACAGAGAGGCAGGGCAGAGTAGGATGACCTCTTTGGGGAGAGTTGAGAACTAAAATATTTTCTTTTAAGAGATGAAAACAGATGGACTGTAATTCTGGATAAACCACTCTGATTTTTCATTCAATAGTTCATTTAGCAAACACTACTGAGTACCTACTCTGTGCAAGACAATTTATTAGGCATCACATGGGGTAAGAAGAAATAAAGACACACCATACACTTCTAATGAGCTATGGATGAGTATAAAACGTTTATGCCACCAATGTGGTAGAAATGCAAGTGCCCTCAGAGAATAAATGAGGTGAAAGGGAAGGCTTCTAGGAAGAGGTGGCATTTCAGCTGGGGCTCTAGTGAGAAGCAGGATTGGATCTATTGGGACAGAGAGGGAAAAGATGGCACCTGCAGGAGGAAAAACAGAAGTTTGAACAGACATCAAGAAAAACGAAACCCAATCCAGGAAGCGTGACTAGTCTGGTCTGACTAAACTCATAAGGAGTTTTCGGGTTGCAGGGAGAGTGAAAGCTGGATACATCTGTTTGGATCAGACCCTGGAGAACCTTGAACACTTGCCCGAGAAATTTCTTCATCAAGCAGTTGGAAGCCTTTGAGTATCTTAGAGCAGAAAAGATGCATGTCGCAGGATAGACTCCCGTCCACCGAAACAAACACAATGCCATCCTGTTGTATCTCATCCAGAGGAGTGTTGGTTTCCATGTGTTTAAGGTCATCGTTCTCTGCTCTCCTGGAATCAACAGCTCCAGACTCTTTCTACCACGTGACCTTCAAAGCCAGGAGTAACTAAGCCATCAAATCATCCCCCTTAGCAAACTACCAAGTGCCAGGGAGCGGTCAGACCCAGAGGTGCCCGCCATGTTTAACTCGATTCCTTGATAGAACGCCTTTCATCCAGAGGGCTATGCTAGGTTTGTTTTGCCCGGCCTTGTTTTTCCAAGGTTTTATAAAAAGGCTTTGTACCTGTTTAGTTACATGTGGTTTAAACTACATGGACCAGGAATATTTCTGGCCAGCGTTATGGGGCCAAGTCCTAGCCGTGTGTGGAATAGCTCGATGTTCACAGAATTGAAGCAGTAACCGAGAACCACCACAATGAAGCAGCCCAAGAATCTACACAATGTTTGGCACATGGTTGGTGCTCAAAAATATTGCAAGCAAATAGTTAATGACTGATTCTCCAATAAATATGTAACACACATTTAACAACACATTATAAAACTCCAGGCATTGATTTTCTCATTGTAATGGCATAAAAATCCTTTAATATCCAGTAAGAATAATTAACAGTTTTCGATAGGAGTCCTGAAAAACATCATATATAAAAAATTAAAATCTTTGCCTTGGCTGGGTTTCCCAGGAGGTTGGAGCATTGTCCCGTACACCGAAGTGTTGCAGGTTCTACTCCCAGTCAGGGCACATGCCTAGGTTGTGGGTTCGATCTCCAGTTGGGGCGCTTATGGGGGGCAACCGATTGATGTTTCTCTCTCTCCCTCTTCTTTCCTCTCTCTCTCAAATCAATAAAAAGGGTATCCTTGGCTAAGGATTAAATTATAATAATAAGATATAATGAACATCTAGTTAAGTTAGGAGGAAGCAACATGCCCATTTGTGAGAAACACAGTTGAGACACTTGTAGATGAGGCAAGGGAAGACGGGCAATTTGGAACTGTAATGAAATAACTGCAACAGAAACAGCCATTTAAGAAGTGTCAGCAGCAATGAGTATTTATTATTTCGAATGAAATGTACATTAAACTTTTATATAAAAATCATCAAAAGTGCTATATTGGATTATTTTAATATTAATTTAATCCCCTCTCCTATGTCATCTAGTAGTTATACCCTTCACCTCTTTTTGACTTTTGATACATCATTACAATCATCTAAAATTGTCCAATGTTAAAACATAAAAAATATTAGTTTATTCTTCAAGAGAAAGTACCACCAGTCAGTCATGAGTTACTGAAAGTAAAAAATAAAACAGGTGCCAGACAATCAACTGATTGAAAAAAAGAAGTTATCGTAGAATTTCATAGAAGTTTGCCAAGTCCCAGGCCATGGAGTCTCTCGGCGGAACATTTTTATGATACAGCTTCTTACGCCTGCGGGTTATTTCATGTGGAGGCGGGTCACTGGTGTACCAGAACCATCCAAGTGTTTTCTTGGCTCCTTTCCAAGGTGAACCAAATGTTGTCTATAGCTGCACACCTCCCATGACCCCGACAAGGTCTAATGTGGAGAAAAAGCTGATTTTGCAATCTGAGAAATAGCCCTTAGAGTTAAGTTTGTCGTTAAAGAAGATACAAGTCATTTCTTGCACATGAAGACCTGCCCCCCCACCCCCTCCATCCACCCCCATCCCCCTAGTCCGCTTCGTGCCCAGTCCGACCTCTCCCACAGGCGGGCGGGTGAAGTGGCTGACGCAGAAAGGCAGGCTGTGCAGGCCTCAGGCCTCCCTTGGTCTCCTTCAGTCCTAAGCAAACAAGCTTCTCCGATTTGCCATGAGAGCTGTCTGACTCTCCCGTCTCTTGCCTTTCTTGTTCCTCTGCCTCAGCTTCCAGCACAAGGCGCTGGAGGCCAACAAAAAAAGTCCCGAGGAGAGCAGGATCAGGCCCAAGATGGAGATGATGGAGCCGTGGGAATTGAAGCTGTAAGCCACGGCAGTGACCACGATCCCGGTGATGAGGATCACCACGGCGAAGGGGATGATGCAGCGGTAGCAGGAGAGCTCAGCGCCCCCGGTGGCGGCCATCAGCTGGATCTCACTGACCACGGGGACCGTGGTGACCACGACTTCTCTCTTGGGGCTCTTCTCCGTCGTCCCTGGCGTGGGAGACGTTGGGGTCCTCAGGATCTCCTTGACGGGCTCCTCCGTCATCTTTACAGCGGTGTGTCTCCTAGCTGAGTTCACAGACTAGACCAGGGGGCTCTCGCCAGGGTGGAGACTGTGGAGAAGACAGGAGATGTCAGCTAAATGCATGAGAGCGATCCCTGCAAGGAACAGGACAGAGCTGTGGAGACACCACTGTGTCCTGTTCTGAAGGGAAAATGCACATGAAAATAACCCCACATTTCTGTTTCTAATCCTTTGCATTTTGTTTGCATCGGGCAAAAAGCAAGATAACGCAGATCACCATAAAGATACGGAGATGTGAAAAGCAGGAAGCACTTTGCAGTGTTTAATAGACCCTGGCGGTCTGCAAATGTTTTACTAGCCTTTCCTCCTTGCCTATTGCCTCTCTTTCCTCTAAGCACACCGAAGAACCTCAGTCCGAATCCAAAGACCTCGTTCAAGGAGGCTACTTTATAAACAATACTTCGCACCGTTCTTTCCACGACTCACAGCAACTTAGACTCTGCCAGCGTTTCCGGGCATGCCATGCATTCTTTCCAAACTCTCACCATTCACTGCCCATTGAGCCAACGTCAAGACCAGAAGCCAGCGTACCAATGAGGTTCTTCTACCTCAGCCAGCCAGCCGGCCAGTCTTTATTGTGTGACTACTAAGCCCAGGGCACCACGTGTCCTGGGACTTGGGTGAGGAGGCGGCTCAGTAAAAATTCAGTGACAATGAGGCGAAGATGTGTGGATGTCACATGTGGCCGTATCCTCCAACCCATGTGACAGGAATGGAAAAAGGAAAATTAAGAAAGAAAATCAGAAATTTTGGAGGCTATCATGGGACACTTTTATACATTAAAAATAGGATCAACTATTAGGGTATTTTTCAAATTTTCCATTCAACTGAACAAGGATTGTTGATATTATGTGTACCGTGACATGTTGGGGGGGAAGGGGGAAGCTAGGTTTTCAGGAAAGTTTTACAAGTTCATTTTGTTCCCATGTTCCTCGGTACAAGACTTTCTGCGATGCACGTCTGTAAATATTTTGAATCTGAACATTTCTGCACAAAACCGGAGACTCCACCAAAGGCATCTGGCTGAAATGCCGTCTATGAGAAATCAGTGTAAACTCTTAACTGCCTCTCTGACATGTTAAGTCTTTTTTTTTTTTCCCCCCCCTCAGAAGCCGTCTAGGAGTAAGTTATGCAGTTTAAACAAAGATTAGGGAGGCTCTTTCAACGATTAATACTTGGGGCATATTAAGCTTCCACTGAGAACAAATTCAAGCTCAAATCAAACCCTGAGCAATGAAGCTAAATATACGAGAGCTATCTATTTGCATAAAAATTTTAGTCACCCAATTAATCACTGCTGTCCAATGACACCCTAAGTATTGGCTGAGCCAGTAAAAGGATTTTTGAGATGATGTCTGAAAGAAAAAATCTTCACCCCAAAGCTGAGCTGTAACCTAATCTGAAAAGGAAGGTCTGTCCCCAAACTACTTACCCGTTTCTCAGGGAGAAGCAATCCATTACCAGGGAAACCACGCCGCTTGGTTGGGGAGGCGGGAGAAACCTCAGAGCCTCAGCTTCTTCTGGTCAACTTCTGGGAAAAGAGCCCGTAACAGCATGTCCGTCAATGAAATAAACCTCCTCTGGGGGAAAAGGAAAGACACGAAAATCCTGAATGATATGGTCAGTTTCGGATCCTGGAGCTCTTTCTTTCCCTCTACCTCTGTTCCTAAATGACGCTTGTCTTTCCCTCCTCTCTCTCCTTTTATCACCTCCCCCTCTGATGGCCCCTCCCTGTCATTTCCCCCCCACTTCTTTCTTTTCCTTGCCAGCAATTCTGAGTTTTGCCTCCCCCCCCCCCCTCCCCCCCCCCGCCAGTGACATGATAAGTCTGAATCGTTACCGAGTCCCTGGAGATAGGAGCCAGCTTTTACTTCATTTCTCTCGCAGCACTGACTCAGTAGACTGCTCTGCATTACTCATGTTTTCCCCAGCCAACCCCCAGACCTGCCTCGGGCGCTTCAAGGCATTTTCATAAGAAAATCCCTGAGTCCGCTTTGCAGACCCAGAGGAGGGGACAGAGCCTTTAGGGTGGCAGGAGCAGCTGCGAAGTCCTCGGGCAGCTGAATTCAGCCTGTCAGCCAGCAAAACAATCTGTGTTCCTAGGCTTCCCCAGTATCCTTTCTTGACTTGCGTGTGCAGGCCATCGGAAGCTTAAACCCTCTTGATGGTTGTTAATTCACTGAGAAACAGGGTGGGAAATTCAGATGTTTGCCCTAGGAGGGAAAAGTAGCCATCTTGGTCTACAGATGATGACTTATTACCTCTAGGAGGAGGTCACTTTGGCCGTGTTGAAATTATCGTCATCATTGGCATTTGCAGAGCTTCTCCTATGGGCTGGGCACGTGCAGTGTGCCCGCGTGAGCATGAATGCTCCCTGGTTTACCAGTGAGTTCATAACTGAGTTTATCGATAGTTTATCAGTGAAGCCCAGAGAGGGTAAGTAATCTGACAAAGGTCACACAGAAAGAGAGAACTCCTTGGCTCGAACCCTAGTCTTTAATGAGGATAAAAATCACAAGGGGGGCAAGGGTTGTTAAATGTAGATTCTGATTCATGGGTCTGTCACAAGGTCCTCCCTGTGAGGATTTGGGGCTCCTTTAAGGAGCAAGATATTTTCAACATTCAGACACCTCAGGCGTTAACACGTCACCCTCTCAAACAATAAAGTTAAAGACCCACTTCCCACCCCTCTCCCTAAATGGCCTTATCGGTTTATACTTTATTAGATAAGCTGTTTCAATCTTAAAGTCCCACGTTATCGTTTTGAGGGGAAAAATGGATGATACTGGGAGACTCTTATAAGCTGGTCCCTATACTTGTACAGCTAAAAGTTATCCATCCTTTATTTTTTAATCTATACAAGTTTCAGTAACTTCTTTTTAATAAACCCAGCAAATCTACACACCTAGATTAAATCTCAGAAAAGATTTCCCCCCCTTTTTTTCAAATCTCCGATGTTAGATCTCTCTGACTGCTGGCAGAGGGCTTGGGCACTCACAGGCATCTCACCTCTGTCCTATGAGAGCCTGCTCCTTCCAGCCTCATCCAGCAACAATACCTGGACGATCTTGTCATAAAGGGGGAAGGACCAGGTCTTTTCTCTCTAGAATGGAGCCAGAGAGGGCTTGGGCTTCTTCATTTTGAAGCATAAAGTTGACAAGTCCTTGAAGAGGCTGAGGGAGGGATCCCAACCTGCTGGGGAGGATGAGTCCCTCAAGGGCCTCAGCTGCCCCCATCCTCACCAGGGAAGAGGCTGTCACGTGGTGCTGAAGATAAGGAATACTTAGAGCCAGCCATGTCAGCACTGGCCATCATTGTTCTGGGAAGATGGTGATTCGGGGATGGGGGTTGGGGGGGAGGGTCCACTGGCTACATAAATTGGAGATTCTTCAGACTCTCTTATAAGAGCAGCAGTCTGCCCACTGCAAACTGGCCTTTGGGGGCAATTCCTGTCTACTTCCTAGCATGGGCTGCCTTCCCCTCAATAGTGCGATAACCCCACTGAAGGTCAGAATATCACCTTATCCTGCGGAAGCTCCCGTTGCCCCATTACCAAAGTCAAAGGTACATGAATCACCCAGAGACAGCTTCCCACCCCCACCCCCCCCCCTCCAAGAGCCTACGGCCCGTCTACAAGGAGGGGCAGTGAGTGTACCCTGCGCCCCGAGCCTGTGGGCAGGTCTGTCATTACTTCTAACAGCAGAGCTTTCTTCAGCCTCTTAGACTTCAGGTGTCATATTCCCCCTCGTTCTCCTGCCTAGACTCACAGCTGCCCATCTCCAGAGCCTAAGTAGATAATTGGGGATTTGCAGTGATAAACCCACACAAGTCAGAAGCCTTGGGATCAAGCAGAAATCGTACCTGAAGAATAACAGTACCACGCTAGCGCGGACACACATGCAGTTTTAACAGTCTTTTACCTCTTCAGCTGGAAATTCAAAGCCAGTTCCTAGTGATCGGCGCCTGATGCCTTTGAATGCACCCCCGCCCCTTTTTTCTACTCTGTGCCAATACGATATCAAACACTCCTGGGAACTTCTAAAGGGACACCTGCCCCCAGTGCCAAACCTCATCCGTAATGCAGCTAGCCTTCTCCCTGCAAGCCTGCTTTCCAAAGGGAGAGCAAGGCTTTGGGCTCTTTTTAAAGCTCAGGGCTCCAGGAGATTCCTTTACATTCAGAAAACGTCTCCGAAAGCTTCCAATCAACCCATCCCATCTCTAACCCCCTCTCTCCACCCCTCCCTAGGCATTCAACAGTTCTCCCCCAGAGCTTTCAAAGAGCAAGGCAAAGATCCTTACCTTTCCCAGCCAGAGTGGAACTGAGACAGCTGCCAGCCCTGGCCAGCAGCAGCCCAGAGAGGGAGATGCAAATGACGGCCCTAGGGACCGTGGACAAAGTACTCAGGCTCACACACAGTTAAGGGACCGGAGAAAAATTGGCGAGAGGAAATCCCTTCCGTGCGGCTGTACATATTTTTTTAAAAAAGGGAACCAAGTTTGAAAAGAACGTTCTTCTTTGTTTTTCTCTATTTCTATTCTCTTTCCAGGCTTTCATTTTTCCAGGTTTTTCCCTTTTCCAAAGCTCCTTCCTGTGACTGTCCCTCTGTAATACCTGGGACCTGCAGAAGGGATTTTATCATTCCCCTTCTGTGCTTCTAGGTGGGTGCGGGGCTTGGAACACGGGTGGGGGATGGGGAGTGGGACGGTAAGTGAGTCTCTTTCCCTGAAACCTGTAAGAAGAGGAGTGAAGAAAGAGAAGGGTTAATGGTGAAAATGGCATTTGTTGCTTTTTGTGGACAGTCTCCCTAGCAGCAGAGTGGTTTTAACTGCTCCTCATAGAGGATGGCGAGCAGATTAGGAGGGAACTGGGCCACCTTCCACCTAAGGCACCACTAACAACAGGACCCAGAACACTTGCTGTTCCAGAGAGAACTCCCCGAAACTGGACAAACCTCGGTTTACTTAGAAACAAAGTCATTTAGGTGAGAGGATAGAGAAGGGTAAGAGGGCAGGGATCTGGCGAGGACCGTGACCGAGAGGAGACGGGGCCTGTCTCCCTTCAGTAGAAGCCAAAGCTTTTCGGTCCCTGGGTCCGAAAGGCGGACAGTCCGATTTTGCTCCGGAGCCATATGCGTTTGAAGACCTGGAAATTGCTCCTCGGGAAACAAACACACTCTGTGAGGAGCAATGCCATGTGCATTCGATGACGGGCTCCCATGCACTTTCGGTTTGCTTTCGCTTGGTGTGGTGGGGCTGGCCCCTTTCCAGCAGCCCTGCAGGTGCCAGGTCCTCCTGGCCCCCTGTCCGGCCTCTGCGTGCCTTTGATCTCGGCCCTCACCCAGCCCACTTGGACTCCGTGAGATGCAGGAAGCTGGCCAGGGTGCTCCGTTCCAGGGCTTCGTTGAAGGGCGTGTCTGCGTTTATGTTCTGAAATCATGGACATTTGGGAAAGTGATCTGTGCTTGCGTGTTCGTTTTGGATTGCAGGTCGTGTTATTATTGCTTCCCTCCCCCGAGGCACTTTGCTTCGAGATCTAGGACATGAAAGAGAGAGTTGTGATAGTACCAAGAGGAACAGTGGGTATACCTTAGGTATAAAATGTGTTTGACTATTTTCTGGTCAATTTCCAGGTACCAGAAACTCATAAAATCCATGTGTCTCCAGACAGGAAAACATACTTCTTTTAGGTACACATCCGGGTCACCGTTCTCTTACCTGTTTTGTGCTGAGTCACTGTGAAAGATGACATAAAACAAAACCAAACAAAAAAAAGAGTCACTGAAATCAAAGGACACAGTGGGACCTTCGGGAGGGCCAAGTAAATCATCTCTCACTTCAACAAAAACTGTCATTCTGGCCTCAGATGAGAAGAATTGATTTTCTTGTTTCAAAATCTGAACCTCTGCTGACAACGCTACGCTCCCGATACGTTCCCAAGCAGCTTGCATCATCCTTTACATTCATGTACATTATTCTTCGAGGCCTAAGATGAGGAAGATCGGTGGTAAAGAGTTTTAGCAAATTGGGCTGACACCTTCCCCAGTCAAGGGCATGGCACCTGGGTCAGCCTCCCCCAGTGGGCCAGGGGGTCATGGACTCAGGGGCCTGTGGAAAACCCACCACACTTGTCTTTTCCCAGGAAGGGAAGAAAAAAGACAACCATGACTCACCCGTTTGCTACTCTTAATACCTGATAGTACGCCTTTCTACAGAGCAATCTCCCATTGGCCTCTGGTGACATTGTCCCTTGTTCTCTCCATAAAATGATGTGCACATCGTGTGACCTCAACCGACTCCTAATCAGCACATCATTTCTTGGTTTTATCATCAGTTTGGTGCTGGGTGATTTGGAACCACCCTGCCACCTGTAAAACACCAGTAACCTATGCGCTCCTGCAAGAGTCAGTTGGCTTTCCTTGGTTCCGTGTTCATCGAGCAGAATAAACCTCAGACCTGATCCCAGTCGTGTCGTGCTGGTCTTCAAAGGACTCCCACAGGCTGGGTGTATCCGTGCTGGCCCTCCCCCACATAATCAAAAATGCAGTTGAAACCATAGATTTTAAGCTCTGCGCTTGGGTAAGAGGAACATCCAGTATATTTTCACAAGTAGTTTTTGCTATCTCCATTTTTTGGAGAAAGAACTAAGGTGAAGAAGATGTCCTTGTCCCCAGGTTTAACTCCAGGGCCTGGGCTCCTTCATTCTGAGTTGACCCAGCCCATGTGCTCACTTTGAAGAGGAAAGGAACCATGTAACACCGGTCAAATGTCTAATAGGCACCACCCACAATACAGCTCTATCTCCAATATTTGTATTTTACTCATAAAGAAACCAAAACTCAGCAGGGTCCAATACTTGCCTGGGATCCACTACTAGGGCAAGAGGCAAAGCCAGGGTTCAAGTCCAGGTGCCTCTTCTATGTTGTACTATGAGGTCTCTGTTGCTTTTTTTTTTTTTTTATTAGATTAAGTGTTATTAGAATAGCCTAACGTTAGCCTACAGCCCATTTTCTTGGGTGGAGGATGACATATTCTCATTAGGTTTACTCTTGGAAAAGCATTCTGAAAAGGGGGTCCCTCTTGCTTCTAGGGTGATGAACCCTGATGTTGCCCATAGACATCTGGGTATTGAAGTAGAGCTGCATTACTAAGCAGATTTGGGTAGGATTGAGACACAAGCTAGGTACCAATGGAGTCAGTGAGCGGTGTCATGGCTGTCAGGACATTTCAGGAGTCACCCAGGCTGTTCCTCAGCTTCCAGGAACATTTCGGTTCCACTGATATTTATTGTACTCCTTCCAGGCGCCAGAAACTTGCCCAATGCTCTCGCTCAGTAGATACAAAACAGTAAACAAGCAAGATCTCTGCTCTCAGGGAGCTTACAGTCTAGGACAGGAAAGCCACAGGGCCACCAGTGTCTAGGATCTTTTTGCTGGAGGGAATAACAAACTGTTCCGGGAGGCCCAGGGAAGATTAAATCCGTTCTTGGTGGGAAGGAAAGCTTCATTAGTTGGTATGAGTAGGAAAGAAGAGAAGGTGATTCTAGGTGAAGGGACAGCCTATATATAAACATAGCTCAGAAAAGTGCCAGTCCTTTGGCACAGAGCTTTGAACAGCCTACGTGGCTGAATTTTAGATCTCAAGGGGCAGGCAGAGCAGTCAAAATAAGACTGGAAATGGTTGATGGTGAGATGATTGCCTCGACATCGAGTTTGGAATTTATTTGGAAACCAATGTAATTTTGAGCAAGAAGACATGATAGTCAGCTCTGTGCATTATCAAAAGTAGCCTGGCATTAGAGTGTTGAAATGCACTATGGGAAAGTCAAAAGGGGAAGGCAAAAAATACAGTTGGGACAGCCATCAGTTAGGAAACCTTTGTCTAGGTGAGAGGCAACAGGTCCTGATATTGAGTCATGCGTGCAGGTTGGTGTTAGGTCTGAACAAGTAATTGAATAGATCTCCCCTCCCCTGGGAACTGACCTGTAGGTACTTCGCAATGGACATTCCACTTGCTTAGAGCACATTCCACTTGCGAAGACCATTATCTCTCCCCTCCGGAGTTTCCCAGAATCCAGACCTGCACAGACAATTCTCTGCCCAGAAAAAAACCCGCCTAGAGTCCTTAAAAAACCTCTGCCTCCCTGTCTTTGGGGGCTGGTGCCATTTCGGGGCTCAGCCCATCTGGTATCCAGATGACCTATTAAATTTATAATCCCTTACCACTTTGGCCTTGTGCGTTCCTCCTTCGGCGACCCTAACAGTTGGAGGTCACTGCAGTGGGGGAATCAGCAAACGTTGGCAATGAATGTCAAGGGGGAGGAGACCAAGGAAGAGGGGTTTGTAAGGTTTTAAAGCCTCAGTGATGAATAACTTAGTGATACTGTCAGCAGAAATAGAAGGCCAGGACAAGGAGCAGGTACTGGTGGAGGTCGTGAACTTGATTTTGTTAGCATAGGTATCCACTTCACCAGTGAAGAGGCAAAATACTAGAGAAAGTGGTGTTACTACCCAACTGCTAGTTTGTGAAGCATTGTCTGAATTGGCAAATAATGCCGTCATAGGCTCGCAGGTGAATCTCCCACTTAGGAATGAATTTATAATTCACTTCACTCTATGCATCTATAGACAATTGCAGACACAGGTGCAGTATACATGGATGATTTGAGATTGCTAACTCTTTGCATACACAAGAACATAAATATTTTAAGCATTCTAATTTGAACCTTTAATTGTACTGACTCTATGCAAAGAATATATTGATTCAATTTTCAAGTTCCATTTTAAACTCCTTGGAAATAAGAACATAGCTATGTAATTCTTTCTATACAGTGCCTAGGGTAGAAACAGCACCCCGGAGGTGTTTTCTGGGAATGAAAATGTTTTCTCTTCCCATGAATCACCACTCCAAGGCACTGCTCATGCAGAAGAGAACATATAGAAAGTTCCAATTTCCCCACTTAACCTGTGGAAAAGCAGCCTTTGTCTTGCCAATAACTAATTTTATGTTGCCCCATGAGTTAATGATTTTAAAAAGAGGCAATACAAGTCTGCTATGGATTTCTTTAGAATGTCCTTTGGGGCCTCATGCAATGTAAATACATCTTCCTATTGCAGTTCACCAAGATCGTGTTGACTGGAAAGTCCCCCATAAGTTCCTGAAGGATAATACCAGCAATTGTGTGTGTGTTTATAGAAAGCCTTTGCCAAGTAAATGAACAAATAAATGAAAGAATGACTCTGCATTGAAGTCAGATATAAACTTGAAAACTCAGATGATTATTATTCCAATGGATGATTTCAAAGCATTCAGATGTTTAGTGCTATGTACATTAATTACTCCATTTCATTAAACACTCAATTATTCATTTTGTTGGAATTCTTTGGATAGTGGATAGATACCATGTATATCTAGCCATAGGTTCCATCTAATTGATAAACATAAGTATTTATTGAGTATTTTTTTAACAAGTAAAACTTTTATTAAAGAAACTTTCTGTTTTCCCAGACAAAAGAGGCATTTTAGGCAGAAAGATGATGCTTGCAGCTTCTCACCCGAAACACTACACACCCCAGGGACAAGGACCTCCCCAGCCACAAAATTCACCAACCCACTGTTTCTTCTAAGTCCTTCTCTTGCTGTGTGTGTGTGTCTGTGCCTGTGTGTGTGTGTGTTGGTTTGTTCCCAAAAGTTGGTTTGCAAGTTGAAACTTCATGAAATTGCTAGTAGCAGAAATAAAGTACATTGTACAAATCATGCAGATCTTCGGTGCAGAGTATAAAAATGGTATTTACAGCCAGTAAACATGGACCAGGACACATGCCACTGTACGCCAGGCCTGGCGGGAGCTTGGCGGGCGCCGGAGACACAGATAAGGCCCCGTCTCGGCCCCTGAGCACACATTTTCACACACAGACACACAGGATACAGGCACACTAGAGAATGTCTTGGAATAATTATCAAACTCTGGACTATTGAAACAAGTTGGTCCAAAGAATTTTCTTTTTTTTTTTATTATGTGTTTTTCTTTTTCTTCCGGGTTGGTCAACACATTTTGGAATCTCCCTCCCAGCCCCAGCTAGGACACAAAAATCCATTGTTTAATTCCACCCACTCCCATTTTTCTTTTCTTTTCTTCTTTGTATCTGATCAGAAAGATCAACATTTTCAAAAAATTCTTTTTCATATATATATGAAAAGTTGTGATTTATTTTGGGAAACCACTAAGGTCACGGGGGGTGAGGGGGCAAGGAAATCTCCCAGGAGGAAATGGTGACCTCCTCGGTAGCATTCACATTTGGGGACGGGGGCTAAGGGGAGACAGGAGAGGAGAGAGAAAGCTGGTGTCCAAACTTGGTTGTAATTTACGGAAAAGTCTTGGATCAGTTGGAAGCGGGGAAACCCTCCTGGGGTGAAAGGCCCCTCGCCTGGGCCAGGCCCATCGCCTCCTGGTGGCTGTGGGTGTGGTCAGTAGGGGTGTCCCAGGTCTTTGGGCCACTTCAGCTGCACTTTCAGCCTCTTCGTGCCAATCTGAAAGGCATGTCCGGCCTGGGCGGTGGTCTGTGAGCTGGCCAGGTTGTCAAAACTCATGATGCCAAAATATTTGCTCAGTCTGGTGGCCTGATCCATACATACCTTGGAGGAGATGACATTGCCAAAAGGCAGGGACATCTGCGTCAGCTCTGTGTCTCCAGACTCCTGGGAGAGATCGTAGATAACCAGGTTACAGCCTTAGGGACCTTCTTGCTGCTGCTACAGGAGTGCTGGCGGCTGCGGGACGCTGCGGGTGACGGGCATGAAGGCCACAGTAGCGCACATGGCTGTGGAGACCCAGAGCGGCAGCCTTATTGAGTATTAACTTTGTGCCAGACACCTTTTATAGATTTATTTTACTTAATACTCACAAATAATCCAAGAGGTAGTGCCAGGTAGTCCCATTATACAAAGGAAGAGATTAAGGGACCTGCCTTGGAAAGTCGCCCTTTGGAAAAGAACCAAAGCCTGTTTGACTCCAAAGTTTACCCTCTTAATCCTCATGCAGTGTTGTGTCTGTGTTCAGATTATGTGCAGATTTTCTGTTCCTCACAAGGAGCTTCTACTCAACTCAAAATAAACTCTTGGATTTTGAAATAATGATTTTGCCAGAAAAAATAGGCATTTACCCTTCCCCAGAATCACTTTGGTGGTCTACTGATTGCAGCTCAAGAAATTGGAAGCATTTTTATCAACATAGAAAGTCTTTGAGGTCCACAACGTGGGTGAGTAGTGGGAAATGGAACCATTTCCTCAGACGAACTGAGCTCAAAATAGAACCATTTAAGTTATGAACTTATTCTACGTTGATCATGTCAATGAAGAGAACAAATCTCTTGCATTCTTCCGTTAGATAAAAATGTTCAAGTCTCATGCCGAAACCGGTTTGGCTAAGTGGATAAAGCGTCGGCCTGTGGACTGAAAGGTCCCAGGTTCGATTCCGGTCAAGGGCATGTGCCTTGGTTGTGGGCACATCCCCAGTGGGAGATGTGCAGGAGGCAGCTGATCGATGTTTCTAACTCTCTATCTCTCTCCCTTCCTCTCTGTAAAAAGTCAATAAAATATATTTTTTAAAAAAGTTTTAAAAATGTTCAAGTCTCATGCACAAGATGATACCTTGCTGCCTCCTAATTATTTACTGAAATACACTCTACAGCAAGCATGTCAAACTCAAAGGCTAACACGGGCCAAATAAACGAGGCATGCAGTCCGCGGGCCATGAGTTTGACATGTTTACAGGAACCAGGAATTATTTTCTTCGTAAAAAACAATTGTAAAACTTGCTAGCATGATCCCAAGGGCATGGCCGCAGAACGAGAACACAATGTTTCTCCCATAGTGAACATTGAGGGGCATCAAGTCCACGTTGAAAGCCAGTGGGCACTTGCAGCTGGTCAGCAGATCTACCGTCAATAACTGTGGATGACTTCCAATTTGATGAGCTCCGTAGTCTCTGGGGAACCTCTCTTCCTGGCCTTACTTCTTGCTATTTATTTTCTAAGTTAAACTGAACTTGGAAAATTTTCTTGACAGCACTGATATGACTTGATCTTTTTTTCCCTAGGGCCACAGGGTCAGGCGTTGGATCAATTCCACAACAAAATTAACATTTATGACGCCCCACTCTGGTTGTGCAATGAAAACAGCCATGAACTGGAAGTCAGGAAACTTGGGTTTCAATCTTCTTTCCTTTTTGGTGGCCTTTCCGACCTTTCAGAGTCCCATCTGTCAGTTCTCAGGGTCCTGTCTCTAGAGCCTTTACTATTTTTTCCTTTTATTCTATTTTTAAAAGTCTTATTTGAGTTTATAATATCAGAGAACGTAGACAAGACAAGTTGGGGTAATAATTGACACTATATCCAAGCTACCAGGACAGCTGTAGGAAGCCTCTTTTGAAAAAAAATATTCCCTGGTGCAGCATCTGTCAGCAAAGCCATTGACCTTTTACTGTGGACATTCGTCTATTTCCCTGTGAAGCGAGTCACGGGCATCTGGCTTAGAGACCGTCTGCGGTGCAAAGGTTTTCTGCAGCTCCCGTCAGAGATCCTAGCTCCGCGGCGTTTGCGCACCTGATTTCCACTCTCACGGATCCAGAGCCAATGCACAAAGGAGACCGATCGTTTCGTAAACATCCACTTGAATTTGGAAGCAAGGCAGCAGGAGCCAGAACTCCCCACCTGCGGAGCCTTACTCCCCTGTGACTGATATGACATGACGCAAGTCCGAGACCTCAGTTCACAGTTTATGTGACAGGACACGGGAGCAGCCAACTTTAGGGAAGACCGATAGGAAAGTCCAAGGGTGAGTCCCTCTGGGAACAGGAAGCAGGTCCTGCTGTACCAACAAGGCTCTGGGATGGAGAATTGTGACAGGTTTTGTAGAAGCAATCGGGCTTCCCGGAGGCTGCCAGGAGGGTGTGCTCCTGTCCCATGTAGTGCGCATTTCCTCTGGGCTTTCTCCCCTCCCCGGGCCACGCCGTCCAGAAAGGAGCAGCCATGCAGCTGTGTGACTTGCATTCATGTAACGGATTCCTTTATAAGCACCCATTTAAACTGATTTTGTGTGTAGGTTCGGTAGTTCTATGCATCACACAAACTCAAGACATATAAAACTTAAAATAAATTTTAAGATAGATAATAGTACTGCTAGGTAATATGTTGAGTCCCAGTCATTGACATAAAGGACTTTACACCTATTGAGCTAATTAATTTTTAGTACTACCCTAAGGGGTGTAGTATTATTCTTCCCATTTTGTTGATGAGGAAACGGAGGCATGGAGAAGTTGACTTGTACGGAAACACACAGCTAATAAGCAGTAAAGATGTATTTCAAGTCCAGGAACTTGGTCTCTAGAGTTCAAGCCTTTATCCTCAGTGCTACACTGTCTTCAGGGATGATGGTTCTTGTTGTGATGATGATGAGGAAGAGTTTCATTATGATAGCATTGCTTATTCATGACCCTCGTAGTGCTTATAGGTTGAAGGGAAGCATTTCTGCTCAATTTGAATCTGAACATTTGGTTCTCTACTCCTAAATTTGAGCCCTGTGGATGTTAGAGTTATGAGACTCATTGCTTGGACAGAATTTTGCAACTGATAAATCCCCTTAAGAAGTTCTTTCATTTTAGCCTTACAATAACCCAGTGA
Organism: Myotis lucifugus; assembly: GCF_000147115.1. Lineage (NCBI taxonomy): Eukaryota > Metazoa > Chordata > Mammalia > Chiroptera > Vespertilionidae > Myotis > Myotis lucifugus. The sequence continues at coordinate 637,598 of NW_005871206.1, forward strand.
GGTGGAGAGGCTGAAGGCGAGCTTTCTCCAGGACCTATCATCATTCAGCCATGGTGCCCTCTGGGAGTATCCCTGCCTGCTCTTCCTCACTCCCTTTACATGGCTAGCTCCTCTGCCAGTCCTGGCATTACCAAGTCACCATCTGCAGGAAGACTTCTTTGATTACCCCTGAAGTGTGTTAAGCTTCCCTGCTCTGCACTTTGGTCACACCCTGCCTCAGTTTTGGGCAGAGGCTGGCTGATGTTCTGAGTCTTGAATTTTCCACACAGGACACTCAAGGAGGCTGAGATGGAAGCATTAGCTCTGGTGGTAAAGATGCAACCAAGGTCCCAAGTCAGCCCCATGTTCACAATAGGATTGTAAAATGCTACAAATACATGGAGGTAGTGATAAGAAGACCTGGCTTCTGATGGCAAAAAATTCAGTAGTTGTCCATGGTTGAATCCTGGTTTCTCAAAACTATTGACTCCTTCTTGCTTAGACTCTTGACCCAGTGTTGCTCAGTTTCTGATAAGACATTTTTTTATTCAAGAATCGGGTATTGAAAGATTACAGTGTTCCAGGAAGTAGAGAATAATGGTGAGGTGAGTGGGTTCTAGAGTTTGATCTCGGATCCTACTCCATTAACTATGTGCTCTCAATTATTGGCATCGTCTGTGGCTCAGTTTCCTCCTTAGGTGTAAAATGGAGATAATAATAGTACCTGCTTCAATGGATTGTTGTGAGGATCAAATGAGATTATTTATGCAAAACTCAGAGCATAGTGTTTGGAGAACAGTGAGTGCTTGGTAAATGCCTTTGTTAGCATTGTGAGCAAAACCAGGCCCAGTCTCTAGCCTGGTTTCCTGGTCTCCAGAACACTGCCCAGAGATTTTATCTGTTTCTTTGCTTTTTCCAAGCCCATATATAAATCTTATTTTTCCACTCTAATTTCTTCTCCAACCTCTAGCCTGCTCTGCCCTTTCACAGCCCAAGTTCTGCTGCTGCCTCCCTTTTCTAAATATATACTTTCAAAGCAACCAGATGACTAAAACGAAAAGAGGAAAAGTATAAACAAATGGATGAAGATGTGATGCATCCAGCTCTTTACTGTAGGGCCCGTAGGAGAATAAATCCATTCAACCAGTGAAGGCGAACACATACTTATCTTTTAGCCCAGGATTCCACTCCTAGGTCTGTACTCAACAGAAACGTGTACGTATGGACACCAAAAATCACATGGAAGAAATTTCACAATAGCATAGTATTAGTGATCTAGTGCTGAATAACAGATTACTCCAAAACTGAGCAACTTACAACCACAAACGCTTATTATCTCATGGTTTCTGTGGCTTCTGCAGGCATTTGCAAGAGGCTTAGCTGGGTGAAGGGCCAATCTCTAGACCTCCCTTGATGAGAGACCTTGACTGAGTTAAGTCACTTTCTCTGAACTGCAGTTTGTACTCTGCAGAGCTGGGTGGGTGCTAGCACTTGTGGCCTCACAGTGTGGTGGAGAATATCGGTATCATCAGGTACAGTGGAGTCTGTTGTGCACAAGATTAAGTGCTAAAGTCAGGGAGTGATGTAAAAATCAAGTATAAACAAAATTTCCCTGAAATTCCTTAGATAAGCCTTCTATCACTGAGGTGCCCTTGGAAATTCAAATGCCAGGAACTAGGAATTTACTCTTTTGCTTCTTTTTAGATGTCTGCCCTGGTCTTCCTTTCTGTGGGGCAGCCTAGGACAAGGTTGGCTGTAATGGCAGTGGAGGGGGGAGGGGAATTTCATGCTCTACTTATTTTTCTTCTTGTTGTTTGAGGGCACCTAATTAAATTTCCATATTAAATATACCTTTACACTGACTTCAGTATATGTGAAAGCACTGAAGATTGTGATTGAGGAAATGTAAGTTATGACTCATCTTTGGAACAGGTGCTTTCCCCAGTTTATCTTGGGTCCTAAAGCCTTGTGGTTAATGTCAAGGTTAAACGCAGTGACTGGTTAAAGCCTTTATCAAAACAAGGGGCTGCTTGATGCTAGATGACATGCTGGGATAATGGGTAGAGAAAGGAGCACAGGTCAACATGAAATATTATAATAAATAGCAATTTTGCAATTGTGTAGTACTTTATAGTTTACAAAATAATTTCTTAAAAATTAACCTTATTTTTTAAATGAGGTTTAACTTCAGAAGATTATCTGACTAGTTTACCAGAAGAGATGGGATTCATAACCATAAATTTCAAGTTCAAAACCATTATACTTTCTTGGAGACAAGGATATCTTTTCCTTTTCTCCTCTCCCCTCCTCCTCCTCCTCCTCCTCCTCCTCCTCCTCCTCCTCCTCCTCCTCTTCTTTATTCCTTCTCCTCCTCCTCCCCTCTCCACTCTCCTTCTCCTTCTCCTTCTCCTTCTCCTTCTCCTTCTCCTTCTCCTTCTCCTTCTCCTTCTCCTTCTCCTTCTCCTTCTCCTTCTCCTTCTCCTTCTTTTCTCTCTCTCTCTCTCTGGTACAAAGAAGTATCGTGTGAGAATCTATGACCTGGCTATCCTGGGC